>NC_049223.1:60252738-60581310 GCF_011100685.1 Canis lupus familiaris | reverse complement strand
TTCGGCTCTTGTAATTCATCGAGTTGCAATTGGACATGCAAGGACATCTAGACTACGCGGGCCACATGGAAGGGTATGGAGCCACCGCTGCGCGGGGCACCTACTACGCGCAAGACACGGGTGCAAGGTGCTCTCCCTACACCCGTTATCTTCACTGCGACCCTGCAAGGTGGATACGGACATCCACGTTACACAGATAAGGAACGTGAGGCTCAGCAAGGCCAGGTGACTTGCCCAAAGCCACCCAGCTGTTGCGTGGCCGAGACAGCATCCAGACCTACAGACCTACAGCCGTGTGGTGGCAATGCGGTTTGGGTGGCCGGCGCTCAGATTCCGGGTGGGTCAGTCAGGTTCATCCGGTCCCCACAGGGCTGGTGCCCACTTCGGAGGGATGGATGATTCATCGTCCTCCGTCCTACTCGTTGCCCTCCCGTCAACCCCCAGCCACTCAGATTGAAATGAACGTCTTCTCCATTACTGGCCTCCAAACGCATCCCAAGTCCTGCCCCCAATCCATTAGTGAGATGGAACTTTCTCTATGCCCCCGAAAGAAATCAGCCTCCAGGTTTGGAGGTCTCTGACTCTTAAAATCAAAATATTCCCAGCCCCAGGGCCTCAAGGCAACAGTCAGCTCTGTCCCTTTATACCTTAAAGGAATTTGGGCTGCAACTTTTTCCGTTTTGTGTTTGAATCCTACAGGGAAGGTGAGCCAACCATCAGACGGTCTTTCTTCCTTAAAATCGGTGCCGAAAGTAGCCTTTCTAGCTTCTTGCTCAAGGCGGTGCTGGGAAGCACAGATTAAGCCCAGTGGAGCCAGTCCTGAGTGAAGTGTCGGGATTGCAAGGATGGATTTCAGTGTTTTTAAATTACTAGATCATAGCGTAGATTTAAAGCCTTAGCCGGGGCCTTTCTTCTTTCATAGAAAAACTCAAATGTTTATCTGCCATTTGCCCAGATTAGGCTTTTAAAAAAGCATTGTTGTGGGTTGTCCGCGCACAAGAAAGCCGGGTATTTTTTGACCTTCATTCTGCAACTTGACTTCAATATCTGCTAATTCCTTTTTATCAAACAAATTGCATCAATGGTGTTCCGCGTTTAACCAACTGCAGCTTAAATTGTTTTGTTCTCTTTCATAAGTTCCTCCTCCAGATTAAATGCTGCTGCACCCAACGAGCTGCTCCCGCCGAAGTGGGAAAGCGAGATTCGATTAGTATGGATTCTGGAATCGGGTAAGTACTGTATCAGCGTCCTCTCCAGAAAAGAGGTGACGCGTCATGGGATATTAAGAATGGCCATTTAATGTAAAAACTCAGATAATACATGAGTTAAATGGAGAAAATGAGAGAAAGCTTTTAAGCATTCTCCCAAGACGGATGGCGGAATAATATTACTGTACCCGCGGGGGGGGGGGGGGGGTGCGGGTGACAGGGGGGCCGTTACCCAGGCGGCCTTCAGGTCATTACGGCAGAAAGCACTTCGGGCCGCAGCCAGGCAGCGGCAACACATAATGAATTATCAATAGAGAGCTGGGGATTCGGGATATTACGGATGAACACAAAACTTCCTGTTACATCATTTTAATCTGCCACTCTGATAAATGGCTGGGGGGGGGGGCTGTTGTGAGCGGGGGGGGGGGGGGGGGGGGGGAAGCGGGGCACAGGTGTCACCAGAGAACGTTTCTTTTCTTTTCTTTTCTTTTCAGTTCTCCATTTATTTTATTTTTTTTAATTTTTTATTGGAGTTCAGTTTGCCAACATATAGCATAACGTCCAGTGCTCATCCCAAGTGCCCCCCTCATTGCCCCATCACCCAGTCACCCCATCCCCCCACCCACCTCCCCTTCCACTACCCCTTGTTTATCTCCCAGAGTTAGGTGTCACTCATGTTCTGTCCCCCTCACTGATATTTTCACTCCTTTCCCTTTATTCCCTTTTACTAATTTTTATATTCCCCAAATGAATGCAGAGAACGTTTCAAATTAAGTATTTGGTGACCCGAGGATGCAACAAACACCCAAGCTCCGGCATTCACCGAAAGACACCGATTTCTTTCTTTCTTTCTTTCTTTCTTTCTTTCTTTCTTTCTTTCTTTCTTTCTTTCTTTCTTTCTTTCTTAAGATTTTATTTATTTATTCATGAGAGACACACAGAGAGGGAGAGAGGCAGACACACAGGCAGAGGGAGAAGCAGGCCCCATCCAGGGAGCCCGACACAGGACTTGATCCCGGGTCTCCAGAACTAGGCCTGGGCCGAAGGCAGGCGCTAAACCACTGAGCTTCCCCGGGCTGCCCAAGACACCAATTTCTGAACCTCATGCACTGAACCAGAGGCTCCACATAACCCATCCCCAATTCCAGGGCAACTGTATTTACAAAACTCCGGTGGCTGGCTCTCACACCAGAGGTTGTCAGTTTGAATTTTTTTTTTTTTTAATACTGCCTTAGAATAGTATTTATCTTAATTCCTGAGGGTTCTGGTGACCCCTTCACCTTTGCTCCCAAGGCCGCTGTCTCTTGCCCCATCCTAGTCTGGTCTTGCTGCCTATAGAACAGAAAGGGAGGCAGTATTATCCCAGGTTCACAGCCTGGAAAGCTGTGGTTCAGAGAGATTTTGTAGGTTCATGGCTTGTAAGCAATGGGGTTGAGATTCACAGCCAACCTGTTGGACTCGAAATCCCAGCAACTTTCTCTTACACCAGTGCTATGTGTATGTGCTTGTGTGTGTGCACACAGGCATGTGTATGTGTATGTAGTTAAATCTTTCCTCCTCAGTATTGCCACCCTAATTGTAAAATTATTTTTTTAGATATTTTATTGATTTATTCATGAGAGACACCCAGAGAGAGGCAGAGACACAAGCAGAGGGAGAAGCAGGCTCCCTCTGGGGAGCTGGATGTGGGACTCGATCCCAGGCCCCTAGGGTCACAACCTGTGCCAAAGATGCTCAACCACTGAGCCACCCAGATGCCCTGTAAAATTCTTTATAGAGTTGCAAAATACCATTCGCCCCACTGCCTAATCCTGGGACAAGGAGCTATTTTACTCTTTCACATTGAAAAGCGATTTCTTTGCTGTGCTGTGAGAGGAAATGTCTTATCTTTTTATTGAAATATAATGGACATGTAACATTATATTAATTTTGGGTGTACCATGTAATGATTCAATATTTGTATATACTGTGAAGATCCTCTTGTAATGAGAATTTCCAAGATCTACTCTCTTCACAATTTCAAATCTACAATATATTATTATTAACTATAGTCACCATGCAGTACATTACATACCCACGACTTACTTATTTCATAACTAGAAGTTTATGCCTTTTGATGACCTTCACCCACTTTGCCCATCCCCACCCCCTGCCTCTGACAACCTCCAATCTGTTCTCTGTGTCTATGGGTTTGGCTTTTGTTTTGTTTTGTTTTGTTTTATGTTGTGTTGTTTTCAGATTCCACGGGTAAGTGAGATCTTACAGTATTTGTCTTTCTCTATCTGACATATTTCACTTACCGTAATGCCTTCAAAGTCGATCCATGCTGTCTTAAATGGCAAGATTTCACTCACTGTTATGGCCAAGTAATATTCCACTATGTATATATCCCACATTTTTATTCATTCATCATCAGTGAGTGCATCCTTAAGTTGTTTCCATGTCTTGGCTCTTGTAAATAATGCTTCAGTGAACATGGGGGTCCAGGTAGTTTTTGGAGTTGGTGTTTTCATTTCCTTCAGAAAAAGAACCAGAAGTGGAATTGTGCTCTGTTGTGCTTTCGAGTTTTGTAGCATGGGTAGGAATTAGCTATTTAAATCAAGACAAGACAAAAGTTTAGGACAGGGTGTGGATTAACAGGCCTCTCCTCTTTATGTCTGATCTGGAGATCCCCTTCCTAAAAGCCACCCATGACTACACTCAGTGTTGCAGGCAGCAGTGTTGGCAAAAAGAAAACATGAGAGAAACCAGGAAGAAAAGAAAAGCCAGGGGCACCCGGGTGGCTCAGTCAGTTAAGTGTCTGCCTTCGGCTCAAGTCATGATCCTGGAGTCCTGGGATCAAGCCCCAGGTGGGGATCCCTGCTCAACAGTGAGTCTGCTCTTCCTTCTCCCTCTGCTCCTGCCCTGCTTATCATACCTCACTTGCTTTCTATCTCAAATAAATAAAATCTTAAAAAAAAAGAAGAAGAGCCAATGCATTCTGGAATATTACGCAGCTATTAAAATGATAGACTAGATCTATAGATATTGATGTAGGAAAATCTACAATAAATTATTTGCTTTTAAAAGTCAAGAGTCACAATAGTGTATATTTTGGAATTATTTTTAAAAGGATGCACACACAATTACTCTCTCCCTCTGCTTGCTGCTCCCCTGCTTGTGCTCTCTCTCTCTCTCTGTTAAATAAATAAAAAATATATATACACACACACACACATATATGTATATACCCACATATATATGCTTTGCATGCTTATATGTGCATTGAAAAGTCTTAGAGGCCTATATATGGAACTATCACTGCTGGGGATTGGGAGTTTCAAATGCAAGGAAACAGGTGTCACTTTATTACAAATTTTTATATCTCTGGTGATTGTTATTTTCTTAATTATGCTGTTTTATATATTATCTGAAGTGTTTATAATAAATGTATATCACTTATAATCTGAAAATGATGTTTTAAATGTTATAATCTACGACAATTAATGACATACATGGCACAGACTTTTTTAAATAACAGCTTTATTGAGATATTTCACATATCATAAAATTCACCCATTTAAAGTGCATAGTTCAAAAAAAATAAAGTGTATAGTTCAGTGATTTTTAACATTTTCTTTTTTTAAAGATTTATTTGAGAGAGAACGAGAAAGAGAACATGAGCAGTAGGGGAAGAGGGAGAGAGAATCTCAAGCAGACCCCATGCTGAGCCAGACCCCGGGGCTCAATGCCACTACTCTGAGGTCAGGACCTAAACTGAAACCAAGAGACAGATGTCTAACCCACTGAGCCACACAGGTGCCCCGGGTTTTAACATTTTCAAAGTTGTGCAATCATCATGGAAATCTAGTTTAGAACATTTTCATCACTCCAAAAAGAGACTTTAATTCATCAGTAAACAATCCCCACCACCCACACCCCCACCCCAATTCTGAACAAACACTCATGTACTCCCTATCTCCATAGATTTGCCTCTCCTGGACATTGCATATAAATGGAATTGTACAATATTGGGTCTTTTGTGTCTGGTTTCTTTCAGTCAGCATCATGTCCTTATGGTTCATCCATGTTGTAGCAGGTGTCAGTACTTTTTTCTTTTTTATGGTTGAATAACATTCCATTGCATGTCTATACCACATTTTATTTATCCATTCATCAGTGGATGGGCATTTGGGGCTATTATGAATAATGCAGCTATGAACGTACCACTTTGGGGCTAGGATTGCTAGGTCATTTGATTACTGTATGGTTGACATATTCAGGAACCACCCAACTGTTTTCCAAAGTAGCTACATCAGGATGCCCGGGTGGTTCAGTCGGTTAAGCATCTGCCTTTGGCTCAGGTCATGATCCCAAGGACTGCGCCCCACATTGGGCTCCCTGCTCACTGGGGAGCCTGCTTCTTCCTCTCCCTCTGCCTGCCCCTCTCCTGCTTGTGCTCTCTCTCTGTCAAATAAACAAATAAAAAATTCTCTAAAAACACAAACAGGGCAGCCAGGGTGGCTCAGTGGTATAGCAGCACCTTCAGCCCAAGGCGTGATCCTGATGACGGGGTACTGAGTCCCTCATTGGGCTCCCTGCATGGAGCCTGCTTCTCCCTCTGTCTGTGTCTCTGCCTCTCTCTGTGTCTCTCATGAATAAACAAATAAAATCTTAAAAAAAAAAAAACACACACACACACAAAGTAGCTGCCTCATCTTATAACCCAAATCCCAGCCACTCTGTGCCCTTGCCAGTACATGTTAGTATCTTTTTAATACTGATGTGTTTTTAAAAATTATATAAATAATACATGGATGCATTTTTTTAAAAAGTCAGAGCGAACTGCAATTTCACAGAACTGAACAGGAAAGTTCACTCTTCATCATCAATGTCCATCTTGCTTCCCTCCCTAGAGGTAAACACGATTTTGTTCACATCCATCGAGTAACTTTCTGCCTGTTTCTTCATATTTATATACAGATAAATACAGCTCTCCTGTTTTTACATAAATGCAATTCATGCTACACATGTTGTGATTTTCCCTTTTCACCATACTGAGCCTTGGAAGTTACTAAATATATAATTATTAAATCGTCTACTTTATTTTTTAAAAAGATTTTATTAACTTATTCATGACAGACACACACAGAGAGGCAGAGACACAGGCAGAAGGAGAAGCAGGCTCCCTGCAGGGAGGGCGACACGGGATTCGATCCCAGGACCCCAGGGTCACAACCTGAGCCAAAGGCAGATACTCAATCACTGAGCCACCCAGGTGTCCCCATCTACATTATTTTTTAAATGCCCTTTACCTCTCTCTCAGAACATAGAGCCTAGATTTGTTCAATGGTGACTGCGTGGCTTACTTTATATGACAGCAGGTGGCCTGGAAGCCTGCAGCCTCCATTACGCCCCTCTTCCTACCTTGGCTTCCGTACAACTTTCTTAAAGTTTAATGATGCCTATAGAGTCAAACCTACTGAGAGCAAACCATGACTCTGCCATGCACAAGTTCACTCATCCTGAATCTGGGCCTCAGTTTCCTCATTTGTAAAATGGCTATAAAAACAACACTTACCTCTTAAATTGGTGTGAGGATTACATGAGATGATAAAGGGAGAGTGCTCCACCATGTCTGGCATTCATGCTGTTAGCCATATATGCACAGTCTAGAAACCCAGCCAGCAGAGAAACCAGTTTCTTTAGTGTAATTCTCTCTGCCGTTAAGCCGTCTGGCCACTAAATCAGTTCCATGTGTGTTCCTCTGGAGCTCCCAGCCCAGGGAATTAAGATCTCAGCCTTGGGGAGTTGGGTAGGGCCACACCCTAAGCCTAACTCTTTTGACTGAAAGAAAATTGCAAAATGAATGGTAATCACAATAGTGGATCATTATGCATTGTATCCAAGCTGGGCCATCGCGAAGGATATTGATATAGCCACAAAAATGAGCCCAGGTCCAGAGGCCAAGCTCCTGAAAGAACCAGGCTGGGGGGAGTGTGAATTGCCATCACAATTGAAACCATCACTGCCTGCTGCAGTAGGATCCCACAGGTTCTGATGTGTGGTTGCCACTGTTGCTCTGGAGCAAAGGAGAAGGCTGATCTGTGGGCATTTGCTGATGAAAAAAAAAAAGGCTCATTGGTTCTCTGTTGACACTTCTCATCTCTAGGACTTAACTGGACCCCCCACCCTCACCCCCCTTACTTTATTTTGGGCAGTTTCGTATATGAACGGTGATTATTGGGCCCTGTAAAAGCAATCAATAAATATTTGTTGAATTGTGTAGAATCAATTGGACTCCTAGTTACTCTTTAATCCCAAAGCTAGGGGCTAGGCCCTTTGCAAACACTCATTTTATATGCTAAAGAGTCTGGAACGTTTAATGAACCACTAGTTTGAAACTGCATCCGCCAACTTGGAAAATTATGGATCTGCTGGTCATTAATGGGCAAGAATTGGTTGGGAAATATCAGCCATGATTATGGGGCTTGGGTGCAAGAGAGAAGCTGCAAGCTCTGATTGATCCCATCCTTTTCTGTGGGTGATCTGATTGCTAGATCTTAAACATCTCTGAGAAGAAGAATATTCTAGCAACCAGCACACTGGGCTTCTCCGGACTCCTATTTTCTCAGGGAAGATTCTGCTTAGCTTGCCAGTGCGAACCCTGAGGATCCCATGAGGAGCTGTAAGTTCACACGATTTCTATACTCTTTCATCCCTATTTCAAAACAGAATTACATTTTGTTTGTTATTGCCTGAATTAAAATTTGCCCTAATTTACTTTGCTGGTTATCATACATTAAAAATCAAAACCATTTTCCTGCTGTTTTAAAAAAAAAAAGCAAGAGGAGAGAAGACACTTAATGGTAAGATCAGGTTCCAGCAGTTCCATTTGTTTATTTGTTGTAAGATAATCAGGGTGTCGATTTCACAGACTAGTGAAGGCACAGGCTAGAGATGAGGGACGGTACAGAACCGGATCATATAAGTCCCCTTGTACCTCTTAGCACCCTATAGAAATCGAAAGTGATCCTTTATCAGTCAGCCTAGGCTAGGCTGCAGTAACAACCACAAGATCTCAGCAAAAGGTGATTTCATCCAAATACTGTATAGCTACGTCATGTCAGCAGGGGGCTCTGCTCTAACCGCTCAGAGACCCAACTACCGTGACCCCCACAGTAGTGAGAAGGGAACATGGGAAGCAAGGATTGCGCTGGCTCTAAAGTTTTCTTGCCTAGAAGTCATTTCTGCTCACATTTCATTGGCTGGAGCAAGTCATGTGGCCGTGCTCACTGCAAAGAAGACAAGGAAATGTAGTCTTTTCTTGTATCAGGAAGAAGGAAAGCCAGATATCTCTGTTGAACGACAGAAATGATTATCACAGAGCCCAAGTTTAGAGGGCACAACACAAAAGAGTCTGCACTACCTCTACGTGAGTGACACCTGCATCTAGTGGGGGAGCTGAATGCAGAACACATAGCCCAACATCATGCAACCCCATTTTTGCATAAACCCCACTCCCTTCCCTCTCTTGCCCTTCTCCCAGCTCTTCATTCTCTCGCTCCATCTATTCCTGTGGGTGCAGAGTGCTTTTCATGGTGGCCTGAGTAGCCCCGGGTTGAGGTGTGGAGGGGATACAGGGGGGCGTCTCACACCTGAAGTGTCTCCTACTTAGGCACAAACAGTCTGAACACCCCAGGGCTCTCCATCTCCTCTGATCTCCTGAAGGTTAAAACCATAGACTTCAAAATACCTATCTGCCAAAGGACTGGTATTGGGAATATATAAAGAACTCCTCCAATTCAAAAATTAAATAGGCAAACAACTTTATTCTTTTAAAGGACAAAAAGACTTGAACAGGAGTTCTGTAAGTGTATGGGAATTCATGAATGCCCATAAACACATGAAGAGGTGCTCAAAAACATTAGTCATCAGGGAAATGCAATTTAAAATAAAAATTAAAGGAGCGCCTGGGTGGTGCAGTCAGGTAAGCATCCAACTCTTGGTTTTGGCTCGGGTTGTGATCTCATGGTCATTAAGATCAAGACCCACATCAGGCTTCATGATGAGCACAGAATCTGCTTGAGATGCTCTCTCTTTCTCAGGCCCTCCTGCTCTCTCTCTCTCTCTCTCTGAAGTAAATAAATCTTTAGCAAATAAGTAAACAAAACAAAAATTAAAGAGCTACACTACACACCCACCAGGATGGCTAAAACTAAGAAAACTGACAACATTAAATGTTGGTGAAGATGTGAACTCTCCCATTGTTGATGGGAGTATAAAATGGTACTAACACTTTGAGGAAAGTGAGGCAGCTTTTTATATAATGGAACATACCACAATCTGGTAACCTAGCATTCCAATGGTAGGTATTTATCTAGCCAAGAGAAATATAAGCATATGTCCATGGAGAGTCTTGTGCAAGAATGTTTATGACCACTTAATTCAAAATAGTAAAAAATCTGGAAATAGCCTGAACGTTCAGAAGTAGGAGAATGGACGGACAAACTGCAAGATGGCCATAAAATGGAATTTGACAATAAAAGGGAACAGACTATTGGTACCTATAATAACATGGATACATCTCAAAAACATTACGCTGCGTGAAAAAAGCCTAAGACAGATATACTGCATGAGCTCATGTTTCAGAAAGTTCTAGAACAGGCTAAATGAATTCACGGTGGGAAAAAAATATTGGAAGTGTTACCTGCTTCTGTGCTGTGGAGGCAGGAAGGAGTGGAAGAGGCACCGGGGAACTTTAACAGGAGACGGTAATGTGCAATATCTTGATAGGGGGCGCGTGTAACAAAAGAACATGTACACATTTGTCAAAACTTATGCCCCTGGCATGCTTAAAATGCGAGCCTCTTAGAGAAGAAAATTTTATCTTAGAAGAAATCGTAAACAAATATTAAACCCTAGTAAATGTTTTGCAGGCTGATATGTTTAGGGGCAAAACATACTGGTATCTGCAACTTATTTTTAAATGCCTGCAGAACAACTAAAAGGGATTGATGAGTGGATAGTGGATGGATATGTAATAAAGAATGTATAATGAAATATTGATTGTATAATGCGGTGGTGGGTATATGTATATGGCTGTTTGCATATAACTCCTTCAGCCCTTTTGTACGGATGCAAAAATCCTCACAGGCTCTGGAGCCCAATCCTGGTGGATTCAAGGCATGGCTCATCCACTTACTTGCTGTGTGACCTTGGTCAAGTTTCTTACCACAGCTAGTCCTGGCTTTTTCTTCATAGCACCAACCTCCTGGCATGGTGGCAAGCGTGAAAGGGGACAAAGCTTACAAAATCCCTCTTTCCTAGTAAACACCGAGGACTGTTATTTTTTTAAGTATTATTCCTGTTATTATAATTATTATTTTAATTGTCATTCCCTTGCTGGTTCTTTGTCTAATTTTCTGGGGATGAACCACTTAGGAACAGCTCTGCCCCTGTCATTCCAAAGTGCCAAACCCACCAGATGAACAGAGAGCCTCTGTTGACTTAGCACCATGCCCAGCAGACGGCAGGAATTCGGGAAGTGTAGGCAGCTCAGAATTGATGGGGCTGCTTTGGTCATGACATCATGACAACCTCTGAACACCTCCCTGCACCCACCAGAGAGGGGACTCACAGGGTAACATTGGTGGCACCAAAATAAGAACTGCCTGTCTACAGAGGGCATTTCCTAGGTGTTCGGGCTCTGGATCTTTCAAGGAAAGGAAATACCCATGACACGTTCTTCTTTTTCTCACTGGGGAAGCTAACACCCCATTCTCTAGATTTCTGATCAGAACAGTGGTTCTCACCCACCCTGGGGGCACTTGGCAATGTCAGAAGACATTTTGGGTTGTCATAACTGAGGAGGGGTGGTTTTTTACTGGCAACTAGTGGCCTCTAGGCCAAGGATCCTGCTAAACATCCTACAAGGCACAGAACTGCTTCCAACCCCAATGAGAAATGATCCAGGCCCGAACATCGATAGTGCCAAGGCTGAAAAGCCATGAAGTAGATTGAGGAGGGAAACAGGGTTTCCATGTCTGTGAGTAGCCTTGTTCACATTACTCATTTGGTCGTCATTTCCCAAGCTCGACACGACGGCAGACCCTGAGCTCACCCAGAAAGGGAGAAGCCCAGATACTGACCCCCAACTCTCCTGCCTCCTTCTTCCCACGCTCAAACACGACGCTCCTTTAGATGTTCATGGGGCAAAACTCAGAACTCTGTCCCTCTTCTACTTTCTTAAGACGAAAAGAGGATTCCCAAGAATGTCATTGATTCATGTAATAGATTTATTTAATATGTCCATTACCCCCTCAACCCCCGGGGAAAGAGGGGCCAGGGGCAGCCGAGGACAGCGCACAAGGCTATAATAACCGCAGTTACATTAAATGCCATTGAATGACTAAAATCTGTCCCCGGCCCACATGAAAGGAGCTTGTTGTAGCACTTCGGTCACAACATCCGATTTATTAAGGGGCCTCCAGAAATGGAGAGGGTGTCCTGGGCCAGCCCGCCCCACAGCAGCTCCTGTGCTCTGTGCTTCGAGGGCCTGAGAAAGCCTCCCTGGCCCACATGTCTGCCCCCAACCAAGCCACAGGGCCTGGAACCCACCATTAGCTTCATTCTTTGGGGTTAAGCACTAATCTCTCTACTTGGTCCTCTCTCTCTCTCTCTCTCTCTTTCTTTTTTTAAAGATTTTATTTATTTATTAGAGAGAGCGGGAGTGAGGGAGGGGGACAGAGAAGCAGCTTCCCCACTGAGCAGGGAGCCCAATGAGGGGCTCCATCCCAGAACCATGGGATCATGACTTGAGCCAAAGGCAGAGGCTTTACCAACTGAGCCACCCAGGTGCCCCTATTTGGTCCTCTTTTAAAGTATAAACATCCTCAGAAAAAGAGTCACCCACCACATTCCTGAGAAGGTGTTAAGCAGTGGTGAACTGCAGCCACAGATCCCTCAGGCTCAGTCCAGTCTCTGCTCTGTCATTCAGTAGCTGGGTGACCTTGGATTCATGACTAAACCTCTCTGGGCCTCAGCTTTTTCTCCTCTGTAAATTGGAGATGGGAGCAGCACCTACTCTTGGGACCCCTGTAAGTGTAAAATTCAAATACAGCTAATAAAGAATCCTCGGTGGTGGGTACAAAGGTGAATGAGTCTAGTAGGGACCCAAGATTTGCTTGCAAACAGCTCTCATACAAAGTGGACAGTTGTCCCTGATCAGAGAGATGTTTGAACAGCGGGGAGAGACAGCGGGGACAAGGGGGCTGTGTGCAGCCACACAGACTTGCCGGAGGAAACTGCCTTGGAGCTGGGCCTTAGAGGCTCCGTGTGTGGGGGGAAGAGGAACACAGAGTACAAGATCTGTACGGAATGGGGTGCCGTGTGAGCAGAGGCCAGGTCACCACACTCAGTGTGCAGAGAGGTCACTGCACAGGGACTCCTAAGGAGGGTGGCATGGGGATGGAAACCAGCCACGTGTGGCTCACAAGCCTTGTCCCTCCCAGCCTGTAGCTAATGGGGTGCTACCTTGTGCAGAGGGACCCTCCAAGCCTGTCGTCTGAATCCTGTTGGGGCAGGAGGGATGCTGAGAGAACAGCAGGAAAGCTGCTCCAGATGGCAGACTTGCCCTTGGGTGGTCAGCTGAGGGTGGGGTCCTGGGGCCATGGGTTCCCATTAAATCACTAGGATCCCAAGCAGTGGCAGGGCCCCGGATAGGACAACTGTGAGCTCAAATCCCTATATGGCCGCTTGATAGCTGTGCTACTTTGAGAAATTCATTGCACTTCTCTGGGCTTCACCTGCCTCTTTGCTAAATGGAGATTCGTCACTCCTGGCTCATGGGACGTTTGCCGACTAAATGAGATAATGTTGTGGAGCTCCAGGTATGGTACAGGTGCCAGCTCCACCGAAGTTATCTTGTGTATTTAACGGCAGAACAATACTGCCAGGTGTCGCTCAGATACGTTATGCATTATCGGCTAATCAGACAAGTGACCCAAAGAAACGAGGAGGGTCCTGGTGCCTAGTGGGGAGGGTCACAGAGGGAAGGTGGCAGTGGCCAGAAGGCAAATGTCATTGGCTTCCTGAGCGCACAGGGGCCAAGCCTCCCCCGGTCAGCCCAGCCCCTTGGTGTCCTGGGAGGCTGACGCACGGCACAATGGGCCTTAAGACTTGGATGGAAGCTTCAGGACACGCAACAGGGCATCTGTTCATGGCCTACGTGCAGGTGGGCACCAGAGGCCTTATCCCACGCCGGGTTCTCAGGGCCCGGCCTCAGGTCCAGCTTTCACAAGGCGCTCCATATATTTTTGAGACTGAGGAAAAGATGAGGAAGTGAACCTGGCATCAGAATCCCCACGACCAGATTTATGCTGCAGCCAGGCTATGCAGTCCTGGGGCGCTCTGCACAGACGCCGTGCACGGGCCCCTCCACACACACACGTGCAAGCACACGCGGAGACATGTGTGTTCACAGATAGGCACACAGGTCCCTGCACTCACACACGGCACACAGACACATCCACACCCCCACAGACACACATTCACAGGTGTGCAGAGTCATGTTAACAGAGTCATACTGCTCGATCTAGACAAGTTTTCCCCATCTCCATGGACACAGACATACACTCACACACATTCACAGACTCATGCTTCTCCACGCACATGCAGATATGCACACATTCACATGCTCATACCACACAAATACATACATTCACAGACATACACACATGTCCTCCATGGGCACTCATAAGACTATAGAAATTCACAAGAACACACTCATATTCGTAGATAGATTGAAATCTCCCCCATCTACATACACACAGGTGCACATGCATATTCACAAATACACACACATACGTCCTTGCCCTTACACACATGTTCACAGATATACGCAGATTCTTCAACATTCACAGATAAGACACACGTATCCAGATTTATGCACACGTGTCTCACATTCACACACACGTGTTCACGGATATATGCACATCTGCACATACACGCACAGATATACTCACAGCCTTCCACATCCAAACAACCCCACACATTCATAGTTTTGCAGACATATATTCATACATGCATGCACGCACACACACACACACACACACACACACCTGCTACGTCCTGAGTTATTGAACAAATTCAAAGCCCTCTACACCTCCCAGCTTTGTTAGGAGCCACTCAGTTTTCTCCAGTTACATCTCGTGGAGCAAGTCACATGCCTCACATGACAGACACATGGGCTGCATTCTCCTGCCCTGCTCCAGAAGATGTTCCCATCCCCTAGCGGCCATGGGAGAAACTCAGAACATCCTGGGTGTGGAGCTGCCCTCACGGGTTCCCTTACCCCCTTGACAAGCTTTTGATCAGTAACATTTGATGAAAACATACGCTCCTCCAATATCCTGCCTCTGTGTGCGCTGACACCCGCGTCCCCACCTCTCAAGTAAGAGTATAGGACACCCACTTCTCTCTCCACTCACCACAGGACTCCAAACTCCAGATGAGAAACCACCTTTTTGCACTCAATTATAACAAGCTGCCTAAACCATAAATTAAGTTATAATGCCTTTGCCCACCAGATGAGCTGGCAAGGCACCCCTTGCCCTTGTCATAAATTAACTCCTTGATCAAATTTTAAATGAATTATAAAAGTTGAAAATTAAATCTGGCTAAATTAGGGGCTTCCCCTGTTATTTTAATGAAGCAGGAGCCACCGGTGGCATAGAGCAGAGCTGTGACGACTTCCAGACCAAACTTCAGTGGCAGACTCCTGCCAGCCGCTGAGTGGAAGGAGACGTTCTGAGCTTTCAACTTGACAATGAATTACTTCTCTCGGTGTCATTTTTAACTCTTTCTTTTTTAAAAAATTTATTTATTTATTTATTTATTTGTGGGGGGAAGGGGCAGAGGCAGAGGGAAGGAGAGAGACTCCAAGCCGACTCCCCACCTAATGTGGAACCAGACGAGGGACTCAATCTCATGACCCTGAGATCATGGCCTGAGCTGAAGGCAGATACTTCACTGACTGAGCCACCAAGCAGTCCCAGACTTTTAACTTTTCATTATGGAAAAACATAGGCAGATAGAGAGAGACTGGTAAGATGAACCCACATGCACTGTTACTCAGCTTCAAAATGAAAAATATTTTTAGAAATTAAACCAATATGTCCTATACCTGATAATCAGTGATGCTTATGTGCCCCATATCTGATAATTAGTCCTACTTGCTAGTTTTCCTGTGGTTTACTCCATCTCCGAATTAATTGTTTCAAGGGAAGAAAAAGAGAGAGATCACTGATCAACATCATGTCTCAAAGTAGACTCTTTTGAGTGTAGAAACAATGATCATTGTTGAGGAAAAAAAGAGACATTCAGAACTCTTTTTATATCAAGAGCTAGCTTGGAGGTATGAACATAGAGCTCCACGTATACACATAGCCTCGATAGAATGGGGCTCATGACGTCAAAGAGGTTCCCATCTGACAGGAAGCATGAATGTCTCTTCAGTTGCTTGGGACTGACACAGCACAGATGACATCATGCCCAACTCAGAACAGTATGGTCCGAGGACATTGTCAAGGTGGAGAGGTGTGAGGTAGAGTTCCAGCTTGTCCATACCCAGAACAAGGAGTGCTGGGTATCCCAAAATTCCCACATAACATAGTGAAAAGATGGAGAAATCATGGGAAACAGTGAGCCAGGAGAGACAGGGTTAAGATGAGGCACCTGCAGAAAGCAGACTTCATAATTAGAGGCCATGGCAGGGGCCCACCCAAGTTCTTTGGGTTTAAGCCGGATGTCCCAAAGACCAGAAGGAACAGCACCTCCAGATGACAATATAAGGCGCTAGGTTGCCACGCAATGGACTGTTGGGACTCTTCGATGAGGCCCCTGGGAATAATCTAAGGGTTTTTATCCCCTTTCTCTTGACTGCCATAGAGTCCCATAAGCATCTGTACCCAGGTGCCACATTGGAAATGACAAGGGAGAAATTGTTGGAATGTGAACAGCTCTGTCAGGAGCTCTGAATAGATTTCATATTTACTCAGAAGAGACGATCTTAAACCCGAAGACACTGCAATCGATGAGAATGGGACCCTCGGGAGAGATGAGGTCTGTTATGGAAAATACAGAAAGTGACGTTTCTTCCTCTATCTGAGTTTTAGTGTGCAGACTTTAATTATGCCGCCGAAGGTCACAGAATAGCATGGGGTTCCTGCACTTCGCTGATCTGAAACAAAGCGAAGGTGCATATTTCCTGGTTTTCCCTTGGCCTGGAGTATTAATGATGATTTAGCAGCGATCTGTGGTATTCTGGGCATAGAAAGCTAGATGGTTGCTCTTGCCACTTTTTTATGGGGTGCAAGAACCATAGGAGGTGGGGGTCACTTGTCTTGAAACATTGAGTTAAAGTCGGAAGGGTTTGGTTCATTTTATGGGGTACCCAGGGCCTCTGGGGAGGATCGTAGCTAGAATTTTCCCAAAAAGCGTCTTCCCTGCTTGCTTTCTTCCTTTCCTCGCTGGCCTGCATGAGGGATGATGAAGAGAAGAAAGACAGTGTCTGGGTAAAGACCGAGAGGCATCTCTCAAAGCAAGCAAGAAGATGCTAGTGGACAGGTCATTTTACATTTGCTTACTTTTCATGCCAGCCTATTTGAGTCAGCAGCATAGAGGGCCAAATATTGAAGCCCAAACCCAGAAACCCCAGTTTTAAAGGGGGGAGGTATTAAGATCCCCAGTTGTCTCTCTCCTTCACATTTCGAAGCGCTCATCACCGCTCAGAGGCCAGCCACCAAGTATTCCAGGCCACCAACCCGAGATGCTGGAGAAGACGGACTCCGGGGAATCGCAACACCAAACAAGGCCTGACTCTGAGAGCAGCAGCTCTAATTAACCAGAGCTGGCTTGCAGAGGTGCCAGGGATGACTGGCCACTCAGCCCAAAGAGACAGAGTGGCAGTAGGGTTATTGAGATTTGCGCAAAGCCCCCTTCAATCAGGCTTTCAAGATAATTAGGAAGCAGAAGGACAATTCATTAGTGGCCCGAGTCGATGGAGCTCCAGCCTTGCCTGAATTAACAGGAGTTTTCGCCTCTACTTGTATCTGCTCATTCATTTCCGGACAAACAGCACATAGTGTTTCTCAAACTTGTTGGCTGTGACCCACACAGTAAGAAATACATTTTACATGGCAGCTTGGTACACACACACACACACACACACACTGAAACAGAAGTTACACGGTCATACTGACCTTTCTATATATAATGCGCTCTGCTACGTTTTCCTCTATAGTATTCTATTCCATATTTTTAATGCCAGTCATGGGTCCACTAAATTGAATTTGCCACCCACTAATGGGCTGCAACTTGAAAAATACTGATCTATAAGTACACCTGTTTGTCTTGATATTTCATTTCCACCCAGAGAGTTTCCAGGTAGGCAATTTGTTTGGGATTTTACACTCCGATTATTTTGAGCTTCTTATATCTGAGATCCAAGACACATAGCTATTTTGCAGGACTATTGGGATTGAGTTATTGCTATTATTACTTTGAGCATTATTGCAGTTATAAATAGCCCCATGATTTCTGGTTAAAAAGGCAGTGGGGGATATAGATACAATTTCTAGTCAACTAAACGGAACGGGTGGAATTTCTAAAGAGCAGCTTTTTTTCTCTGGGTTTGTCAAGGAACTCTGTCTTTCTGGGAAAAGGGTCATTAGAAGAAGAACAACATATTCTTGTAAAGTTAGATTGGAGCCACATACCGGGACACCTGAGTCCTGGATTGGCTGGCTAGTGTGTGGTCTTGAGCAAGTCCTTAGCCACTGCGGTGGACACCATGGGTTTTCAAATTTAGTGCTCATTCCCCACCCTACCTTGCCACCCCCTCCCTCCTTATCCAGCCAGAAATCTGACACCCCTCATCCTCCAGTGCCCTTTGCAGCCAGACATGGCCACATGACACAGCTCTGACCAATGAATTGTAAGCAGAAGTCTGATGAGGACAGGATAGTGCAGGGAAGCCTTTGGTTGTCTGATAAAAGGTATGGGGGTGCCTGGCTCCAAACCTTTGCTCCATTCTATCTGTTTTGAGTGGACATGACTTGGGGACCTGCAGAAACCTGCTAACAACAGTGTGTTGACAGGCATAATGATAAAAGTCAGCCCAGTAGGGATCACAGGAAGGAAAAATAGGGCCAAGGTTTCTGGTGGCTTCACTGAGCACATAAACGTCAGCAACTGCCAGCCCCTGGATTTCTGATTATTTGAGAAAAAGAAATGTCTGTTTAGTTAAAGCACTGGTGGTTGGATTTTCTATTCCTTGGAGCCAAATACCTCCCTGGTTAATACAACCTGTCTAAGCAATGTCAAATAAGGACACAAAGAAGGGATGTCTCCAGCCCTACCTTCCTCAAGGAGCTATCGTGAGGGTCAAAAGCAGGATTTCTCACTCTCAGCACTATTGACCTTTGGGGCCAGATAATTCCATGTTGTAGGGGCTATTCCTTGCCCTGTAGAATATCTAGCAGTGTCACTGACCTCTACCCATTAGATGCCAGTAGCATTCCCTCCCAAATTGTGACCATCAAAAATGTCCTTGGACATTGCCAAATGTCCCCCAGGGAACAAAATTGTTCTGCGTTGAGTCGCACTGATCAAAAGTAATGATAAATGTGAGTGAACTTTAAAGCTTAACATTTTGGGACACCTGGGTGGCTCAGCAGTTGAGCATCTGCCTTTGGCCCAGGGCATGATCCTAGGATCCTGGGATTGAGTCCTGTATCAGGCTCCCCGCAGGGAGCCTGCTTCTCCCACTGTCTTTGTCTCTGCCTCTGTCTGTGTGTCTCTCATGAATAAATAAACAAATAAATCTTAAAAATAAAATAAAATAGGGATGCCTGGGTGGCTCAGTGGTTGAGCATCTGCCTTTGGCTCAGGGCATGATCCTAGATTGCCGGGTTTGAGTCCCAAGTCAGGCTTCCTGCACAGAGCCTGCTTCTCCCTCTGCCTATGTCTCTGCCTCTCTCTGTGTCTATCATGAATAAATAAGTAAAATCTTAAAAAAAAAAATCTTAAAATTTCATGAAACTCCTAGGTGGCACAGTAGGTTAACTCCTGGTTTTGCTCAGGTCATGATCTCAGGGCCATGGGATTGAGCCCCCATGGAGCTCCATGCTCAGTGTGTAGTCTGCTTGAGATTCTTTCTCCCTGTCTTTCAAAGGGATTCTGCTCCTCCTCCTCCTCATGTTCTCTCTTTCTCTCTTTCTTTCAAAAATAAATAAATCTATAAAAAAAATAACTAAAGGTTAAAATTTCCATGGGAAAACATTATTGTGCTTGGTATTTCAGTGCTTGGTATTTCATTTTAGAGTTTTTTTAGTTGTTAAAACTCAAAAATTTTTTTAAACTCAAAATTTTTTTAAATACATTCTATACTCAGTTAAATTTCCTTGCTAAGTGAAGAAAATACAACAAAGTTTCCTAAAATCCAAAGAAAAACCCAGCAAGCAATGTACCCAACAGGCCCATTTCACAGAAGAACATGAGTTAGGGTTAATGTGGCCAATAGGGGTGCTCTAGGGTATGTTGCATGTTGATTAAGAAATGACACTGAAGCAAGGCCATCCTTGCTTGCTTCTGAGCTTCTGTAATAAAGGAGTCTGGAAAATCTACTCCCGCTTCTCCAGATCTGGCAATGTTAAGACCAAGTGCACTGTTTGCAAGTTCTTCTCTCAAGGAATTGCCTTAAAACATTGGCTCTTTGGTAGAAACAAGCTTACTTTGGGTCAGGGATTCTCTTTCTTTTGGAAACCGAAATCTGTATGTCTTTTTAGAGCCCCCTAACCCCTCCATTTCTTACTCTGTGTGGTTTGGGAGGAGCCACTACATTTCTAAGTGCCAGGGTGAGAGGAGACCTCGGTGTAAGCTGATCAGCCTACCCCATCCTCTGACCCTTTGGTTCAGAGTTAGGCATACGGCCGAACCCGAACCAATTACAGACAGGCCCCGACTGTTGGAAGAACAGGTGTGGATGGAGAAACATGTAAGGCAGGGGAGCTAGAAGCCATTGCACAGATTAAGGAGTGAGTGTGCCTGAAGACAGAGCCCACAAAGACAGAAGAGGAGTGAGCCCAGATCCTGTTAACATCATTTGATGAGAGGCCCAGCTAGGATCTAGGGCTACCCAGGATTTCTTGGCTGCAAGACCCAATAAGTAAATTTCCATTTTTGCTTACGGTGCTTCCAATGGGGCGTCTTCTTCACACATAAAGCCAAGTCCACCCAGTAAAGCTAGAATGACTTCATGGAAAGTGGTCTTTGTTCTAGAACAGCCCCTAGGTGGGGAGGGACGTGCTGAGGCATGGGTGATATATTTCACTTCATACTACGAAACCTTGCCACATACTTAAAATATTGAAGAAGAGGAAGGAGAAGAAGGAGGAGGAAGAGGAAGATGAGGAGAAAGTTCAAACCATATAAAACATACAGAGAAACTCAGGAGTCTGTGTGCCCATGTATCCCTTCTCTCCCTGCAGAAAATATCAGAGATATATGGGAGACTTGACCCTAAAAAGCCACACTCTGGAGTCAGACATTAATAAAGATGTCTTTGGGGGACGTAGAAACTCATAAAACAGGATCTGGCTGAGTCTCGAGGTGCTGGTGGCAGCTTGCCCAGGGCCCGGCAGGAGCCACTACAGCTTCTGAAGCTCTAGAAATACGGGTTCTGTCTCGTTCTCTCTCACAGAGGATCACTGGACCCACCCGGCACTGTCTCACGGCATGTGTTGAGCTTGCTGACAGAAGCTCCAGGCGTCCCACCTGCCATATTTTTGAGACCATGACAAATAGGGAAACCACAGTCACAGACGGCTAGGCCTCATGTGGCAACTGCCCCAGCACAGGACAGCTTGCTCCTCTCAGAGCCCCTAGGGGTGTGAGCTCACTGTCAGCTCTGAGGCGGGTCAGGGTGGCCCCAATGTGACCAGCACTCCGGCCTCTTCTCAGACTCACTGGCTGCTTCCTGGAGTTTGCCCTTCAGGCTTCACCAATTCCATGATTCTACTTCTCCCTGTGGCTCCTGGCAAGATGTGTCCTCGCTGAGAGTTGCCACTGGTTTTGTGATTTGAGCCTCAGTCATTAAAAATGGTATCATACACGGGTGGCCTGTGGCTAAGAAATGTCCTCTCTGTCCTAAGGACACTGATGGGGGGCGGGGGGGGTCGGTGGCAGTATTTGGTCATGGCGACTAAGTGCCAGAACATCATTCTTTCGCACAGAAAGACTTGGGTTCTGACCTTGATCCTGAGATCTTGTGTAGACGAACTAACCTCTCAGAACTTCCGTTTCTTTATCAGAGAAAAGAGGTTAATAATCCTTCTTTCACTGAGATATTGTAAGAACTGTGCGCCCGGCATATCAAAACATACACTAGTTGCCACCATAATAATTCTTGTCATTGTTAGGATTCTAGCCAAAGCTGTGGATTCACTTACGTGCTGACCCCACTGCAGGGCAGAGCTTAGAAGCCAGGCCCACTGTCTTCTCTTGGTGCCCACTTTCAGAGGGCAGTCTTAGCAAAACCAAATGTGGGTTAGCACCAGTTCGAAATATGCAAGGGTTTCTTCCAAAGATCACCCCAAAATGACGGATCACTTTCTCAGATTCCGCCCCCCCCCGAAAACCCATCACACTTTACACACAGTAGGTGCTCAACTGCACTTAGCAATGCAACACTGTTGGTCAGCAAGGAGCTACCTATGGGGACCATGGGGTCTCCTTTGGCTAGGGATGGGCAGGGATGGCATTTGAATGGGCCTCAGAGCACCCAGGTGCAAAGGGCTCCTTCCCTTCTCCAACCTAATGTTGGGGTACAGATGCCAAAGCAGCTCCATCCAGAGCTCTGCTTCATAAATAATTGGTCAGACACAAGTTTGACTTAATCAAGAAAGGCTATGTAAAGCAGATTAATGACATTTTGATGAACTTTTCAACTCAATTTGAAAAGCCATGCTACGTTAAGCACAGTTTCCAATTACCCTCCAGAAAAACTCTGGGGAAAGTTGAGACCTCCCCGAAGTACAGAATGTACTCATGGAGAGATGGTGATCTAAACCACAGTCATCTCCTGAGATCCTTTCTACATTGACCATCAAGGGAAAAAAAAAAAAAACAATGGAACCAAACAAATGAAATGAGTTATCTTTCTTGAAGGAAATGATCCAATATGTTCAAATTGAAGATGCAAGTTAGCTCTATTGGATTTGTCATTGTAATTAAGTGGGGCCAAATCAAGATGAAGGGCCAGGATAAATCCTTCCACTAGACGTGCCTCGGTTTCCCTTCTTTTGATGGCATAAGGGTAGACCAGTTGCCTTCAGGATCTCTCCCCTGGTGTGGGAGCAGGCACTGTGGGAGGAGTCAGTTGACCAGCCTTCCCAGCAAAAATCTAGTTCCTCAAGGGCAGGGACTTTTGTCTGCTTCGAAGTCATCAAGGAGAGGAAGGATAAGGGCTGCCTGGTGGCTCAGTCGGTTGAGTGCCTGTGTTCAGCTCAGGTTGTAATCTCAGGGTCCTGGTTTCCAGCCTCTCTCTCTCTCTCTCTCTCTCTCTCTCTCATAAATAAATAAAATATTCTTTTTTAAAAAGGAGAGGAGAGAATGAACATCAATTAAATTTTTAAATAGTCTATTTAAGTGGTAAATAAATGTGGTTTTTGGTTTCCAGAGAAACAATAAAGGAATAATCAGGTTTATTTTATTTCCTTCCTCATTTTGGCCCTAGATGAAATGGCAAACTGAGGTTTCCATTATAACTGTGGGTCCATGGAACTTGTCTGGTCAAGTTAATTTCTTTCTTTCTTTTTTTGTTTTTTTTCAAGATTTTATTTATTTATTTGAGAGAGAGCACAAGCAGGGGGAGGGGCAGAGGAAGAGAGAGAAGCAGACTCTCTGCTGAGCAGGGAGCCGGATGAGATGCAGAGCTCCCCTGATCTCAGGACCCCAGGCGTCCTGGGCATTTTGGCATTCCTCTCTGACCAGACTCTGGTGCAGAGAAAGAGAACCATAGGCTACAGCATTTGGAGGATGATGTCAACAACAGTGTAAGTCACATCCTTGCTGCTGCTAAGTGTATGTGCGAGCTGCTACAGATTCACCCAGGGTCCTCCGCCACAGAGCCACAGCCTGAAATGAGCTGGAGTGGATGCAAGCAGGACCACAGGAGGCACACGCTATAATTTTTACTCTGAGTGGTTTTCTGAACCATGGTTCCCTTTCACAAAATTATTTTCAAGAAAAGTTTCACTAAACCTTTGCTGGCAAATAGCTCCCTGAAATATAGACATTGCTGCCTCTGAGCCTTTGTGTCTGGAAACCCTTCTTTCTCCCACATTCTATCCCCTACACTTCACCGGTTAAAGCAGAACTTAAAAAAAAAAAAACAAACGCAGATGCCTGTTGGGACCAGGTCAGGGCTCAGGAGACTGAAGCAGGCTGGGTGGGGGTAAGAAGGGACCCAGATTCCTCACTTGAGACTCACAAAGCAAAAGCCTCTGGACATGGCATGTTTGCTCTAAATCATCCGTGGGAAAAACCTCTTCTGACCTCACTTTATTTGACAGCAAAACTTGACCAGAATAGACGAGAGGCTACTTAAAGCCTTTGTTTATCTCACTTAAGGTGAATGTCCGTACTTTTTACTATAGAAATATTAGCTGATTGATTATGAGGGTGCTGCCTCAGCTTGCATTGGGGTTATAAGAATACATATAGAATATAGACACCATATTACCTCTCCCAAATCTAAAAAGGTCTGAATTTGGGTATGCCTCTGACTCCTAAAGTTTTGGATGTAAAACACGGGCATGTACAATAGGGAGTGGTGAGGACTTTGGAAAAGTGAACTTGGCGCCTACTTACATGAAGCATTGGCCAGCCAGCCGCTCGCTGCCTTTTGGGAAGGTCAGCTCAGTGTTGCCAGAGCTTTCAGTTTCTCAAAAGAAGCTGAATATACAGATAATGATGTGCTTTCCCTCCCCATTTGAAGAATACTCTGCAAACCAAATGAAAGCAGTGTCAATTTGCAGCTTGCTTGTTAGAATCATTCATAGAGCCTCAAATGTTCTCTATTAAGTGTGCCCAGAATCCCCATTCGTTATGGACTGAATTGTGTTTCCTCCACAATTGTATGTTGAAGCCCTAACCCCCAATGTGACTGTATTTGGAGATATGGGCTTTAGGGAGATCAGAGGGTGGGGTGTAATTTTGGTATCCTCAAAAGAAGAGGAAGAGACATCTGTGTGTGTGTGTGTGTGTGTGTGTGTGTGTGTACAGAAGCAGGCACATAAAGGAAAGGGGACACAGCGAGAAGATGGCCTCAGCAGGAAGAGATGCCTCACCAGGAACCAACCAACACGGGGGCACCTTGATCTTAGACTTCTGGCCCCACAACCATGAGAAAATAAATCCATTCGTCATTAACTTTCCCCTACCTCTATCCTCTGTTCTCAACAACTGCGTATTTTATTCCACATTGGTGATATGTTTCTCTTTTGTGTTGTCCTATCTGTGGCTAGCGGATTCCCTACATAAACCCTTCGCACAGTGCCTGGGGCATGATAAGGCATCTATAATTAGTGTTTACTGTGACTGTTATCATGTACTGTAGTTGCTGTGATGTTATTCTGGGGAGCACAGACAGGTCTCACACTTTTGTTTTTGGTTCTTTGGGTAACAAACTTTTAGGCTTCCACCTCTGGGTAGCGTGGGGAGAAGTCTCCTGCCTGAGGGTCTCTTGGAGGGGTTGATCCAGGACCAGGACCCTGGGCAAGTTCCTTGTCTCTGGGTTCTTCAGTCTCCTTAATGATAAATCCTCCTGTTTTCTTTCCCTGCCTCCCTGTCCCCACGATCGTCCTCCACACCGTATACACACACACACACACACACACACACACACACACACGCACACACCTCCCCCCCAAAAGTACACACAGACACACACACACCTCCCCCCCCACAAATACACACAGACATGCACACACACGCACACTGGTGCACACACACAGTAATGGGGAAAGCAAGAGGATAACATAGCTAACCAGAGACTCCTACAGAAAGGTGGGGAGCCAAAGGGCAAAGGAAGAAACTGGGCTACAACTGACTTTTGGTGAGATGCAGATGAAATAGGCTAAGCTGGTAGGGGTGGCAGTGTCAGGGCAGATCAAGGGAAGGCACAGCCACCATACCACCTCCCCGCCACTGCCCCGGCCCAGGGGCGCTGCAGCAGTCTGCCTGGCACGTGGCAGTCTGGTAAAGGGTTGATCCAGAATTCTTAAGTTCAAATCTCAACTCCTTGACCTTGGACAAATTTGTGAACCTACCTGAGCCTCCGTTTCCTCAGCCGTAAAGTAAACATTATAGCCTAGCTTCTTCACAGTGCGAGTGTGCGACATACATGAATGATACCCAGTAAATATATGGGCACATCAGCTGTTACTGCTTATGATGCCACATGGTCTTGTCACTTGTTGTGAAGCAACGACTGACTTTCAATGTATAGGGTCCCCTTTCGGTATATTGAACTTCCGTGTGGCCGTGGGATTCAGCTCTGTATGCAATGATAGTGCCACAGTATATAGGAACATTACTCTTCAATCTATAGTCTGCTTTAAAATAATAGTATAAGGACAAGTGTATCCTGTAACGGCGTCAAGGAGGAAAGGACACTTTATAGGGGCCAAGCGGCCAAATATCTTTACGCTGGTTCAGCCACCCAGCTCAGAGGGGCACAGGGGGTGGGGGTGGGGGGGAGCAGATCCTTCTGGCAAGGAAAGTCTCCATGGGGCAATGACATCTCCCACCACCATTAGCTGCTGTGTTTCCCTACAGGGCTTCATGGCCTCTCCGTGCCTGGGCAAGTTGCTGAGTCCCTCTTCTCACTTTTCTCATCTGTAAAATGGAGCTGGTAACAGTAGCTACTTTATAGAGTATTTGGGAAAACTGAACCAGCCGACACATAAAGGGCAAAGCACAGAATAAAAATGCCTGGCACATTTTGGTACCCCAGAAATGCGGGCTAAGCCTTATGTTATTTTGCTTGGGGCTAAGGAGAGAGGACCAAAAAAAAAAAAATCTGTTGTGTCTGGGATCTTTGAAAACCCTGCAGGTCCTATAATGGGGACTCCGACAGCTGATTTGGCCTGATTGTGGGTCATCTCGAAAATCGGTTATTTTCATTTTTAAAAAAATTTGCCTTTCCTGCCCTTTGCCAACCTCACCAACACCACTGAAATCCAGCCGGGTGATTATCCAAGGATAAAAGCTTTTATCATGAAAAGTTTTGTTTGAGAAAGCAGGAACTGTGCTTCTCACTGCCGGCTTTCCTGCGCGCCGGGATTCTGTCCACACTCCTACAAAGGCCAAGATTATCTCTCTCTGTTAAGGGTTTAAAATCCTACAAGCCGGCCATGCAAGTGACCAGTATCAGATTATGATAACAAGATCATGTCCAGTTATAAAAACAAGTGTCTAAACTTTTCTCATGTCACTTTCGCCCGGGGTCCCTTCTGGGGGTGGGGGGGAGCTCAGCTCATTTTGAAGGCAGCGCTTTGAACTGAATTCATGGGGTATTTGCATAAGAAGATTTGAGGCTGAAGAATGGCCTGCTATTGCATCTGCCCATTAATATGCCTGCTAATTCAGCACATTGTAAGCCTATTGACGGCCCACAAAGAGCTCAAATTCAAGGACAGTTATCCTATGGCCATTGTGAGTGCTTCAATTCAAGGAATATGTTCACTGGAGGAATACAGTTGTTACAATTAGATATTTTTCATGAAACATTATAAAGAACTAATGACAACCAGGAACACAATACTGCAACAACCACCAAAAAACATTCAGAACTCCATGTGTCAGCTTGCCCCTCTCTCTCTCTCTCTCTCCCTCTCTCTCTCTCTCTCATAATCTCCCCCACACTTATTTTCCCAGATGCAGCCGGCTGGAGATGGATGGAGACCTCTAGATGTGAAAGCGCGTTTATCTGCTCCCTAAATTTAAATAAAAAGCAAAATGAAATAAACAGATCCCGGCAGAAGAGGAGAAGCCCACATCGCCGGCATAAATAGTGGTTAATTTAATCCCGTTTATGAAAAAACGTCACACTGTCACCTCTGAGGGACACGCAAGGCAATATTTTAAAAAACGTCACACTGTCACCTCCGAGGGACACGCAAGGCAATATTTTAAAGCAACGATGAATTATTTGAGAAAGCCTCTCTTTTCTGAAGTTGAGGAAAGATGTTTATGCAGATCTAGGAAAATTCCAAACAAGCAGAGAAATGGTGCTGACTTGTGGCCGTGTTTAGGCGCCTGGGGGACAGTGGCATTTTTGTAAGAGAGTCCTCTCTCTCTCTCTCTCTCTCTCTCTCTCTCTCTCTCCCTCTCTCCCGCTCTCTCCATCGGAAGGGTACTTGCAAAAAGGCCTGGTCGGGAAGGCAGGCGGTTTAGCTGGGCTGGGGAGGCCAGCAGCAGGAACTTTCTAAGAAACTGGAGGCTAAAATGCTCTTTCCAGCGGGGAGTTTGGAGCGCCCGGCGCGCCCAGGGACGCCGGGGATTGGGGACATTGTCTGGGCATTGTCCTCGGCTCCCACTCGGCCGGCCATTGTCACAGGGGCCCATCAAGCCCCGGGCCTGAGCACCGGTTGTATTTTTCTCACTCTACATCCCTCAGAAAAGACATCAAAGACCAGGGAGATGTGCTTTTTGCTTTGTTTGGTGTCTGATTCTCAACATGTGGCTTCCCCGGCCAAACTTCGGCACCTTTTAACCTATTCTGTTCAGCTTAGGCCTGAGCTGTATTTGAGCATTAGGGAAACTATAGTAACCAATAATCTGCCTGTTGCTGAAAAGAAACTATGTATCTTGTCACACAAGAACTGTCGGACGATCACCGTCCTAGACCGGACCCTTTAGGGGCTCCTGGCTTTCTTTCCTGGGGCTCAGCCTGCCCCTCTGAAAAGGCGTCCGAACCCTTTGCCTTTCTAGCATGGAGGACCCGTGTTCATGTTCATTTATATTTAACAAATAAGGCATTGTCCCTTGCAACATATCAGCATTTGATTATCTATTACAAATGTTTTCATCAAGTCAGAAATGAGGCCTCTTAACAAAAGGGAGGAAAGAAAAAACCCCTTTGGTGCAACCCAGGGATGAGCCAGAGACTGGGATTTTCTTGGTGGGATATTTGGGTTCTTTGGCACATCGCATCAGACCTGTTGCACACAGCGCCACCAAAAAAAAAAAAAAAAAAAAAAAAAAAACTAGGGTGGTGGGGGGCCGCCTGGGGCATCCCCTAGCAAGAGAGCTGAAGATGCAATTATGTGGACAAATGTGGGCTAAGCAGAGCAGTGTGGGGTATCTTTTGAGAGTATAAGCTCCAGAGCCTGACTCCAAAGGCTCAAATCCCACCTCTACCTCTTACTGGCTGTGCAACCCTGAGCAAGCCTCCTGAGGTCTCTGAACCCCGTGTTCCCTCACCTTAAAATGGGGATATCAACAGACCCTACACGGAAGGCCTGTAGAAGGATTAGCTGAGCTAATCGCTGGGACAGCACAAGGCCCAGCACACAGCAAGAGCTCATAAAGGGATAGTCGAAATTGTTCTTTCACGGAGCAAATACTGCACGGGTGGTACACAGGTTTGGGGGCAGGCAAATCCACAAGGAGGATCCAAATGGATAAATAATAGTGGCAACTATTATTATTATTGCATTACATTTCTACTGATACTCAAAGGAGGAGACAGACATGAAATAAATATGAAATATAAGAAAACTAACAGAAATAAGGAATCGCTGCCAAAACAATTACATTGCTTCAATAAGCAACTATTTACTATTATGAAGAATA
The DNA here is from genome assembly GCF_011100685.1 of Canis lupus familiaris. Taxonomy (NCBI): domain Eukaryota; kingdom Metazoa; phylum Chordata; class Mammalia; order Carnivora; family Canidae; genus Canis; species Canis lupus. Next base: position 60,552,202 of record NC_049223.1, on the reverse strand, counting down.
ATATCTCAAACAGAAATGAAGAACAAGAATGAAAATAACTAGGATAATAAAAAATGTAAAGCTTTGTAAATGAAAGCTTCACAGACCCTCACCCAGGATCCTGAGTGGCCATGGGAATGGGGCGAGGGGTGCAGATTGAAGGAGGTGCTGACTCTCAGAGACTTGCAAGTGCAGATTTTTGTGCCCCGGGAGCCCCATGGCTTCCCAGTCCCCTCCCCCCTCCTGCTCCTGAGATGGGCACTGTGAAAAGTGTGACCTATTGACTTGCAGAATTTTCTCATTTTGCATACCAGCGTTTCACTGGCAACGTGACCTCCACGCAGACTGTTGCAGAGCTCACTTTTTCACTTATCCAAGAGATTTTGGACATCTTTCCATGCTGAACCTGCATAAGCACTGCCCGATCCTTGTCTTTTTTTTTTTTTTCCTTTTTTTAAAAAAAAGTCTTAACTTTTTTGTTTGTCTTGCACTTAGGTAAGGCAAAAATGATTGGTGACCATGATTATCATTTAGGTACAAATCCTGTCAGGCTTTTTTTTTTTTTTTTTTTTTATGCTTCTATGGAACTCATGATGGCTCACATTTTGCTGGATGTGTATTAAGAGCCTGTGATAAAAAAACTTACACTGTATTGACTCAGTTTTTAGAACAACTAGTTGAGGCTAGTGGGTGTCAACATCATCCTCATTTTACAGAAACAGAAACTGAGGCCAAGAGTGAATTTAAGTAACTTGTCCCATCGTGAAGCTACCGAGTCCAGATCACAACCCAGTGTACTTCCTGGAGCCTATGCCCCACCCCCCACAGGTGTGTTAGGGATGTGAACTCACACTGTGCGCACACACCCATTTTACAAAGACACCATGGTGCTCCGCATATCGCCTGAAAACACTGTTATAACCGACCTTTGCTTTACAGACAGTGACATTTGCTGATGGCAAAGCGGCCCATTGCTTGGATGGATGGATGATGATGTACTGAGGTTGTTTCTGGTTTTCTGTTCTATCAGGCAAACATATTGCCTGTGGTCTGGGAGGGTTTAAGAAAGCTCAGGGCTCAAAGGCCGTGGTCTTTCGGAGCAGCCGTGCTCACACACAAAGCAAACACTTGTCCTAGCAGCAACAGGTGTTTACTATGATCCCTCCAGAGGTGCACAGTGAGGCTCAGAGAGTCTATGATATGACTGGGTCAAGATCATGAGTGAGTTGGCCAGGCAGCTAGGTTGAAGCATATCCAAGAAGCACCAGATCCTGGCTCCCCAGGAGGTCTGGTAGAAATGTCCAAGTTGGAGCACCCCCTTCCTGAGCCAGATACACAGGGAGAGCTTAGGGCTGGAGCATGAGCAACAGGCACCTCCTCCTCATGTTTCCATAGGTAAGGCTTTTGACAGTGACCCAACCAGATGGGCAATCAGATCTTTTTCAGCCAGCTCTGAGTTTGGGACGCCAAGCCTATCAGGTTCTTGCTCTTACCATATCCCTGAGCTCTGGAAGGCAGCCCAGCACCCCTTCCCTAGCCCCACTTGGCAGATAGGAACCAGAGCGGCAACACCACTGATGTGTCCCCTGTGAATCCTGTGCTCCCCTAAACCCCAACTCAAGCTGTCTAATGAACCCATCTTGGTACCTCTCTGCTAGCTCAATGTCATTTGGAGCCTTTTCCTGCTGCCTGGGTTGGGAAAGATAGCAGCCTTGTCCTAGCTGCTACTTGTCCCTTCACCTTGCTCTCTCCACCTCAGTCTTCGATTAAAGGCCAAATCTCACTGTCTCTGAGACCCTAGGAATCACCCAGACCAATTGGAAGATGCAGTTGTTTGGGGAGGCTGAAGGACAGAGAGGGTGAGTGACTTGTCCAAGGGCACAGAGCATAGAAGTGGTCAAACGAGGACAAGAAAAGGCCCAGGGCTCTCTTGACACACAAAACTGTGTTCACCCAATTACATATTTAACAGATACTTATTGAGCACCCACTGTTATACCAGGCAGTGTGCTAAGCCCTCAGGATATAAAACCAGATGAGTCATGGGGTCTACCTCTAAAGAACTGCAGAGTCCTACTGAGCAGGTGGACATATAAATTACAAGAATAGAGAACTCTGATGGGCTGGAGCATTAGTCAGCTTGGACTGCCATAGGAAAACACCATGGGTGGGGGACTTAAACAACACAAATGTGTTTTCTTATGGTTCTGGAGGCTGAGAAGTTTAGGATCAAGGTGTCAGCCAATAGAGTGCCTGATGAGGGCCTCTTCCTGGCTTGTAGATGGCCACCATCTTGCCAGGTCCTCACATGGCTTTTTCTCAGTGTGGGCGAGTGGCCCACATCAAGGTCCCAGTTTCATCGGATTTGTACCTCACCCTTAAGACCTAATTTAACCTTAATTATCTCCTGAAAGCTTTATCTCCAAATATAATCACACTGGGGGTTGAGCTTCAACATATGAATTTGGGAAGGGCATCATTTAGTTCACAGCAGTTAGTAATAAATACAATAATAATAATAATAATAGTAATAGTAATAACTTGCATTTATTTAGAACTTCTGTGCCAGGCATCATGCTAAGTACTTTATATACATATATAGTTTATTCCTCCCAGGTACCAAAGGGGTCTGAGCTACCATCATCCCTGTTTCACCAATGGGTTACCTGGGTCCGCTAGAGAGTTGAAGTAACTTGTTGCAAGGACACACGGGATGACCCCACAGCACGCCCCCTCCACCAGTTCTGTGGGGGGGAGGGTGGGGAAAGGTTCACAGAGGAGGTGATACCCTAGAGAAGTTTTGAGGGACCAGGAGGAGCAAGTGTCAACCCACGTTCCCTCCCTCCAAATCCGGTGACATGTTTCTTTTCCCAACCCACCTTTTCCTTTCAAAAGTTTGTAACTGTGGCCAGGCCGGGGGTGGGGGTGGGGGGTGGGGGGTGGAAATGCTGCATTTGCAACCAAGTCTCTAGGCTCCAGACTTAAGTTCGCCTGCATTAAGTGCTTTCCCAGTGACCCAACACCGCCTGGCAACTGGCCGCCTTCTGCTTTTGACAGCTTGGCATATTTGGTCATTTACTGGGTGCATGTGAAGATCAAATGGGTTAAGATTCTTCTCTTTAAGCAGCAGGGTAAAGAACATCAAAAAGGTGTACATTTCATTTCCCCAGTTTTGATTAAGTCAAGCATGAAATGAAATGTAATACCCTCAAGTGGCCGGGGTTTACACCATTCATGTCGTTACTTCTGCTTCAGGAAGCCCAATCAGCCCTGGGCGAGGGGAACAAGCTAACAGAGTTTTAGGGTGGCCAGATGGACGGGGTTTACCGTGGTTGAAAAGGCAGCTTAGTGCTTGCCTCTTCAAGCCAACTGTGTGAAATCCTGGTGTGGCCCCTTCCCCTCTGGCTGGCCCACCCCCCCACCCCCCACCCCCTGGCCCGGCCTCCCTCTCTGTGCTGTTCTAGATGGAGCAGCCAGTTCCCGGATGCCATAGCGTCCATCCAGGGCTGCTCTGCCTCTACCCTGAGATGCTTCCTGGTCCAACAGGCAAGAAGAGGATCCCCCCACCCCACCCCTTCTCCGGCCTTGGAGTGTGTCTGCTGGGACAGGGTGGCCCTAAGAGGGAATTAGCATTCAAGGAAGGACTACAGGCCTGGGTCCCTCCCTGGATGCTGTCTGGGGAACTCATTAATGAGTAAACTCATTGTGTGGGAAATGGGGGGAGGCGGGCACCCTTTTGTGCCAGGTACACTGTCCAGCCCTGAAGAGGTGAACCCAGCCACCTGACCCCATTTGGTCTAGCCAAATCCTAAAAGGTGAGCTGGGAGCACCAAGTAAAGATTTACAGGCCGGCCCTGGGGTTTACCAGCTGACTCAACTGAAGCTGAAACTAATACTGAATCAGTATCAGGGAACATTTTTTTGCAAGTAGAAGCCGTTGTATTCATTGGTCCACTTTTCGCGAGCCGGGGGATTGTTTCCTATTGGGAAGCCAAAGTTATAGTGTTGGCTTCCGATTATAAAAAGAGAAAACTTCAACCGAACTTGCCAAATGTCTACTTAAATATCTAAAGAGGGAGGATGATGTTGCTGCCTCTGAAATTTAACCCTTGTCCGATGGTATCTAAACAATGAAGAATCAACCAGAAGAACACAGTAGACCATTCTTTTCACGAAAGCATATTGAAATGCTGAAAAAAAATTAAAAATGTTTTCAGAAAAGATCTTTGGAGTTGAAGAAATCCTATCTAAGGTGCGAGGGGCAAGCATCTTATATATCGGATAGATTGCTGCGGGCAGGGCGGTGGGGGGGGGGGGTCCAAATTCAAAGCTTCGGGAGCTGGCAAAGTTTGGAGACAGCCAGGCTTGGCAGTGGGGAGATGTTGTTGCTCTGCGGCCACAGGCCTGAAATCGGGGGGGTGGGGTCTGGGGGGGGGGGCGGTTCTGAGGCTGGAAAAGACCCATTTTCCAGAGGTGCTTTCTGGAAGGTTCTACGCCAGGCTCAGCAGAAAGCTTCAGGCTCTCTCAACAGCTGGAGGAGAATAGCAGGGCTTTGGGAAGAACTTAATAGAATCCTTAATGCCGCTAACAATCCGCTGCTATTGAACTGCATTAAGTAGATATTATGGAAGGACAAAGAGATAAATAGCTCGACATCACCCTCATTCGCATGCGGCCCCCGGCCGGGACCATTTTATGGGCAGCACCATTGTTCCTGCACTCCCCAGGTTAGCTTTAACTTGCAAATGATCCCCTGAAAAGGAAAAGAGAAGTGGTTTTCTTTTCTTCTCTCCTCCCCCACCCTCCCTCCTCTCTCTCTCTCTCTCTCTCTCTCTCTCTCTCTCTCTCTCTCTCTCTCTCTCGTTTCTGTCTCTGGCTCCTTCTCTCTCAAAATGCCCCTCACAGAAAGAAAATCATTTTAGGCCGTAAGAAAATGAAAGGCATTGTTACCATGGCCTGGACCGTAGCAAATGAGATACATCACGGGCTCGGGAGCTGAAAGCTACACTCGAGCTGTTTTATTTTGGTGCTTTGGAATGTGGTCCACATGAGAACATAAACAATGCTAAATCTGTATGAATTAATAGGCCGGGTTTGACATATTTCCCTTTGTTTGAGGCCAAACAGGCTGGGGGGTTGGGGTGTGGGAGGAGAAGGAGAAGGGAGAGGAGAAATCTTATTTGATTAAAAAAAAAAAAATCCAATAATCCAGCTGAATAGGAGGAGTGCGCGTGGCCACCCTCCTTAAGACGGGCCTTCAGAATCAATGGCCAGCCAGCGGCCAGCCCGTGGAGTCTCATCACTTGCTATGATCAAAATGCTTTTTTGAAAAAAAAAAAAAAGAAAAGAAAAGAAGAAGAAGAAGAAAAAGAAGAAGAAGGTCTCCGTAGAATTGTTTGCAAACTGCAAAGTGCTTCAGCGGCTGACACGAAAATGCTGGAAGCCGGAAACCTATTCCCAGGCAGAGGCCTTCCCTGTCACCTTGGTGGGTGAATAATTGTGCCTTTTGCATACGCCTTGTCATCAGCAGCAGGAATGAGGAGGCCCCGAGGACCGCCCTGGCAGCGCGGGTGTTGCACCAGCAGAGTAAATTAAAACACGGATTACAGCTAGTATGATTGGGGATGACAAGCAGGGCGGGTGTAGCCACAGAACGAGCCGTGTTGCCCATATGGTCCTCGGGAAACCCACGCAGCGCTGCTTTCTCCCCAGCCTGCTCCAGCTGCCCGGCTGAAGGGGGCATTTAGGAGGCCTCGAGCCATTTTCTGGAACTGGGAAAATCCGTTTCCCTTCTTTGCAAGTTCAGAAATGCCACCAGCTGCCACCAGGTACCAGGAGGTTTAAGTGGGGAAACCCACCCACCCCCATCAACCCCTACGTGGGTGGCACTCAGGGGAAGGTGCGTGGTGCAGGTGGCCAGGCCAGCAGGCAGGGCCGCTCTCTTTTCTTGCTTGAATTCAGAGAAGCAACATTCTGGGCCATTGGAAACTAGGTTAAGGTGGCACCCCTGCCCACGTGGTCGCCACCATCGTGGGAGCCGTAAGCCAGGGCTGCCTTGAGAACACCACTTAGTAATCTGGCAAATGTTCATCAAGCTGGTCCTATGTTCTCAAAGTTGTAGGTGTCGCTCCAGGACCGGTGTGAACAGCTTGGGCGGGCAACACCCTGTCAAGATGCCCAGGAGGGACCAAGTAGGGACGAAACCTCCACGCGATGTCCACCAAGCCATTGCTCCCGTGTGGGGTAGCATCCCCGGGAGGAAGGGGTGTCTTTCCCGTTTTCCACGAATGCACCATCTGGGCATGCAGTGGCCCTGTAGACGGTGCCACTTTGCTCGGACTCTCTGGACAGGTCTGATCATCAGTCCCATTTTACCGATGGGAAAATTGAGTCTCAGAGAAGTTCACCATTTTGCCTACGTCACATAGCTAAGAAGCGGAGAGCTAGGACCCCAACCCGCGTTGTCTGAGTCCAGAGCCTGTCCCTCTCAACCACCTCGTGGCATGCGGAGAAGAACAGGATGAGCCGGGGAGAACTGGAAATTACCTCTTGCCCAGAAGCTTCGTGAGCACAGGGGGCTGTAAGCACACTGTGGCCATGGTTCCTGGCATCAGGACAGGTAGAGGGAGCTGGAAAGGGGGGGGGGGGGGGCGACAGGAAAGGCTGAAAAATGCACCAGGGGACAAAGCAGGGTGAACCCTGCCAGGACATCAAGAGGAGGGTCACTTCCAGCAAAGCCCAGGAGTATCTTCCAGGCCTTTGTGATTTCTGCACAGCCCACACCGGAGTCCTGGGGTGCTCACACACGCAGTCCAACGCAGGGCACTTGGGAAACCAGGACCAGTGGACAACAGGCTCACCTGCCCTCCCGCTGAGGAAGCATTTTCACTCCCATCCTCTATGACAAGGGAGCATCACAGGGCAGCCTTACCCTTTAACCGCTCTTGCTAAACTTACCAAGTGAAATAAATCTTCTAGCACATCTTCTGTGGAGAAAATTCCATACAACCGGATCTCTCTCTACGTGTCGTCAAAGGTCAAGGACTCACGTGTGAACTCCAACCCTGAAAAGTCACAAATTACATCTCATTGACTTGATTCCTCCGTGACCTTAACCGTGTAGCACGAGGACAAGAAAATACCTTGTCAGAAATGTGCCGTCAGGGGGGTAAGGATGGTAGGGGTGGCACACAGAACATTTGTCTTTAAAAGACTCAAATATCAGAGTCAGGGAGGAGAGTCACCTCTGTCATCACTTGGACATCAAACAGGGGTTTCATAGTGCTCCAAGATGAACTTCCCTCGTCTACCCTTGGCTCATCATCTCACCAAAACCAGCCCTGGCACGTACCTTGTCTCCATAAGTGACGAGTCCATCTTTCCAGTTGCTCAGGGCCAACACCACGGGCCTGTCTTTGGCTCTTTTCTCTCCCACATCCCACATCCCCTTCATAGCAAACCGTGGCAGTTCTACCTTCAAAGCACGGCTGTCCTGAAGGGTCCAAGCCCTCATCATTGTCCAGATAGTTGTCATATCCTTCTAACAGCTTCCTGGTTTTTACCTGCTTCTACATCACAATCTTCGAAAAGATTCTTCAGCTCAGAACCCTGCCATGGCCTCTCATGTCACTCAGAGTAAAAGCCAGAGTCCTCACCAGGACCTGTAAGACCCTACTTTCTCCATACCCTCGTCACATCTGGGCTACAGCCACAGTGGGCCCCTCATGGTGTGTCCCATGCACTGCAGGCATTCCTGCTGCAGGGCCTTTGCACATACTCGTTGCTCCACCTGGGCTGTTCTTCCCCCAGATATCCATGGGCTTTAGGCCATCATTTCCTGCCTTTGCGGTTCTTCCCAATACCCCAGCAGAGAGGTCTTCCCTGGCCTCCCTAAGAGAAATAGCCACATCACTCCCACATCCACATCGCTTTCTCTTCCCCCCACACTCAGCTCGCTTTGTTTTACTTCCTAACACTTCTCCAAGTAGACTTTGTTCAGCTTATCTGCTAGTTGGGAGATAGAGACCAGGAGTACTGGGCTCCTTTATGCCCTTCTCAAGCCCAGACCCGAATCACAGGCCCAGGGGTTCAAACACTGGGGTTTTTAGGAGGAATAAAAAAAAAGGGACCTGGAACATTTCTGGAAGCCCCTTTATTCTGTGCTGGGAGAGAGAAGGAGGCCTTGAAGGGACAGGTGCTCTCACAGAGAATCTACTTAAATCACTTAGCAGAGGGCCTGGCACATAGTAGGTGACCAATAAAGGTACACATTCATCGTTGTTATTTTTATTCCCCGATTCTTGGATTCCACACAGATCAATTAAAAAAATTGGCAAAAACTTAAATTTGGGGTATCTACGTTAAACAAGACAGTGATTTACCAAATACAAACTTTTTCTTTTCTTTTTCTTTCTTTCTTTCTTTCTTTCTTTCTTTCTTTCTTTCTTTCTTTCTTTCTTTCTTTCTTTCTTTCTTTCTTTCTTTCTTTCTTTCTTTCTTTCTTTCTTTCTTTCTTTCTTTCTTTCTTTCTTTCTTTCTTTCTTTTCTTTCTTCTTTTTTCTAAACACAACCAAATGCTTAAAATTGATATACCTTTAAAAAACTTTGTTCAGGGCAGCCCCCCGTGGCTCAGCGGTTTAGCACCGCCTTCAGCCCAGGGTGTGATCCTGGAGTCCCAGAATCGAGTCCCACGTCAGGCTCCCTGCATGGAGGCTGCTTCTCCCTCTGCCTGTGTCTCTGCCTCTCTCTCTCTCTCTCTCTCTCTCTCTCTCTGTGTCTCTCATGAATAAATAATAAAATCTTAAAAAACAAAACAAAACAAACAGACAAAAAATATTGTTCAAACTGAAAAGGCTATGATAACCAATGTAATACCCAACCCTACCCTGGGTCTTCTCTTGCAGGGGGAAATTTCTTCCAGAAACATCGCTGAATCCCCTGAAACACAGATGATAAAGGAGATAAAAGTTATTGTGGCCAGGTTCATCTTACTGAAGTTGAAAACTATATTGTGGCTAAGTGAGAGAACATCGCCATTGGTAGGAAGTCTCCAGGAAAGTATCTGTGGGTACCTAAGCTGAGCTACAGAGAGTAAAGAAACAGATTTGGGGTGTGTGAATGTGTGTGTGTGTGAGAGAGAGACACGCACAAATGTTGAAGCAATGAGATGAAATATTAAAAGTAGGAAGATGTAGGCCAAAGGAAGGGGTTTTCTTTATACTGTTTTTAGTTTTGTAACTTTTCTGTGAATTTGAAATTATTTCCAAATAAAAAGATTTAAAAAAACCAAAAAAACAAAACACCCAACAACGACCCAAACACTGCTTATGGTTCAGGACTTTCATGTCACAGGACTTGCATGTTATTTTTAAAAACAGGAGGGTAGGATACCTGTGCAGATTAGTTGAAAACATAGGGAATTTGCTTATCGACCTTCAAATCAACAAAAGAAGATAAAGTTCCAGCTGGTAATGAAGAAGATGGGTGTTCTGTTGGTTAGTTTTTGGTGGTGGGGAGGTGGGGGGGCTTTTTGTTTTTTGTTTTTGTTTTTTTGAGTGTTTGCAATGCCCTCAAGACTCTGAAAAGTGAGGTTTCATCTTAAAGTATGAGAAAACTTTGGAAGATTGTTAAATGAAGCCTGCATTGAGATGCTTCGAGACAGGGAGCTTCTTTGAAGTAGTTTAGCATTTCAGAGCTTCACATGTTAATTGTATGCAAAGAAATAAAACACTTAAGCAAACTTCAATCTAAGGAGATTTGCATAAAGGATTAGGACCCATTGGCCCTCCAAAACACTCTTCCATCTGAAAATGGGTGCGCTGGGCTCTCAGATCCCCCAAATTTCTTTGTGCTCTCACTGAAGTCCGATTTAATCCCGCTTTCTTCATTTACACCTTCTCCCCAAACCTCCCAGGCCTGTGCTTTGAGAGCTAGGGATCATTCTCCTCCCTGGTTGAGGGGGGTTTTTCCTTCATTAATTTCTCTAAGAAGATTACCGAGTGCTTGTTTGTTGTTGTTGCAGCAACTAATTTCCCTAAAGCTCTTTGTTTTTCCAACTGGTTTACACTTTAATGCCCTTGGATTGAATTTCAACAACAAGGGATCAACTTGACCAGCTCTCTTTAGGAAGAAAACAAAAACTGGAAACTTGGTGTAAACTATTTTCATCACAGGCCTGCTTTAAAAAAAAAAAATACATATTCAGCCCTCTCGACAGTTTTCAAAGAGATGTGTCCTAATTAGCATATCATTCAGGCACTGTTTCCTTTCCTAAGTCAAGGTGACCTTCACTGGAACGGAATTTCTCTAATTCCACTGGCTAAGTGATGTGAAAAGTAACATCCCACAGCATCCTGTCGGCAGAGCGGGCTTTCAAACATTTGGCCTGTGTTTTCTTTCTCTCCTGTTTGTTTGTTTCTCTCTTTCTAATATGCCTCGCTTTTAAGAGCCCAAGGTTGAAGCCGGATGGCAGACACCGCTGCAAGAACTTCAATATTGTGACATTTTGAAAGTGATCAGAAGACTGTGAGTTAGATCTTGTTTAGAAATCCCTTTTTACCAGGATAATTGTATGGAAGCTAAGTGGTAACCCCCTTCACTCTGATTCACAGCCATTTAAACATTTGTGCCAGTTAATTACCATAATTGGTTTGTTTAATTAGCATGAGGAGCACAGGCGCTTTCGCACACAGGGACGCCTTTATTTGCTGGGAGATGCCGCCACTGTCAAGCACCCCAAGGACACCAGCCTGGCTATTGACGGCCTGAGTTTGGCTTCAGGGCTCTGGGGACTTGCTCTGGCCCTAAGTACCTTGAAGATTGACCCTTGAACTTTCTAAGCCTAAAATGCTATTGATAGTCTGTACTTGATCAGAAGAAAGGAGGTGGGGGGGGGCCGGCAGGGGTGCCCTGTGGCGGGGCTGGAGCTCAGCAGACCTTGGGGGTTCACCAGATTCATAGGCAGTGTGCCCGGGAGTCCCTTCTGAAGGCAGGATCTGGGGGACCCCGGGCTGTTTTGCTCAAGGACTGTTAGCCCGCACCTGATGAGGTTTTCTGCTCTGAGTGCAGTGGATGGGAAACTCCTGGCCAAATTCTCCAGCCCAGGAATGACTGGGGAGAGCCTACTAAGTGCAGAGTAACCTGCTAATTGGAGCATCACCCATCGGGAGAGATGGTAGAGGCGGAATTCAGATCGTCCGGGTGTAAGACCAGCATCGGGCCCGCCCTGGGTGAGAATGGCAGGGAAAGTTCGAATCAGGATATTCCATTTACAACGTGCAGTTTTGTGTCCTCTTCTTTTCAAGATTGAACTGTAGGACCCAACAGGTAAAGAAAAACCTGTCATGCTTTTAAAGTGTTGTGAGTCTTTGGTTGTACCTTGCTATCGATTTGGGACGGGGTTCCTCCCTAGGATAGTAGAAATGTGTAGGAGGGGATCCCTGGGTGGCTCAGCGGTTTGGCGCCTGCCTCTGGCCCAGGCGTGATCCTGGGGTCCCGGGATCAGGTCCCGCCGGGCTCCCTGCATGGAGCCTGCTTCTCCCTCTGCCTGTGTCTCTGCCTCTCTCTCTCTCTCTGTGTCTCTCATGAACAAATAAATAAAATCTTAAAAAAAAAGAAATGTGTAGGAAAGGAAGGATTATTGAAAACCATCCCAACAACAACAACAACAAAAGAAAACCATCCCAACCAAAGGAGTCCCACATCCCACAGGTGAGCTATCTTAGATTCCCAGTGAGTGACTTTGGCCTCCCCTAAAACATTCCAAGGAGAAGGACGGAAGTGCTCAGAATTCTGAGTGGCTAGAGTGTAAATCAAGGACAGAGCACCTTCTCATGTCCTCAACCATGCAGAACCTGCAAATACATATATTTAAAAAGCGCTTTGAGATAAATATCTTCAAGGACCTCTAGAAGAATAACTTCAAACCACTTGAAATCCATCCATCGTGATTTTGGTCAATAATTGAATTGAGAACACTCAAGGAATAATTTTTTGCTTTTTTTGGGGGTGGGACAGAAGTCCCACATTCAGATTCTTTTTTTTTTTTCTGATTGTGCTTTAAATTTTATTTGTCATTAGCTTTTTTTTTTTTTTAAAGGAATCCACCGTCCTAATTTGAGCTCTGATACGACCTAGCTAAAGGTTCATGGCCAAACGGTAGCCTATTGTACACAATCATATAATTTAATGAAAGCGAGTGCACTCCATCTTTCAAAATCTGCACCAGCGCCCAGCTATTGATCTGACATTTATCCAGGCATGTCTTCTTGTCCAAGTGTCTTAATAATCTAATTTGAAAATAGGACTCTTCTTTGAGAATATCTGAATTTGACCTCCACACTTCCTGCAACCTATGGTAATGTTGGGCTAATATAATTAGGAGGTAAGCTAGCATATGCCTGGTTTTATGAGGAAGTGAGCGGGGGCAGGGCATCATTATTTGACAGTTATTATAACTTTAGAAAGAGTCTCCACGTACTGAGGTGTCATGAATAATTAAGAGAAGTGTTGCCGCCCACTTTAATTAGATCTCCGTGCATTTTAAAATAAGTATGTGGAGGCCTGTGTGTGACAACCAGAACTCTCTTATTTGGGCAGCAGAAAATACTCGTACCAGGGACCCTACTGTCATTATTACTCAGATTGCCGAAAGGGTGCTGCCACAAAAGGGAGCCTCTGCGTCTGTGCACCTTCTCCCAGAGCTCCTCTCCCTTGTCAACACCCTGCTCCCGGCATCTCACCGCCCTCCTATCTGAGCCAACATCAAGATGTGGCTGCTTCTCGCATCATTATTGTTATCAACCAGAGCAAAGTCAATGTGAAAGCCACCACTAAAAGAGCAGTGTTTGACATCACGTTTTGGACCTGAATAAGCAAATAGGCAAATCGAATCTTCAGGGTCAAGCTTTATAGTCATTTTTATGACCCAGGAAATCAGTTTTGGTGACAGTGATGACAAATGCTGAACACAAAGGCCTGTATAAATACATCTATGAATGTTGCCTTCCAAACCCTCGAGGCCATTGGTCAGCCCAGGGCACTCCCACCAGGACACCTACTGCTCCGCAGACACCTACCCCACTGGAAGAAAGAAGGCCAGAGGGACCAGCATGTTGACTTTAAGTTGACTTTAAGTTTCTAACAATATGTGTAAGAGCGTGAGAGGGCCCTGCTTAACGGGGGTGGGAAGTTAATGAGGTTGTGACACCTTTGAATTTTCCTGACGCTGCTATTAGCAGGGAATAGTTGGTGACCAAAGTTGTCAAACTTGGCTACTCACTGGAATTATCTTAGGAAAAAATCTTCATCGATTAAAAAAAAATTTTAACTGAAATGATCCTCCTCCTCCTCATCATTATCCAAGCTTTAAAATTTGTCTTCATGCCCAGGCCACACTCCTGACCCACTAAAGCAGAATTCCTGGAGGTCGGACCCAAACATCAGAGTTTTTAAAAACTCCCCAGGTGGTTCAACATGGGGCTACGTTTGGTTTAATGTTTTGAAACAGGAGGCCGCCTTAGAGAATATTTTTATTTCAGAACCTCGAGTTTTGATGGCTATGCTGTAGTTCTCCAGAAACAAACAAAATAATAATGATCAGTTAAAGACGTGGACATGTAATAGCCTAATTATACAAATATTGTCGGTAACCAGACGCATTTACTGGAGAGCCTCCTGCTTCTCCAACAGAGCGTGTTTGTGTTGCTCATAATGGAAGCCCACCTCCCACCTCCCCCTCCCTCCATCTGTTGAACTAGCTGGCACAGGGGCTGCCCTTTATCTCATATTTAAAACACAAGCAATGACTGAAATTCATTTTCAATTTATTTTCCAATCATATGAAAGGAAGAGAGAGAAAGATTATTCTATTGAATCTTCTTCTGGCTGGTAAAAGGTTGGTAAGGTTTGTTCTGGATGCACGGAGAGCTCCCAGGATAGTCTATAGGGAGCGGAGTTAATCGAATAAACTAATCTTGGCTGTGGAGATTAACTCTCTGGCTGCAGGAGGCGAGGTGAGGCAAAATGCAAACAGCAGAGATCTCGAGGTGCTGGAGGCAGTTCAGCATCTCCCTTCCCTCGCCCTCCACCCCATGCAAGGGCTCACTCCCCCTGTTAACATTTGGGAAAAGGGTAATGCCTGGCCAGCCTGCTGGGTGGAGCCCAGCCCCGAGTGTGGTGCCTGGAGGCTGAGGTCCCTATGAGGTGGTCCTTGGCTTTTCTCAAGGGGCAAGACTGCTGTCTTGGGGAGCTGGACCTTTGCCAGCTGCGAGTGTGCTGGCTGCATATACTACCTGGGGGTGAGAGTTTGGTTCAAAGCGGCCCCTGACAGTGGGTAAGCAGCCTGACTCTAAGAACACATCCTTTCAGCCTTTAGTTCCCTTAGCCAAGGCACGCAGGCCGCATTAAGGGGGGTGGAAACAACTGTTTCTGAACCCAGCCCCCAGCCTTCCTGGCAATCAGCCCCGAGGGTGGGAGGTGGGGGTGGTGCTGGTGGCCCGTGAAGGGTCTCTGAAGGGTCTCTGGTCGGAGAGGGCCTCCTGCACCCTGGGAGGGCTGTCTCCCTCTTTGCACAGTTCTTGGGGGAGGCAATCTGAGTGCTGCTCCCCTGGGTCCACCCACTCCTACAACCCCCAGCTTTAGTGGGTCAGGGGCTCTGAGCCCCTCGCTCTGACAGGAGAGACAGTCGAAAGTGACAGCAGCAAGGTCCCTGGAGGGACTGCTGAGGCTCTCTGGTGGGTTGACACCTCCCTTCTCCCCCTCAACAATGCCCCCCAAGTGCTAAGCCAGTCAAGAGTTAATTTTGTTATTCTACAGATAAAATTAGTGTAAGCACAAAGGTGAGAACACCTACTTCCCTAAGATTGATCACTGCTCGCCAACTCCTGCAGCACCAGTGCAGCCTGGGCTCTTTCTAATTTCTCTTGTCCCAACACTTTCAAGGGTTCTGCAGTGGGTAGCTCTCTGGACTTCACTCCTAGCGACTTCAAATCTATCCCTTACCAACAGCCAGCCGGGTGAGGTTCTTTAATCCATGCCCCGTGCCAGTAGAGCAGACCGGTCCCACGGGTGCCCGTGGAAGCCGGGTGGCCTGGCTTTAAATCCCGGCTTTGCCACTGACTGGCTGGACAAGTCACAGAAATCTGTGCATGTTCTTCGGGATCATTTATACAACCGGAGAAAGACTCTAGCACTGATCGTGTGGGCTTGTTGTGAAGCCTGGGTGGCTCAGTACATGCTGTTCCCTCCTCCATGCCTTGCATCTTCCCAGTTAGAGAAGAGACCTTGAAGCTCCTTTGGCTTTCCCATCATCAGCCCTGATTCATGCTGAAATGAGGACAGATCCTTCCCTGTCCCCAAGGGAAAAGCAACTCTCTCCCCTCCCAAAGCCCCAAAGCCATCTTCCCCAGACTTGGCCAACCAAATCCATGCTGAAGACTGTTGCAGGCTGGCAGCAGGTGGCTTCCAGAGAGTAAGCTGGGAAATCGTAACATTTCATCATCTCCAGAGGAGTGGGGCTCTAGGAGGAGGAAGAGGCTACATAATGAAAGACAGCAGAGGCATTTACAGCATTAGGAGGCAACCCAGGGCACTGGGTACTGGGCACTGGTCTGTGTGCTCTACCTGTAGAGGATTCTCATCTATCCTCAGAGGAATTTTTAAGGTAGGTATTTTTATCTCCTCTTTTTGATAAACTGAAAGGGCTCAGAGAGGTTAAGTGACTTGCCCAAAGTCACATAGCAGAGCTGGAACTTGAACCAGGTTTTTCTGAAGGTGGAGGCTGTGATCTCAAACACCACTCTCTATTGATACTCACGATAGAGTATGGTCCCGATAGAACGGCCTTCCCTCATGATTGAGCTAGAAGACTTGGCATTAAATCCAAAGTCCTGTCTTCTAATCATGGAGACCCTCAGTTCTCCATGTTTCAGGGGAAAACCTAGACCCAACAATGTCTTCCAGTTGTTGCTGCTCTCTTTCAAATCCCAGTTCTGATGATACCTCTTCCAGGAAATGGTCGAAGGCTCCCCCAAGGCAAGGTGATCTCTCAGAGACTTCTCTAAGCTTCACTCTGTCTGATGATAAAAGGTAAACGCATCACTTCCTGATGGGAGGGGCTATTTGGGTTCAAACCAGTATCTCCGGGCACCTGGGTGGCTCAGTAGGTTAAGTGTCTGCTTTCGGCTCAGGTCATGATCTTGGGGGCCTGAGATTGAGCCTACGTTGGCCTCCCTGCTCAGTGGGGAGCCTGCTGCTCTCTCTCCCTCTGTGCCTCCCCCACTCATTCTCTCTCTCTCTTCAATAAATAAAATTTTTAAAATACCCAGTGTCTTTGTCTTCTTTCTCTTATTGCTACAGTGCCAGGTTCACGGGGAGGGTTTCACACACGTCTGTGGACCAAGACAGACAGCGGGCTGTCCTCTCTAGCTTCTCCATAGCAAGTGGCCAAGGTAGCAGGTGTATCCTTCCCAGCCTCAAACTCAGATGTACGCAGAGACCTTGATTCCCTGACGACCCAGCTGAACTTTGCTCTCCAGCCTGGATTCCACCCAAGGGCAGAAAACAGAGGTGATAAGCCCAGTGCAGGTTTCCCCCCTTAGTCCCTTTTGGATAAAGAATCCAGGCAAATGCAAGGCCTCCCTGCCCTCCTCTTCTCCCTCTCTCGACAATGTGGATTTAAGTTCTGGGAGCTGGGGAGCAGGACATCCAGCGGGGAGGCCTCTGGTCCATCCTTACCAGCGGCTGTCTGTTCTGGGTCCTGCCAGTGGCCATGGCTTACTGGCAGCCAGGCCTGGTGGTCTCCATACAGAGATGTGCAGCCATTGAAGCAGTGCCTCTGAGGCTCTGACGTCTCAAAGACTACGCCCAAGAGTGGATGGGACACGGGACAGAGGAGTCTGTCTTTTCCATAGTTGATCTTTCTCCTGCGTGTTTTCAAGAGTAGCGACGTTCTATGTCTAAGACATGTCTTTTTAAGATTTTATTTATTCATTCTATGAGAGACACACAGAGAGAGGCAGAGACACAGGCAGAGGGAGAAGCAGGCTCCCTGAAGGGAGCCCGATGTGGGACTTGATTCCAGGACCCCAGGATCACGTCCTGGGCTGAAGGCAGACGCTCAACCACTGAGCCCTCCAGGTGTCCCTCTAAGACATTTTTGATACAACTTGGCCGCTAAACACAAAGCAACTGTTTCATCTGATGCTCCACCAAGTGACCAGTGGTCTTTTCCAACACTAAGTCTATTTGGAAACTTCTCGAAGCTTCCACATTGTGGTTAACCTGCTCTTCCCTGCTTCTTTGCAGGAAGGCCATGTTCCCACTACTCCCTCTTGCAGTTCACATTGCTGAAGACTTGCAGGGGTTCAGGCCTGTGCTGAGCAGTAAACAGGCAGAGCCACTGGATTCTCACCCGCCCTATGAGGAATGTTCAGTCATTAGCCTTCTGTTATACAGATCGGGAAAGCAAGGATCACTGAGGGCCGCTGTATCATGTCCAAGGCCCGTGATGGTAAGTGGCATCCCAGAAGTGAATTGGCACTTCCTAACAGTGAAGTGCATTCAGTGGCTCAGGGTGACATGTCTGAAGTTTGCCCCGATCGTGCCCCCATAGCAGCTCTTCTGCATGAAAAAGTTCTCCAAGGGGGATCCTCAGCATCTCTCAAACTCACATGTCCTTTGTGTCTTTACTTGTCATTCCTTTGATTACCAGCCTCCATCCCATGCCCACGCTGTCCACCCAGCTGACTGGTGGTGGCCTCTCCGGTTCAGATCAGATCCTCAGGTCTGGGAACAGTAGCTGCTACATAGCAGATGTGCCCTATATGTCCCTCAAATAGATGCTGACCCCTCTATTCTATGTGCTCCTGCCTAATTAATTCTCCCTAAGACAGTTGCGAGTTTTGTTTCCTTTGCTCAGACCACTTTGGTGGCTCTGTGTTGACACAGAATGATATCCGTGTCCTTCTGTCTGGCATTTCACATCCCTAGAGTCCATCCTGAACTTCAGTGTTCACTCTGCTTCTATTCCAATCCAGCTTCCACTGGGAGCCATTTCTCTAGGAGGCTGCATACCTCCCTGTCTTCCTCATCTTAGCCAAGCCGTTCCTTCTGGCTGGCAGCTTTGTCCTGCCTACCCCCCATCCCCTGCAGAAGAGCCCTGAGAATCCCTAAATGCTGCCTCCTTAAGGCAGCATCCTCTATCTCCCCATCCAAACCCCCAATATACTGGTGTCCTCCTCTATGGTACAGTAATTAAGGGCCCAGCTTTGGTATCAGAGAGTCCTGGGTGCAAGTTCTGGCTCTTGTCTCTTCTGGCTTCGTGACAGTGGTCAAGCCATTGAAGGAATTGGAGAGCCAAAAAATGGAGGTAATACACATAGGTCAACTTGGTAATTTAAGAGAGATGATGCTCCCGAAGGGGTTAGCACTGTCCTAAGTGCTTAATGATAGCAATTAATCAATTATTAATGACTGTCCACCAGGATATCTTATCTTCTCTCTTCTATAAGACCCATGGTTCTCAACTTTGACATCAGAATCCCCAAGGGAACTCTTAAAAACCCTCTCAGAATTCTGCCCAGGATGCATCCTCAGGGATTTTGACTTAATTGGTCTGGGTTGGGATCCTTGCATTAATACTTTTTATTTATTCTTTTTGTCTATTGTTACAAAATATACATAATATTGATCATTATTTTAAAAAGATTTTACTTATTTATTCATTCATGAGAGACAGAGAGAGAGCGGCAGAGACATAGGCAGAGGGAGAAGCAGACTCCCTGCGGGGAGCCCGATGCTAGACTCGATCCCTGAAACCTGGGATCATGCCCTGAGCTGAAGGCAGACGCTAACCGCTGAGCCACCCAGGTGTCCCAATATTGATCATTTTAACCATTTACAAGCATACGATTCAGTGGCATTAGACACATTAATGCTATTGTACAAACATCACCACTACCTATACCAAAAACCTTTTCATTACCTTTGGGAAAAGCCATGCCCATTAAATAATCACTCCTCCTGCCCCTCACCCCAACCCCTTGAAACCCCTGTTCTAGTCTGTCAACGAATCTGTGTATTTTAGGGTCCTCATATAAATGGAATCAGACAATCTTTGTCCTTCTGTTTTTTTTAAAGATTTTATTTATTTATTCATGAGAAACATAGAGAGAAGCAGAGACACGGGCAGAGGGAGAAGCAGGCACCCTATAGGGAGCCTGATGTGGGACTCCCAGATCATACCCTGGGCTGAAGGCAGGCACTCAATTACTGAGCCACCCAGGGATCCCCCCTCTTTCTATAACCAATTTCACTCAGCATAATGTTTTCCAAGTCTATCCATGATGTAGAATATATCAAATTTTCATTCCTTTTTATGGTTGAATAATATTCCATTGTATGTATATCCCGTATTGTTGATCCATTCATTTGCAGAGGGACATTTGGGTTATTTCCACCTCTAGGCTGTTGTGGATGATGCCACTGTGAACATGGGTGTATATGTATCTGCCCCAGTCGCTGTTTCCACATCTTTTTTTATTATTCAAATTCAATTAATTAACACATAGTGTATTATTAGTTTCAGAGGTAGAGTTTAGTGATTCACCAGTCTTAAGTAACACCCAGTGCTCATTATATCACGTGGCCTCCTTAATGCCGGTCACTCAGTTACTCCATCCCCCTCCACATTCCCCTCCAGCAACCCTCAGTATGTTTCCTGGTGTTTAAGAGTCTCTTGGAGCACCTGGGTGGCTCAGTTGGGTAAGCATCTCCTCAGCTTCAGGTCATGATCCCAGGGTCCTGGGGATTGAACCCTGCATTGGGCTCCCTGCTCAATGGGGAGAAGTCTGCTTCTCCCTCTCCCTCTGCTCCTCCTCCCCCCACCCTCCCCAGCTTATGCTCTATTCCTCTTTCTCTCAAAAAAAAATATATATATTTTGAGAAAAAATATTTTTTGAGAAAAAAAATTTTTTTGAAAGAAGAGTCTTTTATGGTTTGTCTCCCTCTCTGATTTCATCTTTTTAAATTTTCCTTCCCTTCCCCTATGTTCATCTGTTTTATTTCTTAAATTCTACACATGAATGAGATCATATGACAATTGTCTTTCTCTGATTGGCTCATTTCACTTAGCATACTACCCTTTAGTTCCATCCACATCATTGCAAATGGCAAGATGTCATTTTTTTGATAGCTGAGTAGTATTCTGTTGTATATCTGTACCACATCTTCTTTATCCATTCATCTATTCATGGGCGTCTGGGCTTTATCGATAGTTTGGCTATTGGACATTGCTGCTATAAACACTGGGGTTTCCACTTCTTTTGAATGTATACCTAGGGGCACAATTCCTGGGTCATATGGTAGTTATGTATGTTACCCTTTGAGAAACTATCAAGTGGTTTTCCACAGCAGCAGCACCATTGTTATATTCCTAGCAGCAATTCATGGGAATTCTAATATTTCCATATCCTCACCAACACTTGTTATTTTCTGTTTTTTTTTTTTAATTGTAGCCATCCCAGTAGGTATGAAGTGACATCTCATTGTGGGTGTTTTTTTAAGATTTTATTTATTTATTTGAGAGAGAGAGAGAGTACAAGTAGGTGGAGGGGCAGAGGAAGAGGGAGAAGCAGACTCCCCGCTAAGCAGGGAGCCTGACCTGGGGCTCAATCCAGGACTCTGGGGATCATGACCTGAGTTGAAGGCAGATGCTTAACTGACTGAGCCACCCACATGCCCCTCATTGGGGTTTTGGTGTGCATTTCCCTAATGACTGATGGTATTGAACATCAGTGTGTTTATTGGCCATCTGGTTATCTGGTTATCTTCTGCAGAGAAGTATCTATTCAAAAACTCTGCCTATTTTTTAATTGAATTGTTTGCAATGTTGTTTCAGGAGTTGTAGGAATTCTTTATCTATTCTGCATATTCATTCATTTGTGGGTATATGGTTTACAATTTTTTTCCCATGCAGTAGGTTATCTTTTTGCTTCCTCAATAGTCTTACTTGGTACACAAAGGCTTTTAATTTCAATGAAGTCCAATTTATCTATTTTGTATTTTGTGTTTTGTATTGTCTGTGCTTGTCATGTCACATCTATGAAACCATTGCCAAATCCAACGTCATGATGATTTATAGAACTTTATAGCTTCAGGGCGGGCTCCCTGCGTGGAGCCTGCTTCTCCCTCTGCCTGTGTGTCTCTGTTTTGCTTTCTCTCTCTCTCTGTATCTATCATGAATAAATAAATAAAAATCTTAAAAAAAGAGAACTTTATAGTTTCAGCAACTCAGCTTAAATCTTCGATTTATTTTGAGTTTATTTTTATATATGGTTTAGAGTAAGAGTCCAACTTGATCATATTGTGTTTTTTTAAGATTATTTATTTATTTATTCATGAGAGACAGAGAGAGAGAAAGAAAGGCAGAGACACAGGCAGAGGGAGAAGCAGGCTCCATGCTTCTCTGACGTGGACTCGATCCCAGAACTCCAGGATCACACCCTGGGCCGAAGGCAGGCACTAAACCGCTGAGCCACTGGGCTGCCCCAACTTGATCATATTGTACTGTGAATATCCAGTTTTCCCAGCACCATTTGTTGAAAAGACTGCCCTTTCCTCATTGATTTGTCCCCTAGCCAAAGATCAACAAAAATCTTAGTTTGGGCTGTTATGGGCTGCTATAGTATGGCTAGACAGTCTATGTTTAGTTGAAACAACAAATGTTTGTTTTTCACAGCTTTGGAGGCCAGAAGTCCAAGATCAGGGTGCCAGTGTAGTTGGGTCCTTGGTGAGGGCTCTCTTCTTGGTTGGTAGGTGAATACTTTTTTGCTCTGTCCTCACATGACAAAGAAAGTCAGCATCTCGCTCCTGTCCATTCTTATAAAAGCACTGACAACATCAAGAGGACCCACCTTCATGGCCTAATCATTTCCCAAAACCCTCACCTCCAAGTACCATCACGTTGGTGATTAGAGCTTCAACATATGAATTTTGACACAAATGTTCAGTTTATAGCACCATAAAGGTGAGGGTTTATTTCTGGGCAGTTATGTTGCATTGGTCTATGCTTGCCCTCATCCCAGTGCTGTATTGCTTTTATAACTATAGCTTTATAGCAAGTTTGAAAGTTAGGCAGTGTGAGATCTCCGTCTTCTTCTTTTTCAAGATTGTCTTGGCTATTTGGGACCCCTTGCAATCAATTTCATATGAATTTGAAGACCAGCATTTCCATTTATGCAAAAAAAAAAAATGCTTCTGGAATTTTGATCAGACTGTGTTGAACCTGTAGATCATTTTGGGTAGTATTGACATCATAACAATGCTATGTCTTCCTATCCATGAACAAGGGATGTCTTTCCATTTATTTAGATCTTCCTTAATTTCTTGTGTTTTTGTTTTTGTTTTGTTTTGTTTTTGGTAGCTTTCAGTAGGCAAGTCCCTCACCTGCATGGTTAGATTTATTTCTAAGTATTTAGTTCCTTTTAGGCAGTAATGTAAATGGAATTGTTTTTTCATTGCATTAATATTTGTCAAAAGCTCCCCAAGAAATGCTCATGTGCAGATGGAGTTAAAAACCACCCTCTTAGGGATGCCTGGGTGGCTCAGTGGTCGAGCATCTGCCTTTGGCTCAGGGCATGCTCCCGGGGTCCTGGGATCGAGTGTCACATTAGGCTCCCTATGGGGAGCCTGCTTCTCCCTCTGCCTGTGTCTCTGCCTCTCTCTCTGTGTCTCTCATGAATAAATAAATAAAATTAAAAAAAAAAACAAAAACAAAAAAAAACAACCCATCCTCTCAGTCAAAGTTGCCTAAGGTGGATGGAAGGCTTGCCAGGAACCCTATGGGACCTGGCAAGCACCATCACACCAACTCACTGGTCAGGAAGTATTTTCGGATGTATGTGTGCACAGCTTCCTTCTTGCAAAATACATTTTTAATTTTAATATATTTTGGGGTGCTTAGATGGCTCAGTTGGTTAGGGGTCTGCCTCCAGCTCCAGGTCATGATCCTGGTGTCCTGGGATCGAGCCCTGAGTCAGGCTCCTTGCTCAGTGGAGAGTCTGAGGCCCCTCCACCTCTCTCCCCAAGCTCATATTCTCTCTCTCTCTCTCACTTGTTCTGTCTCTCTAAAATAAGTAAATAACATCTTAAAAAAATATATATATATATATACACATGCATCTATGTGTATGTGTATATATATGTTATGTCCTCACCCTTTCCATATCTGACAGTCAGTTCCCAGAGGGAGGGCCTATTTCTCACTGACTTCTCTGCAAGACTGGGCTTGTGGAGGGAGGGCGCTGGTATTGCTATGGGGCATATCCTACGGGAGTAGAACTTTGGGGACCTCCCCAAAGAAAAGCAATGAGACCTGATTTCAACCAAGCAGTACTTGTGAGAATTGACCCCTGGGGACCAATAGTGGCAGATAGCCTAAAGGGGCCAGACTGATGGACGGGTCAGCTAGAGGAAGGAGGGCGATCTGCTTTGATCAAGGAGGTCAGCACGGACACCCCACGACGCACATATGTGCACTCCCTCCCACCACCTTCCTTCACATTTATTATAGGCACCCACCATGGCTTGTGTCTGGGGCCTTCCAGCACCCCCAGCACCTCTCACTCAGGGACAAGTGGCCTGCTGCTGCGGGGTTTCCGGTCAGGAATTCGTGACAATGAAGACTCCAAGTTCACCAGCCTGCCTGGCAATGCTCACTGAGAAACCCAACAGATGGGCTCTAATTGCAGACCTGTTGTGGGGACATTGTTAACAAACACACAAGTAGCAGTATACAGGGCTTTTTGGAACCGAATGTGACTTGGCAGCTGGGGACGGCTGTCTAATTACCAACATCTGAGTTTCTTGTTTAATGAAGGGGAATGTGGAAACCGGCCGGGCTCGAGGCAGCCGGGACAGGGGAGGATGCCAGGCAGGGCTTCGATGACCGTGCCTGCGCGCCCCCTGCCTTGGCAGCCAGGTGCCTCCATGTCACACGGGGACCTCTCTGCTCCCTTCTCCCAGGGACCCAGGCAGCACTTTTGGGAGTGAGGATGGGAATACCTGAGATCCTCAGGAATCCTCAGCCACAGACCATTAGAAAACAGCGCAGGTCCCTTATATTCTTTAGGTTTTTCTTCTTAGGTCATCAGACTGACACTCGGGGAAAATCCACCGCTCTTAATCTGTGACTTCCTGTATCCTTTTGCACAATGCTATTTAACCTTGAAATATACACAGCTCAGTCCCCCAATTCATAAATTGGCAATCGTGCTTGCTTGGGCTTGTGTAGACTTACTTTGTCTAAGTCCTGCATTAAGTGCTTTACCTGATCAGCCCACTTAACAATCTTCCTAGACTATTTACAATTTATTTTAATTTTATTTTTTCTAGCTTTGTGAATTATGATTGATGAACAAGTATATATTTCGGTTGTACAGTGTGATTTTTAAAAAGATATCCAATGTGATGAGTTCACATATAGGTAAATCATAAAAATATATAGAAATATATAGTAGATTGGGATAACTGGGAGTGAGTTTACCATTTATCCTATTCCAGGATAGAGAACAGAGGAAAGATTTATCAGTGTATTGAAAAGTACCAGGGAGATAATAAAGAGAATAGAAGTTAGGAAAGCAACTCCATAAAGTTGTTTATGAATTCCTGGGCTTGCCTCTGGGCTGCAAGCATGTGGATCTGATACAGATTAGCATATCAAAGACTTTGAAACTAAACTGACTCATAGATCACTGGCCAAGTGCCAGACTGGTCACTGGGTTGTGTGCACACAGACCAGAGTCAAGAGCACTACAAAGACTTACAAAGACTTTAAAAACCGAGTTGGGCTTAGAACCCTATCCCACAGAAGACAGGTTGAGAACCTGCAGTCCTACCAAGCCAAGTCAGTTGTCTGCTAAAATGAAAACGTGAACCTTCCTATATTAGGAATAATTAATTCCTAATATAATAATAGGATTTATATTAACCCCTGTGTTTCATAACACAATATTCAGAATGTCCATGATAGCATTCAAAATTACTTGGCGTGTAAAGAACTAGGAGAATCTCAACTTTTATGGGAAAAGACAACAGAGGCACAATCTATAAATTCAAGAAGCTCAGTGATCTTCAAACAACTAAACATAAAGGAATCATAATCAAACTGCTGAAAACTAGATCAAAGAAGAAAAATTTTTACATGAGCCCTATTAAAATGATACATTAGCTATGGAGGACAATGATTAGAATGATTGTCAATTTTTCAGCAGAAACCAAGGAGGCCAGAAAGAAATAAAATGGCATTCTTGAAGCACTAAAAGAAAAATACCAACCCAGAATTCTATAGTCAACAAAAATATCCCTCAGAGATGAAAATGGAATAAACATGTTTTCAGGTGAAGGGAAACAGGAAAAAAATATATACTACTCTCCTCTTCTTAAGATCTTTAACATATGTTTAATGTTTCAAAGCAAAAATGATACCGTTGTCTGATGGGGTTTTCAGTGTGTGTAGATATAACATATAAAACAATGATAACATAGAGGAGGGTGGGTAAAAGTACCCAAGATTTCTACTTTTGACTTGAAGTGCTAAGCTATTGATTCTAAGTAGACTATAAAAGTTAAGTATGCATACTGTAATCTCTAGAGCAACTAATAAAAAACTAAACAAAGAAGTATGGTAAAAAAAAGTGACAGAAAAATTAAAATCAAACACTGAAAATGTTCAAACAACACAAATGAGGGCAAGAAAGGGGGAACAAAGAACAAAAAATAGAGATAATAAGAACAAGGAATAAAGATGGACTTAAACTCAAACATATTGATAATTACATTAAATGCAAATGGTCTAGGGGCACCTGAGTGGCTCAGTTGGTTAAGTGTCTGCCTTCAGCTCAGGTCATGATCCCAGAGTCCTGGGAAGAGTCCTGTGTTGGGCTCCCTTGCTCAGTGGGGAATCTGCTTCTCCCTCTCCTCCTTGCTCATGCTCTCTGTCACTATCTCTTTTTTTCTCTCAAATAAATAAGTAGAATCATTTTAAAAATAAGTAAATGCAAATTGGTCTAAACATCACCAACTAAAAGACAGAGAGTGTCAGAATTGATAAGAAGACTTGGCCCATGTATATGCTGTCTACAAGAAATTCGTCTCAAAGACAATCAAGAAGGCTAAAAGTAAAAAGGTAAAAGAGGATATGCCATGCAAACATAAATTTAAAAACAGCTGCTGTGGCTATATTAATATCAGCCAAGTATATTTCAGACCCCCCAAAATGACTAGAGATAAAGATGGACATTAAATAATGACAAAAGGATCAATATTCCAAGTAGACATATGATCCTAAGTGAGTATGCCCTGAACAACAGAGCTACACAGAGACATGAAGAACAAATCACAGGTGTATTTCCTTTTGTTGTGCTTTGCTTTATTCACTCTACAGAAATTGTGGTTTTTCCAAACTGAAGGTGTGTGACAACCTTGCACTCAACAAATCTGTTGGCATTTGTATCCAACAGCATTTTCTCACTTTGTGTCTCTGTGTCAAATTTTGATAATTCTTGGGACACCTAGGTAGCTCGGCGGTTCAGCATCTGCCTTTGGCTCAGAGCATGATCCTGGGGACCCGGGATCAAGTCCCACATCAGGGTCCCTGCATAGATCCTGTTCTCCCTCTGCCTATGTCTCTGCCTGTCTCTCTGTGTCTCTCATGGATTAAAAAAAATGGTAATTCTCACAATATTTCAAACGTTCTCATTGTTATTATATTTGTATGGTAATCTATGATCAGTGATTATGACTCACCAAAAGCCCAGATGATGGTAGGATTTTTTAGCAATACAGTATTTTTAAATAAACATAATGAACATTTGTTTTTTGTTTTGTTTTTTTTTTTTTGCATTGGTTTAATTTTTTTATTGGAGTTCAATTTGCCAACATATAGCATAACACCCAGTGCTCATCCCATCAAGTGCCCCCCTCAGTGCTCACCACCCAGTCACCCCCACCCCCTGCCCACCTCCCTTTCCACCACCCCTTGTTCGTTTCCCAGAGTTAGGAGTCTCTCATTTGTTTTTGTTTTCTTTTTTTAAGACATAATGCTATTATGAAGACATAAAAATGCTATTTTTAAATAGACTACCGTACAGTGTGAATATAACTTTTATATCCTCTGGAGAACCAAAAGACTCATTTGGCTTGCTCTACTGCAATATTCACTTTATTGTGATACCTCTAAGTGTGCCTGTATTAGAACTGAAAGGAGAAAAAGACAAATAGACAATTATACTTGGAAACTTTAATACTCCTTCTTCAGTAATACACAGTAGACCCCAAAACTGCAAGGATATAGTCAAACATAATAATCAACCAACTGAATCTAAATTTAAAAAGTTACTCTACTAATAGCATGCTCTTCTCCAGTGTACATGGAACATCCATCCAGATAAAATATATGGTGGTTCATAGACTGAATTTTAACAAATTTAAAAGAATCAAAATCATACAAAATATGTTTTCAGATCATAATGGGATTAAACTAAAAAATTAATAACAGAAAAATAACAGAAAAGTCTCAAAACACTTGGAAATGAAACAACACAGTGCTAAATAATCGATAGCTCAAAGAATGAGTCTCAGGGGAAATTAAAAAATATGTTGAACTGAATAGAAATGAAAACACAGCATAACAAAATGTATAGGATGTAGACAAAGCAGGGCTTAGAGGGAAATTCATAGCATTAAAATGCTTATTTAAGAAAAGGAAAACGTTCTCAAAAGTCTCAGCCTCTACCTTAAGAAACTAGAAAAAGAAAGGCAAAAAAAAATCATAAGCAAGCATTAAAAGGAAATAAAAAAGGTAAAAGCAGAGCTCAGTGAAATAGAAAACAGAAAAACAATGGAGAAAATAAATGAAACCAAAAGTTGTTTCTTTGGAAAGATAGAGAAAAATTGTTAAACCTAAACCAGGGCTGACAAATATAAAAATACAGAAGACAGAAATTACCAATATCAGAAATGAAAAATCATGGACATTAAATTGATAATAAGGAAATACTATGAACAAATCTAGGCACATAAGTGAAACAACTTAAGTAAAATGGACCATTTCCTCATAAATCATGAACTATCAAAACTTACACACAGTAGTCCTTTTAACTCTTTAGGTCTAAAGCTATCAAAGAAATTAAATTCATAGTTTAAAACCTACCAGAAGAGAAATCTCCACTCCCAGAGAATTTCACTGGCAAATTTTATAAAACACTTAAAGAAAATGTACCACGCGTTATCTACAATCTCTTCCCAAAAGTAGGAGAATAATTCCTAACTTGGTGCTGAGGGCAGCATTATCCTGATACTACAACCAAACAGTTTAGACCAATATTCCTCAAGAAGCAAATCCTCAACTAAATATTAGCAAATCAAATCCAAGAATAGGTTAAAAGAACAGTATGTCATAACCATGTGAGATTTATTTGAAGAATGTAAGACTGATCAAATATTAAAAAATGAGTCAGTGTATTGTGCCATAACTAGAGTCTAAAGAAAAAAATCATATATCCATATATATTGATGCAGAAAAATAATTTGGCAAAAGTCAACATACATTCAAGTTAAAAACTTTCAACAAACTAGACATAGAAAGACACTTTTTCAACCTATAAAATAAAGGAACCTGCAAAAACCTATATCTTACATAATATTTAATGGTGAAGAGCTGATATTTTTCCCCTCCAAGATTAGAAGCAAAGCAAGATGCCCACTTTAACCATTTCAGTTCAACATCATACTGGAAGTCCTAGCTGCTACAAAAGGGTAAGAAAAAGAAATTTTATATATTACATATATATTTTTTATGTTTATATTTATATATATAAATATGAAAAGACAAAACTGTCCCTATTCTCAGACCATATTATTTTCTTTACAGGAAGCCCCAAGGAATTTACAAAACCTTCTAGAACTACTAAGTCAGTTTAGCAAAGTCAATAGGAGACCAGCTCAACACAAAAGTCAATTGTATTTTGATACACTAACAGTGGACTATTGGAAACTGAGATTTAAAAATTTATAATGCATGCCTCCCTCCACCCATAAGTGAAATATTTAGGTGTAAATCCAACAAATCATACATAGATAGGTTCTATGTGCTGAAGACTACAAAATGCTGTTGAAGGAAATTTAAAAGGACCTAAGCAATAGATATATGGTGTTCATGGACTGGAAGACCCAACATAGTAAAGATGCTAATTTTTTCTATGTTGATATTTAGAAATAACTCCATTTCAGCTGAAAATTCCAGCTTTCCCCTTTGCTGTTGATATAGATAAGAGGATTTTATTTTATTTATTTTTATTTTTCTTCAAAGATTTTATTTATTCATGAGAACACACACACAGAGAGAGAGAGAGGCAGAGACACAGGCAGAGGGAGAAGCAGGCTCCATGCAGGGAGCCCAACGTGGGACTCGATCCTGGGTCTCCAGGATCATGTCCTGGGCTGAAGGTAGTGCTAAACTGCTGAGCCACCTGGGCTGCCCTAGACAAGAGGATTTTAAAATTTGTATGGAAAGCAGAGGAACTAGAACAGCTAAAATAATGCTAAAATAAAAGAATATTGTTTAAGGAATCAAACTATTTGATTTGAAGACTTGCTATAAAGTTACTATAATTAAGACAGTTTGGTATGGGGAACAGATCAGAAACATAGATTAACAGAACAAAATAGCGAGTCCAGAAATGGACTCACACAAATATGGAGAGTTTTTAACAAAGGTGCAAAAGCATTTCAATGGAGAAAGAAGGGGATCCCTGGGTGGCTCAGCAGTTCAGTGCCTGCCTTTGGCCCGGGGCGTGATCCTGGAGTCCCGGGATCGAGTCCCACGTCAGGGTCCCTGCATGGAGCTTGCTTCTCCCTCTGCCTGTGTCTCTGCCTCTCTCTTTCTCTCTCTATCATGAATAAATAAATAAAATCTTTAAAAAAAATAAATCAATGGAGAAAGAATAATCTTTCCAACAAATAGTTTTGGTACAACTGAACATCCATATCACAAAAATGATTCTTGCCTTAACTGTGTACCTTATACAAAAATTAACCCAAAATGGATTTTAGATTGAAATGTAAAATATAAAACCATAAAACTTTTAGAATATTTTCATGACTGAGATTAGGTAAATCATTTTTAGACATGACACCAAAAGCATGATTCTGAAAGAAAAAATTGATACATTGGGCTTCATCAAAATTAAAAAATTTTGCCCTGCTAAAAGCACTATTAAGAGAATAAAAAGATTGGACCTACTACCTATATATTGGAAGAAAATATTCACAAATCACATACCTGACAAAGGACTTGTATCCAGAATATATTTTTTAAAAACTTTCAAAACTCAACAAGAAGAAAACATTTAATTTAATTTAATTAAAAAATTAGCAAAAGAATAATATTCCATTGTATATATATACCATACCTTCTCTATCCACTCATCAATTGATGGACACTTATGCTGCTTCCATATCTTGGCTACTGTAAATACTGCTGCTATAAACCAGGGGTGCATGTATCCCTTTAAATTAGGAGTTCTTGTATTCTTTGGATAAATACCCAGTAGTGTGATTTTTGGATCAGTGAGAGAAACACAAATACCATATGAGTTCACTCATATGTAGAATTTAGGAAACAAAACAAATAAGCAAAGGGAAAAAAGAAAATAAGAGAGACAGCCTGGGTGGCTCAGGTGGTTAAACTTCTGACTCTTGGGTTCGGCTTGGATTGTGATCTCAGGGTCCTGGGGTTGAGCCGCACATTGGGCTCTGCACTCTGTGGAGTCTGCTTGAGATTCTCTCTCCCTCTCCCTCTGCCTTTCCTGCTCATGCTCTCTCTCTCAAATAAATAAGTCTTTAAAAAAAAAGAAAAGAAAAAAGAGAGACAGACAGACAGACAAAGCAAGGAACAGACTCTTGACTATAGAAAACAATCCGATGGTTACCAGAGGGGAGGTAGGTGGGGATGGGGGAAATAGGGGATGGGGATAAAGAAGGGCACTTGTGAAGAGCACCAGGGGGTGTATGGAAGTGCCGAATCACTATATTGCGCACCTGAAACTAATACAACACCATATGTTAACTAACTGGAATTAAAATGAAAACTTAAGATAAATTTTTTATAAAGGAAAAGAGAAGCAGCAGCACCTGAAACCAAAAGATTTGAACTGACTAAAGAGGATATACAGATGGCAAGTAGGCTCTTGAAAGGATGTTCAGGGGCACCCTGGGTGGCTCAGCAGTTTAGCGCCACCTTCAGCCCAGAGTGTCATCTTGGAGACCCGGGATCGAGTCCCACATTGGTCTCCCTGCATGGAGCCTGCTTCTCCCTCTGCCTGTGTCTCTGCCTCTCTCTCTTTCTGTCTCTCATGAATAAATAAATAAAATCTTTAAAAAAAAAAAAAGATTTTTTTAAGATTTTCTTTTTAAGATATTTTTTTTAAGATTTTTTTAAAAGATTTTTCCCTTTCTAGCTATTAGGGAAAATGCAAGTTAAAATCATGTTAAGATACCTCTCCATTCCTTTGAAATAGCCACGAAAGGCAATATTGACCATACCAAGTGCTGACAAGGATGTGTTTTTCTCTGGAAAACAGTGTGGCAATTTCTTATCAACTTAGACATATGCTTATCCTATGACCCAGCAAACTCACTTTGGGGTATTTACATTAGGGAAATGAAAAGTTATGTTTGGGAACCCATACACAAACATTTCCAGAAATTCTATACAAAATTGTCAAAAGCTGAAAACAATCCAAATTTCATTCAATGAAAGGATCAACAAACTCTAGTACAGCCATACAACGAAATATCACTCAACAATATAAAGGAATGAACTATTGATACAACGCTGTCAACTAGGATGGATCGCAAAGGCATTATGCTGAAAGATGCAGGTATTATTTTTTCTTTTCTTTTCTTTTCTTTTCTTTTCTTTTCTTTTCTTTTCTTTTCTTTTCTTTTTTTTCCTTTTCTTTTCTTTTCTTTTCTTTTCTTCTTTTCTTTCTTTCTTTCTTTCTTTCTTTCTTTCTTTCTTTCTTTCTTTCTTTCTTCTTTCTTTCTTTCTGAGAGAAAGAGAGAGAAAGTGCAAGAGAGAGGGGCAGAGGGAGAGAATTTTAAGCAGGCTCCATGCCCAGCGTGAGGCTCGATCTCATGACCCTGAGATCATGTCCTGGGCTGAAATCAAGAGTGAGATGCTTAACTGACTGAGCCCCCTGGTGCCCCAAGAAGCCAGTCTCAAAAGTTCACAAAGTGGATAATCCCATTTATATAACTTCTAAAAAAGACCAAGCTGTAGTGACAGAGAACAAATAAATAGACACCAGGGGTTCTGAGTGGGGAGAGTTGTGAAAGAGGTAGCAGGAGGGAATTTGGGGGTGTGATGAAACTGTTCCGTGTCCTGAGGGCGCTGGTGGTTATATGAATCTATACATGTGTTAACTTTCATAGAATTGTACACTAAAAAAGTCAATTTTATGGTCTGATTATTAATCCAAGAGAACATTTGAATTAATAATTTTTAAAAAGATGACATAGCTTCGCCTGGTCATCTCTCTTGGGACACAGACCTTTGGAATCATGAGCTCCCATGAAGCCACCCTGCTGGAGCGACCACGTGGAGAGCCTTTGGGGATAGAGAGACGCTGGAGGTGTCCCACCTGTTCTAGCTCCCATGTGTTCTGTCTTTTTTAGCTCAGCACCAGCTAAGGGAATGAGCTAGCAACTTCAGATGACTCTAGCCCCAGCTGTCCATCTGCAACCATCTGAAGACCCTGAGTGAGGACCACCTGGCTGAGTCCCCTCCACCTCTGGAAGTGATCATTAAATTGTCATTGGTGTTTTAAGGTTTGGGGTGATGTGTTACATATGGCGGATAACTAGGAAATTATTTTTTTAAGATTTTATTTATTTATTCATGAGAGAGAGAGAGGGAGAGAGGTAGAGACACAGGCAGAAGGAGAAGCAGGCTCCCTGTGGGGAGCCCGATGTGGAACTTGATCCCTGGACTTGGTATCATGCCCTGAGCCAAAGGGAGATGCTCAACCACTGAGCCACCCAGGCGTCCCTAACTAGGAAATTATTGTTTTGTAAATCATTGTAAGCGATCTCAGATCCTTTTAGGTGGTATCGAGTAGAACAGAGACAAGGAAGTGACACAGGAAATAGGAAGTAATTGAAATAATAAGCTATGATGTTGTAAAAGCCCAGCCTCACCTGGCTCATGGGTGTCTGGTGATGTTAGGACCCATACCTAGTCCCAATCACAGTCATGTGTCAAGCGTCTTGCCCCCAGGGGCTATAGCTCCCCGCTCCTGATTCCTGGCCCTAACTAAAGGGCATAGTAAATCCTTATTTAAAAAAAAAAAAAAAAAAAAGGAAAGAAAGAAAGACATACACACACACACACACACACACACACACATATCTCATATATTTACATATAGTTAATACATGGGCCTCCAGGGCTAGGAGACAAGAGAGTAGATGGTATTTCAGAGTCCAGAACTCAGGGCTGTCACATGGGAGCTGGAACTTTGGAAGAGGTAAGGAAGCCTGGGAAGCAGTTTATAGAAGTCAGTTATCTGTGATACAGAACAGAACAGGGGGTGAAAGGAGGAGTGGGAGAGTGAATCTTCAAGCAAGACAGGGCAGGTGAGCAGCCTGGAGACTGATCACAGCATCTGTCTCATGGAACGGGTTCAAGGACTACCTGAGTTAGTAGGAGAATATCTGGAACTTACTTAAGGGACAGCTGCTATTACTGAATCATAGGAATTACAGCATCCCATGTATGGAGACAAGAGGCAAAGTGAGGCTTTGAGAAGCTGATGGATCTGTCACACAGCTAGGAATGTCTTTTGATAGGAGAGAAACCAGAAAAAATGGAAGAGAGTACAAAACTCAAATGCATTTTGGGGTTCAAACATGAAGCTTCAAAGACATTTCTACAGTTCACATCCACATCGAACTGATTCTGAAGGCCTTGATCATCTGGCTGCCTTGAAAGACAAGATGGACTTGCAAATCCAATGAATGCATTTAACAGAAAGGGCCTGTATTTGCGAGAATCTATGTTCCATGAGAGCATGGGATTTGTGTGCTTTATTCGCTGATGAATCTGTAGCACCTGGAATAGCCCTAGCATTGCGTAGATGCTCAATAAATACTTGTTGAATGACTGAAGTGTAATTGCTGACAGAGTGTTTGTTCTTAGTGTTAATCAGTCTGCCTGATGAAACAATGGTTTGATGGAAGGGGTTGGAGGTTGCAAAATTGATGGGAAATGGGATGAGGGACAGTTCCTAGGAATAGCAGGAACCAAAGTAGCTCGGGGTCTACAAAACAGGAAGAAGAGACTCAGAAAATTCTCATTCCAGGAGCAGCCTGTCTGGACATGGCTTCTAGGGGGTCATTGTTGCCTCTGTCACCACCAACTTACTTATGAAAACAGCCTCCAAACATCATTGCTGTTCTAGATACAGGATGGGGGGGATCTAATTTGGTGACGTCATGTCACACACTAGGAGTGTTAGGAAGACCATTCCCCTTTACCCCAACCCCTCCCAAGCTTCTCTAGGAAGAGGTCACTTTGGGATCTGGGATGTCGACCTGGGAATTCTTCTCCTGCCAGATATGACTTAGTAGAAGGGAAGTAATTCTCCATAAGCAATAGCAGAAAAGCACCATAGAGGAATGATCAAAGGACATGGGTTCTGGAGCCAGACTGCCTGAGTTCAGATCTTGATTCCTGTAGCAAACACACCATGCAACCTTGGGCAAGGCCCACTCTTTCTGCCTTGGGTTCCAGATCTGAAAAATGATAATAAAGTAGTTAAATGAGCTAATGCATGCAAAGTGAAATAGTATCTGGCCAGAGGAAATTGCTCATTGAATGAAGAAGGTCATTAATAGTAGGAAGAGGAATGGACTCTGAGCAGCTACACACTGACGTGGGCAAATGTATCAGTTATCATCCATAATATGCCACGTAACAAACAAACACAAACCCAGTGGTTTAAAAATGAAAAGCTTGGGATCCCTGGGTGGCGCAGCGGTTTGGCGCCTGCCTTTGGCCCAGGGCGCGATCCTGGAGACCCGGGATCGAATCCCACATCGGGCTCCAAGTGCATGGAGCCTGCTTCTCCCTCTGTCTGTGTCTCTGCCTCTCTCTCTCTCTCTGTGACTATCATAAATAAATAAAAATTTAAAAAAAATAAAATAAAAATGAAAAGCTTTTAGTTAGCTCATGGATCTGCTGGTTGAATGGGTGGTTCTGCTGGGCTAGGCTGGACTGAGCTCACTCAGATGTCTTGGTCAGGTGACAAGTCACCTGCAGGCTGATTTTGCAGCTCTTGGCTCCCATTTGGAGAATTGGCAGGCTATTGTTCAATCTAGGATGGTCTCCTCTCTACTCCATGTAGTCAATAGGCTAGTCCAGGCTTGTTCACTGCTGGTGGCCCTGGCAGGGTTGTAGAGCAGAAGCATGTGAAGTCTTGTGAGGCCTAAGCTTGGAGCTGGCACATTCTGCCACATTCTGTTGCTTCTGCCACATTCTGTTGGCCGATGTGTGTCAGATTCCACATATTGAGATCTTAACTTCCGGGACCTCAGAATGAGACTATATTTGGAGAAAGGGTCTTTAAACAGGTGATCTGGGAAAAATGAGGTCATGTGGATGGGGCCCCAACCCAATATGACTCATGTCCTTAAGGCATAGACATGTCCAGAGAGAAGACCATATGAGGCCACAGGGAACAGACAAGCATCTGAAGCAACCCGGCAGACACCACCGTGGACTTGACCTTGACCTCGGATGGCTGGCCTGAGGAACTGTGAAGGACTAGGTTCTCGCACATTGAGGTTATGGAAGCCAAGCAGACTGTGGCCCCTCGCCATGGCAACCTGAGCAGACAGGTGCAGGTGTCGGTAGACTCCTCCACTTCTCCATGTGAGAAACAGCGGTAACATTGCAATCCATGTGTTTCCAGGGAGGCGGGAGGAAAGGGGGATTTTTGCCATCACCTTACTGCACCCAGAGATGGCAGTGAGTAGCTGCTGATCAAGTGGCAGAGTGATGGGCTGGAAATCAGCAAGCTTGGCTGCGCTTCTAGCTCTTACCTGTGCGGTGAGAAGGGCTGGACCAGGTCTTGCAGTGACTCACCCCCCCGCCCCCCCCCCCCCCCCAGGTCTGACAGTGGAAGCTCAGGTGTCCGACTGAGCTCCTGCTCACCTCTCTCCCATGCGTGAGGACGAGACTCTCCTGCACTCATCTGCTGGGCACCCCTCTCCGAGGACTTCAGCCTCCCCAATAACCACTTCCTGCTTTGCAGATGGAGCCTACCTGCCAGGGAATGTTTACCTACCAGTGCGAACGCAGCGCCTAAAAGCCCTGCGTCAAGGAAAAAGCAACAGTGGTATCTTTCTTGTTATCTCCTGGACTAGTCCCCTTCCCCTCGGGAGGGCGATTTAATGAGTATGGATTTGGGAGAGCTTTGCTGGTGGCCTTTGGAGAATTTGGCTGACAGTAACGATAAGAAGGGGAAACTCAGACAAGTGAGAATTAATGAAATCCCAGCAAAAAAATATCTATTAAAGGAGGAGGGGGTACCTGCGGAGAGGGAATACTTGGCAAATCTGAAAACACATCCATCAGGCGACCTGGATGAAATGAGCACCTGGCCGAGAGAATTCCCCAAGCACCCAAGGCTGACTCCTTAATCCTGTCAAATCGTTGTGGCTGGAGGAGATGAAGCCGCCAGAACATTTGAAAGAGCAGCAAATGGATGTCACAGATACCTGAAAAGAAAGAAATCAATCCTCCGATAATAATAATCATCATCATCATCATCATCATCATCATCATCATCATCTGAGCTCTTAATGTTTGCTGGGCACTGATCTACATTTTTTAAAGTGTGTGAACTCATCATGCTCTTACAAAGGTCCTACGAGGCAAATGCTGAAATGCTTTTGTCACTCATTTTATAGACAAGGCAAGAGGAGTACAGGGAGATTGACTGTTCCACCCAACTTCTCACAGCTAATAAGTAAGAGCACTGCACTTGACCTTGGGTAGACTGTGTCCAAAGACCAGATTTTTAACTACTTTTGCTGTGCTGAGTCTCCCAACTTTCTGGAGCCTGCTCCATGAGAAATGGAGAAATGGCTCATTTTACAGATGGGGAAACTGAGTCCCAGAGAGGGCTTTCAGTAACACCAAGCATCTGTAGTGTCCTCAAAGTGCGGGGTACTTCTTCACCCGAACGCCTGATCCTCTTCATCCAGCTGGTGAGCTTCTACTTACCTGCCGGGGTTCTCAAATGTGCCTCCTTTGGGAACCTTCCACACTTACCTCGGGCCAATCATGTTCTTTCTCTTTGGACTCCCATGAACGGGATAGCATGTGTCCTTATTAGAATGTTTCTCATAAGAAGTAAGTTTTTTTTCCAGAAGTTTTTAAAAAGAAAAATACAGAAATAAAGATATTTAAATATTCATATTCCCATGAACTAGAATTTATGTTTGTTAACATTTTGCCATATTCAGTCTATCTTCCTAAATAAAAGCACTCAAACATAGCAAATAAAATTGAGGTGCTATTATTATCATTTTTTAAATAAAAAGGATGAAACATTGCCAGTGAAGTTGAAATACCACATCTGTAGTCTCCTTCCCCTCCCTCTTCACTAGTGTGAATCTCTTGAGTGTCCTAAGGATTTCTTTTTATATTTTATTTATTTATTTATTTATTTATTTATTTATTTATTATTTTGAGAGAGAGAGTATGCCTGGTGGGAGGGGCAGAGAGATAGAGAAAATCTTAAGCAGACTCCATGCCCAGCATAGACCCCCTACACACGGCTCAATTTCATGACCCTGAGATCAAAAAATCAAAATAAAACGTATACGCATGATTGGACAAAAATTGATAACTACCACCAATGACAAAAATTGAGTATTGCAAATACCTCAGGCTCACTGCACTTCCTTCCTCATTGTAATCCTCCCCTTGTACCACCTGTAGATCCTAGACAGTGTAATTTGTTTTTTTCCTGATTTTTGAGATTTGTAGAAATGGAATTATTCATTAAATATTCTTTTGGGTCTTGCTGCTTGGGCTTGGATGTTATGGTGGTAAAACATTGTTGCCTGTATAGTGTGCTATTGAATGATGCAGTATGCTATTTTTAGATGATGGGAATTTGGTCTGTTTCCAGTTTGCGGCAACTGTAAGGACCATGTCCAACAATCACACTTTCAGATATTTATCCAAAAGAATTGAGATCAAGATCTTGAAGAGACATTAATACTCCCATGTTCAGTGTAACACTACTCACAATAGTCAAGATATAGAAACAACCTAAATGTCCACTTACAAAAAATGGATTTTTGAAGTAACACACACACATACACAAACGCACGTACGCACACATGCACACTGAAACTTGGTTCAACCTTAAAAAGAAGGAAATCCATGAGAAAATGCTCTGAATCACTCGCCATCAGGGAAATACAAATCAAAACCACAAGATACCCCCTCACCCCAGTGAGAATGGGGAAAATTAACAAGACAGGAAACAACACATGTTGGAGGGGATGTGGAGAAAGGGGAACCCTCTTGCACTGTTGGTGGGAATGTGAGCTGGTGCAGACACTCTGGAAAACTGTGTGGAGGTTCCTCAAAGAGTTAAAAATAAAGCTACCCTATGACAATCCTGCAGCAATTGCACTGCTGGAGATTTATTCCAAAGATACAGATGCAGTGAAACGCCGGGACACCTGCACCCCAATGTTTATAGCAGCGATGTCCACTGTAGCCAAACTGTGGAAGGAGCCACGGTGTCCATCGAAAGATGAATGGATAAGGAAGATGTGGTTTATGTATACAATGGAATATTACTCAGCCATTAGAAACGACAAATACCCACCTTTTGCTTCAACGTGGATGGAACTGGAGGGTATTATGCTGAGTGAAGTAAGTCAATCGGAGAAGGACAAACATTATATGGTCTCATTCATTTGGGAAATATAAAAAATAGTGAAAGGGAATAAAGGGGAAAGGAGAAAAAATGAGTGGGAAATATCAGAAAGGGAGACAGAACATGAAAGACTCCTAACTCTGGGAAACGAACTAGGGGTGGTGGAAGGGGAGGTGGGCGGGGGTTGGGGATTACTGGGTGACGGGCACCGAGGTGGGCACTTGATGGGATGAGCACTGGGTGTTATTCTATCTGTTGGCAAATTGAACACCAATAAAAAATAAATTTACAAAAAAGAACCCTGTAAGGACCATGTTGCTATGAACGTTCTTGCATGCCTCTCCTTGTGTACTTTGCACATTTCTCTAGGACACAGGCCTCGTGTAAGAACTGCTAGGTCACAGGGTGTGTGTAACTCCAGTTGCATTGCATGACACTAAATTGCCTTCTGAGAGCTTGAACTCTTAACCGTGATATCAAACCACCTTACCCAAAGCATGTGTTGAAAGCATCAGTGGGTTTTAGAGAAATTGAAATAATGCATACGAGGAAGGGATTGCGTGAACCAGAATCCGAGCGCCTGTCTACTGAAGTATGCATCTCCCTGTGGCACACGCAGGCTCAGGACCCTGGAAATAGCTGAAATCAGCTGCCCTGGAGGGTTGTAAGGAGCACATCACACACTCATCCAACTCTCTGCCTGGACGGCATCTGCTGACAAAGCAGAAGGATGGATGTTACCAGTGATTTGGACTTTATCTCCTGACTGCTTCATTACATCCTACCCACAACGGCACTGAGGAACGGTCCCAGGGAGGCGACACAGAACTCACAATGCTGTCACAGCTGCACTGGGTGGCCCTGCCTCAGTTTCCCTTTTGCTTTTCTAGGACTTCTGAGGACCTAGAATTATTGCTGTGAGCCAGTGCCAGTGTCCTCTTGGGGAGCGCTCTGGTACACACCCATTCCACCTTTATCCACAATATCCTCAAGTGGACCCCACCGGGGTCCCTCAGAATGACCGAGAAGCCCCTTCATTATTCTGCTCAATATGTCAGCCAGGGCTGTTTACAGATCCAAGGATTCTCTTGCCAAATGTACAGCCTGCTCCCCAGGCTTTCATGTTATAATGAAATGAAGAACAAGCAAGACATCTTAATATCCCATTCTGTGAGAAAGTGAGATTCCCCCCCCCTCCTTTTCTCTTAATAGATAAATTAATATCATCAAACATTCTGGAAAGATCCTTTATGAAAACATCTCTCTTGCCAAAAAAAAAAAAAACTTTATTATAAAACTGGAGAAATTTGTTTCAACTTGTTAAAAGCCTTATTCTCAGCCGTGAATTCGGTTCCCATTTTTTTTCTCTTCAATTAATTTCACACTAATCCATTTCTTTATCAGACGCTGGAGTGAATGCTGTGGAGTCAGTGATGAAGATGAGGGGCAATGGAGGTGTTTGGCTCTGTAATTTCATCCTTGAATTTTGTGATTACTAACAGGACAACTTTTTTAATTTGCTCTTTTGTCTGGATTCCCTGGCTGGCAATCTGCTCGGTGAGCTCGGCTTTTTAATCAATCACCTAGATAATCAAATGTCACTGGCTATCTGCTCCGTGTAATTACTTTTGCAATTAAAAATCAACCTCAAGTTGCCTCATCTAATTAGAGGGATGGGCAGATTTTCATCTAGATTGATTTTTTAATAAATATTGACTTAAAATGCCATAATCTCATCATATTCTTTCATTTTCTTTGTACCAAAAATCAAACAAATGGAAGAATTAGCAAGCAGAAGGAATCGTGGGACTTCAAAAGCTTCAGACACACAAAACTATGCTGTACAGAAGCCCAGCTTAGCTAGCCTAATAACAACACTCAATGGCTTCCACCTTTTATTGGAAAAAGGAACAAAGCAATTCAATGATTATATTTCACACTAATATTGTTGCAAGTGCACAGTTTTAAGGGCTTCTAATTTCATTTATTGTG
Source organism: Canis lupus familiaris (assembly GCF_011100685.1). Taxonomy (NCBI): domain Eukaryota; kingdom Metazoa; phylum Chordata; class Mammalia; order Carnivora; family Canidae; genus Canis; species Canis lupus. Next base: position 60,511,211 of record NC_049223.1, on the reverse strand, counting down.
CTGCCAGGGACAATCGTTTCTATTAATGTTATTGTTTCTTTTAAAGCAATCTCATATTTGCTATTAGAATTTTTAGCATTGACAGAAAAAAAAAATACGTGTGTGCTTCATACTGGAACCACCACCGCTGTGAGTTTTCTTAAACACACAAATGCCACTCAGGGCGGACAATTTTCTTGTTTTGCTGTCTTGTGTCTTTCATGTATTGTAATTAAAACATTGTCAATAACACAGTTGGTTGCTTTTGGGTTGTAGCGGCTGATGTTGAACATGGAAAATCCACAATCTGGTAAGGGATTACCTCCAGGAAAATAACACACTTTGCTCAGAGAACAATTGTCCCAAGATGAAATGTAATGGTATCTTGTGTGCCTGTTAAAAAAAAAAAAATCATGTCGGTGACCCTGACAGAACTCCATTTAAACCTCAGCTGATTGGAGCGATGATGAAGAAGTAATAATCCTTCTAGCATCCCTGCTTTATTCTGGCACAAAGGAGGTACTTCTGTCTCCTTGTGTGTTCACACTATAAGGCAGGGACAGCGAGATGCCCCCATCTGACTGCACAATTCCCTCAAAGAATAGGGGCGACAAAGCCATAACTAAGGCAAGTCAAACTTTTGGCTCTTGGTGGTGGCAAGACAAACAGGGGAGTAAGGACAGACCGAAACAAAAGAGCCCAGGGCGATGGGAAAGAGAAGAGTGACTTCGCCCACGCCTCCCTCTGCCCCGGAGAGAAGTTCCTACCTGTGTGACCATCTCCTCTATACTTTCTGCATCCAAGCCATCACTCCCCAGAAGGACAGTCCCGGGGCTATTAGTCCCATAAAGTATCATTCCAGAAATGAGGGCTTTGTGGTCAAATCACTTTCAGAAAAACACAGTATCTTCTACTTCCTTGTTTGAGAGGAAAAAAAAATACGTGTTATCCTAGAAAGTCTCTGAGAAGTCCTGCGACCGAGAGGCTCATCTGGTGCGGAATTTATCAAATCTATTGTTTTTTAGATTGTTCTACTGCATATCTGTCATCGATCAATCATTTATTTATTCAGGGCATACAATATGGAGACATTGTCTCAGTATAGACTTTGGGAAAAGGTGGGGTTTTTTTACACTAACACCAAAAAAATCTCATTTTCTGCACCATCTGCCTCTCTGGGGGACAAATGTTGTCTTCTAGATGTGTTGTCGCTGATTTTTTCTTTTCTTTTTTTTTTTTAAGATTTTATTTATTTATTTATTTATTTATTTATTTATTTATTTATTTATTTATTTTAGAGGGAGTGTCCCCATGCGAGAAGTGGGGCGGGGGGGAGGGTAGAGGGAGAGGCATGGGAGAGATGGGGAGGGAGAGGAAAGGAGGGGGAATTTCAAGCAGACTCTGTGCTGAGTGCAGGGGGTGATGTAGGGCTCAATCCCAGGGCCCGGAAATCATGACCTGAACCAAAACCAAGACTTAGGCACATCCCTGACTAAGCCACCCAGGTGCCCCTGATTCTGTTTTCTGAGTGCACAGTGATATCTAGCCCATGTTTTCATATGGCCATCTCCAATGACCTACTGAGAATGAGGCAGGCAGTGGGCAGTGCTGGGCGTTGTCTGCGGTTCTGGCCAGAGGGACATCCCACAGGTGTGTGCTCTGGCATCACCAAGCATCGTGCAGGGTGAAAGAGTTGTCTTGGGTGCCCGCTGCCATGGGGAGGAAAGGCAAAGCTCCACCAGGAGTTGAGAACATACTAGGGAGAGGAAAGGGGAAGGTGCGTGAGAGAGACAGGTTGGTGTGCATGGAACACTTGCTGCACAGTGGGCCCTGGGCTACATGGGCTGCCTTCATGCCTCCTGGCATTTGATGGCCACAACAACTCAGTGAGGTGGGCATCGTTTGGGTTATTGTTCTCCCCATAATATAGATGGGGGAACTGAGGCTTCCAAAAATGAAAGGCCTGTGAAGGGCGAGGGAGCTGAGCGTTGGAGGAGTTAAACCCCAGACCCATGTCTGAAGGACACCCAACACTTCAGGCTCTGAACCCCTTCATCTTCTAGGAGTAAGCCTGGGGACAGGAAGACAAGGCCCCTGATGTGAGGCAGGGGATTGTTGCTGCTGCAGGAGAAATATCACTGCGGGGTGGGTAGCACCATAACCCTGTCACACACCCCAACCGCAGTGGCCTGGGCCATCAGCTCCCTAGTCTGCCAGTGGAGAGTCTTCCAGCCTGGATTGGTCTAACTCGTGAGTATGTGGCCAGCCCTGGGCCGGCTAGGGGCTCCCCTAATGTGGGCTAGTTCTCTCCCTTGTTTCAGGGCTAGCTGGCTGTCGCCGGTCTAGGATGGCCCTGGCTTACATAGCTGGGCCACTTGGCTCCGCGCCGTGAGCCACATCTTCCCACGGGCTGGCCTGGCTGTGTGTTCTCGTGGAACAGTCAGAAGAAGAGGAGATGTGCGAGCACATTTCCAGCCTCTGCTTGCTTCGTGTCTGCTCCCAACTTCTTGACCAAAGCAAGTCACATGACTGAGCTCAGAGCCAAGGGGGGCCCACAAAATGACAGAATGAAGGGTGTGGATCCAGGAAGATGAAGGGAGAAGTGTCGCGATTGTCAAATCAAGTCTCCAGTTTATCAGCACCCGCCTCATCAGACCACTGGTCACCCAGGATATGTCATCTGACCAGACCAAGGTCCGAGCCCTGTCTTTCTCCCCAGGCTTGCCTCATACCAATGAACCATGTATTCCCTCTTCCAGAAAGGTCGGTCAGTGCTTGGAGGCCCTCCCTATCCAGATGACTTACATACCTCTCTCAGAGAAAGGGTTCATGCCTAAAGGGCTGCCTCTGGAGGTGAAATTGGTGACCAGCTGTCTGCTTCTCACCCTGGCCTCTGTTGGGACCGTGTCACTGGCAAATCCCTGACTCAGGAGTCAGAGGGAAGCTTTAGAGACACACAAAGCCCAGGATAATGCCATGAGGAACACTGATAAATGAACATGAATTCTTTGAATGCAGGCACACTTTTGTTCATATATAAAAATGCATAGAAATCTTCTCAAATTCAACACGGGAAATATGCCCTTTGTTATTTTCCTTAAAATGTGATTCCTTTTTTTGGTTTAAATTTTCCTTTCCACTTTTGTTAGTACCCTGTTTGTAAGAGGCAGATTTCTGCTATCCTCAGGAAAAAACCCCACCAGTTTGCAATACAAACATGAGGATGAATGGCCATTATTAGCTGGTCTTGGTGTTGGGCAGCGATAGGGAGTAGTGGAGACTGTGACAAATTGACAAGCCCTCGGTTCATCTGAACAATTCATCTGTTTCTTCTTTCTAGCTGCCTCTGGCTGGGATGGGGGTGGGGGGGCGGAATGTGGGGGCCATCTGTCATGGCTTTATTTTCAAAAGCAACTAGAAATCTGGATTTTGATATGACCTCTTAGATGGTGGCTGTCTGTTAATGAAAGGAGCATGCAGACCAAAGGCAACTTATCTGTTGACCACATCCAGCCCACAGGTCACACTAGTCTGGGCTAAGACTTCATTGCACTGATAGGGAAACTGAGGCCCAAAGATGGGAAGGGTCTTGCATGAGGTCTCAAATAGTCCTTTTCAAGGGTTTAACTAGTGTCAAACTCCTTGGATTGCTGCATGGTCTGGACTTTGATACCTTCCCAGCCTTAGTTTCCAGAGGTGCTATTTTTTTTGTTTTTGTTTATTTGAGAGAGAGAGAGTAAGCAAGAGAGAGAAAGAGCACACAAGCAAGGAGAGGGGCAAAGGGAGAGGGACAAGCAGACACCCTGCTGAGCAGGGAATTGGACATGAGATTCAAACCCAGGACCCCGAGATCATGACCTGAGCCAACGGTAGATGCTTCACTGAGTGAGCCACCCAGGTACCCTGAGAAGTGCTCTCTTCTCAATCATCCAAGTATCCCTCAAACTGGCCTCACTGGACTTCTTTAATCTTTGGCCAGACTGTTCCATATGCCTGGAATGTTCTTCCAGGCACAAGTCAAATGTCAGCCCCTCTTGCAAACCTCATCATTCCCTCGGACAAAATCCATCACTCTTACGCATCTGTATTACAGCATTTCTTGTTCTGGGTTCTAATGTGTCATCCTTTCTTCATTGACGTTAGTCTGAGCTTCTTAAGGGCAAGTACCCTGGGGATCCCTAGAGCCTAGCACAACACACGGCGCATAATAAGTTCTCAATTAATGTCTGTGGAACAAATGAAGACAGAAATGAGAGAATAATGAACGGAGTATGTGACCGAGAAAAGCAAACTCTGTTCACCCAGCTAGTATTCTTCGCCACACACACTACCATCAGGGCTCTTACAAGACAGGAAAAATTAATGTACACATACGGGGCAGTAGAGCAGAGAGGCTGAGAGTGACTGTCTTGGGGTCAAAGGCTGTCCCTGTTATTTACCAGCTGCGCGATCCCTGGCGAGACAGTGAGCGGTGAGGCCCAAGTGTTCTTGGCTGTGAAATGGGCTCATAATGGCACCAACATCAATCGGACTGCATGGGCTGCACGGGACAGTGTACATAAAGCACGTAGTACAGTTCCCCGCATGCAGTAGGTGCTCACTAAATACCAGCTCACATCATTATCAAGGAGAGAAGCTTGATGCTCTTTGTCCTCCAGCAGTCCCCAGCCTGCTGCTCTTCCCCCTCCAGGGATAAACAGGACCCCGATACCAGCTACGTGGAGCTCCAAAGCCAGGGCGGTGCTGGGCAGGAACCCACGGCTCTGGACCTCGAGCACAGCCCTCCTCCTCCACCCCTGTGCCGAAGTCAGACCCCTTGCAATCAGCAGCCTCTTCAGCAGCCCGAGACATAAACGCAGCCGTGACTTGCTCATCAGGGCTTTTCCCACGTAAGCCTGGGTAAACACGTCCCGGGAGTACCTGAACTCAATATCAGCCCGGGCCCGGGGATTAGCAGGCAGAAGGGGCTACCAAGTGGGATCCTTTATACGTTTTCATATCTCTCCTCTCCAGGAAAACAAACAGCCTCTGCCGAGTCTCAATTGTCCTTTCTGGCAGCGCCTGTGATCATCCTAAGAAGGCAGCCAGCCCAGCCGCCACGTAAGCTTGTCATGTGCTAAGGCAAGGATGCTCCTGGAAACCCAACCATGATCACTGAGGTGTGGGGTCCGCTCAGACAAAATGTGCTCTTTCCAAATTCAATTACGCTTCTTTAATAGTAATTATTATTATTATAATTATAATTATTTTTATTGTTCTCATTTCAGTGTTATACGTAATAAGGCGATCCCCCCAAGTTGAATTTATGACCAAATAAATCAGCTGACAAAGAAGAATAGCCTTGCATTTTTCAGTATAATATTTTAGTTGCATTTGCATTTGGAGGAGGATTTGTGGCGAGCAGGAGGATTAAATCCCATGAAATCATTATACAAATTTCAAAATGTCAAGTGCTCTGATAGAGATTATGATTTTATCTTCTTATTTTGACAGGAAACCGTGTGTGGCCACCTCTGTCTTAGAACAAGCGAGGAAGGGAGGCCAGGGGAGACCAAATAAAGATAGAGGAGCTTGCAAGTTTCCTGATCAGCTGTCTTTATTCTGCTTGCTTGTACGACAGAGCGTAATAGACATTTTCCTTTGCACAAAATAATAAGAGCGGTACTTATCGCGCGGTGCCTCCAGCCAGTGGCAAAAGTAAATTAGAAAAGTCCAATGAAGCTGAGAAGTAATTAATCATCATACAGTGGGGCCTGTCAAATCAGAAGGGTCCTTCCAGCTGATAATGCTCCCCAACTCAATTTAGACTGATAGAAATTAGAATTTTTTTTTTCCTCTGGCAAAAACAAAAAGACTAGAGTTAGCACAAATGTGGCCAACTGTTGGCTTCCTTGACTGCCTGACCCATTTACGGCGATGTTTGCATCAAGTTTAACTCAAGCCCAAATTGAAGCAACATCGTTTACTCCTGGAGGCAAAGAGAAATCATAATATACTGTTTTAAGACTCCACCCCTCATGCCCCCCTTCCTTTTGCCCTTCACCCTCGCCATGTAGCCTTAGCTACGTAAGAAAAATTAAAGTTTGGTTCTATGAGTCAAGTTAGCTCATCTCCCCATAGAGCTGTGGGGAGGGAAGCATTTACTCTGTTTCTAATGAGTCTAGGCTCTTTGGAGATCAAATAAAACAAATAAAATGGGTCCAATAGAAGCCACTGAGGGCTGCAGGCAGAGGGAAGAGGATAGCAAGCTGCTTTCAGATTCTTGAGCCCTGAGGGGATGGGGAAGATGGAGCCTCCTCAAAGGGAGATGGTCACCCCTCCAAGGAAGACATCTTCCTCTTGAAACAATTTATGCTGCTCACACTGTAGTCCAGTTCCCCCACTCAACCTCCACCACCAATTCTGGTCGTACCACGATCCAAAGGACAAGGTATTATTTTTATTGCTTCCTCCAGATACTCCTGAAGGTGAGGGGCTTTAAGAGGCTGCTAGGACAGGGATCTTGAATTCAAGTGTCCACAGAGACCAGGAAATGGGTGAAGCTGGCAGAGGGTGAGCAATAGGGAGCAAAGGGGACTGTGGCCAATTGGAGCTTCCTTGTCTTTCCCAAAGGGAATAGCCTTTACCTGACTCCAAATTATCATTGTTTTGTTTTGTTTTTAAGATTTTATTTATTTATTCATGAGAGACAGAGAGGCAGACACATAGGTAGTGGGAGAAGCAGGCTCCCTGTGGGGATCCTGATGTGGGACTTGATCCCAAGACTCCAGGATCACAACTTGAGCCAAAGGCAGATGCTCAACCACTGAGCCACCCAGGCACCCACCAAGTTATCATTGTTGAGGGACAGTTCATATGCTGTGTTGCCAGACCTTCTGATCAGTCATGATAGGCCCCAGCTCTAGAATTTAACATAAATTGTTAAATTCTTGTTTTTGCATGTAAGCAATTTATGGAATTTAAAAAAATATGTGAGTGTATCCATCATCATCTACCATTTGTGGCTTTGGTCTATAGAAAACTGAAGGCCCTCAGCAGACACTGTGTTTTCAGGTGAGGCTTTGGGTCCTACAGACCAGGGTTTGAACCCTGCCCCCCCCCCCCCCCCCCCCATTATGAGTCAGGAGCTCCAGATCAAGCAACTTTGCTTTTATTTTTTTTTTTTATTTTTTTTTTTAAAGTACTGATTTTATAATTTTTTTTTTTTATTTATGATAGTCACACAGAGAGAGAGAGAGAGAGGCAGAGACACAGGCAGAGGGAGAAGCAGGCTCCCCATGGGAGCCCGAGGTGGGACTCGATCCCAGGGCCCTGGAATCACTCCCTGAGCTGAAGGCAGATGCTCAAGCACTGAGCCACCCAGGCGCCCAAGCTAGCACATGCTTATGTAGGAAACCTAACTGTCACCATCTCCCCTCCCCAAATTAAAATGGCTGCCGTGTTGGTTGCGTTGTCCTGCTTATCATTCGAGGCCTGGGGGCACAAGTTAATTTGAAGGCAAGATGGTGACTCAGAGGAAGATAATCTTTTGTATGTGTTATTTATACAGTGGGCTTTGGACGCCAAAGGTCTCAGTGATACCTGCCTGCGTCTTTCACTTCCTCCATGTCTGATGGCAGAGAAATAACCACATGGATGACAACCACGACGGCAGACAATCACGGTCATGTCTTCTACATATTGCCTTCTACTTGTGTTATTTCTAATCCTGACAGTAACACTGGATGGTTAAATATTTCCATCCCCCTTTTACAGATCAAGAAACTAAGGTTCAGAGAGGCAAAATAACTTACTGAAGGCCACACAGCTAGTGTGCACAGGTATTAGGTCTTGTTGCATTCGAAACTCATGTTGTATCTGCTATTTGACTTTGGGAAGAACTCTCTGGTGGGTCTCTTTCTCCTCTCTCTTGACTTCTTTCAAGACTTCTTCTGTCCTGCTCATTCATTCATTCATTCATTCATTCAAGTATTTATAGAGTGCCTACTGTATTCCAGGCTTTTCCTTAGGGTGTCCCAATAGGATTGATTTCCAGCCATCGTGACAAATGGCCTGTGGGGCCTTAGGGAAGAGAAGGGGGTAGTCAGTGCTGATAGTCCTCTCTGAGGCGATTGCTAGAGATCATGGCAGCTTGCACTGGGGTACCCGGCCGTAACAGAGGCTCACCCATGCAGAGGCAGAGTGAATAGAGCACATACAGATCCAGACACTTCACGATAGTCCTGACATGAGCACCCCGGCTCTGCTCCATGCACTGGTTCAGAGTCTGGCTTCCTCTCTAGTTACCTTGTCATCCCCTCGGAGAGGGGTCAGCAGACAGTAAATGTCTTTGGCTTTGCCAGTTATATGGTCTCTGTTATGACTCCTGACTCTGCCACATTGGAGCAAGAGCAGCCCGAGGCAGTATTCAAATGATGAGCATGGCCAGATTTGGCTGTCTGTGGGCTAGATTTGGAGTGGAGTTTGCTGACCCTGCCCTAGGGCATTGTCACTGTCTGCTGAATCTCTGCTTTGTCCAGATTCCAGCCAGTCCAAGGGGCAGGAGAGCATGGAGGAGGCACACCTGATGTGTTAAAGCCCAGGACTGGAAATGACACACAATGCTTGGCTCATGTTTTATTGGCAAAAACAGAGCACGTGGCCACAGTCAACTGCAAGGGAGTCTGGGTAATATAGTCTAGTTGGTCCAAAGGACCAAAAGAGAGAATGGAGTTTGTATGGATACAGTGCAGTTCCCACCATAAACCTTAACCAGAGCAAGGGAGTCTGCACGGACAGCGATTCTCTTTCCTCAGTGACATGTGTCCTTCATTACCCCTCTGGTGTCATGTTCTGCTTGGGGCTGGTGAAGCCCATTTGGAGGCTGCAGGAGAGTGTCTTGCAGCAAAGATATCCTTTTGGATTTGATCACCTGGCTGTGAATTACATCCCAAAAGATTCTCATTTCACTATAGGTCCTTTCAAAAAGCCAGCTATCCTTGAACATTTGGAGGGAAAAATGATATGCCAAATTTCTTCTTGTGCACAACCAGTGAGGGATGCACTCCGATTTTTTTCAGATTCAGTTGTGCTCTTAGGGCTGCTCTTGCCCTGCAGAATGAGCTCCAAAGAGTCTGGAGAAGATGTTTTCTGTTTGGTGCCCTGGCGTCTTGGGTCAGCCACCTCTACTGGCACCAAACGTCTGAGAAATCAGCAAGGGTTTTCCTCTAATAGCCCCAGAGATGAGGAATAATGGGAGGTAGGGCCCCTGAGGCTTTCGGGTGGAAGAGACAACAGCATCCATCCAAACTGCCCTGGGCCCAGTGGAGAATCTGGAGGTCCCAGCGTGTGCAGAACAGAAGCAGGAGGATGCCTGGGCCTTATGTTCTGCTAGAGGTCCAGAAGCCTGGGTGTGTTCAGGCATTCTCTTCTGAGGACAGGGCATGGCCAGGAGGCTACTGCAATCCCTCCCGGCAATGGGAGCCCCTGACCACCAAATGCTTGTCTGTCAGCCTCCTGACAGGGCTTGTTTTGACCAGTTTAGTCTCTACATTTGAAATATTACCACCACAGAGGCCCTGCCATCCTGCCATCCTTCAAATGCTGGGGAGGATAGAAGTATGGAAGGAGAGGCCTGGTCAGGCAACATTGTTGGCCTTTGGGAGTGTTGAGCAATAATACCTACTGCATTTTCCCTTCATCCATCCTTGAGAGGATGAGGGGTACTGGGAGTGACTGTGGGAAATGCAGTCTGTGCAAGGGGCTCACATGCTTGTCATGGAGGTATTAGTCCAAGGCCACAAGGTGGAGGAGTGCCATTTTCAGAGTCACTGATACCCCAATGAGAACCACCTCAAAGCTTTCTGCATGTTGGGATGCCTGGGGAGCTCCGTGGTTGAGCATCTGCCTTTGGCTCAGGTAGTGATCCCAGGGTCCTGGGATAGAGTCCCACATCCAACTTCCTGCGGGGAGCCTGCTTCTCCCTCTGCCTGTGTCTCTGCCTCTCTCTGTGTGTATCTCATGAATAAATAAATAAAATCTAAAAAAAAAAAAAAAAGCTTCCTGCATGTTAATAATCACAATACATGGTACCGGCCAAGACTTCATGTGTGCTACATGCCACATCATGTGCCCTTCTGAATCCCTCGATGTGTGTAAAACTCATTTAATCCCCACAGCACCCCAGGGCATTGCTCTTATTACCCACACTTTACTGATGAGAAAAAACAGGCACAGAGGAGTTACGCACATTGCCTAAGGTCACACAGCTTGGACCCGCACAACCAGAAGTCAAGCCCAGGCAGTCTGGTTTTGAGTCTGTGTTCCTACCACACTGGACTATTTCTTGGTACATGAGCTGAAGAAGCATACATCAAAAAAAGCAGCCACCCTCTTCACCTTTTCTTTTGTTATCTGCAAGTGGCCGAAGGAAAGGAAGGGAGGCAAGGAAGAGAAGGGCAGGAAGGGGAGGAGAAATGAAGGGAGGAGAAGAGGAGGGAAGAGGAAATCCAGAGAAATAATGAGCAGGAGGGAGAAACCGGCCTGGCTGAAAGCAAACCACCCTCCCACTGCTGTTGAAATCTACATTTTCTCCTGGCTTATTTACAGACTGGGTGTTAGATCCTAATAAATGGGAGGATTTTTTAAAAGGTCCTCAGGATAGCAGAGCCAAGCTAAGCAAACGGCTCGTGTACACAGCCCAGGCGAGATGAAAGGCCCCAGCCGTCCAGGACCACTCAGGCCCCTTATCTGCCCCTGGCCCTCTGTGGGTTTGAGAAAGCCCAAGTGGGTGGCGCTGGCGGAAAGTTCAAAGTCACTTTTTGAACAGATAGCGCAATCAAAAGTTTGTCTATCTGTTGAAATATTTAGGAGAACAAGATATCACTTTGACCCGCCTACACCTGGGACCTTTCTGAATGCTGTTAAGATGTGTTTCAAGCTTGTTTGTAGTCTTAATCTTTAATGGGCTTCTGCGTTTTTCAAAGGGTAGAATTTGGCACAACAAAACCAAACCAAAAAAAAAAAAAAAATTTCTCCCCATCAAGAGAGGTATGCTTGGTGACCTTAGCCATTCTCATGCCTTCTGGAAATCAAAAGAGAAAAAGGTGTATGGTCCTATCTCAACCTCAGAGTGGTAGTAGTGTACCTCTAGTCTCCTTTCTTCAACCCAAAGCGCTAAGATACGGAGTTGAAGCCACCACCTGACTCCCCAGGAACTGGCCCTCAAAGAAGGCAGGGAACCTAGAAATGAGGCTTGGAGTTTATGGCGAAGTTGTTTTTGTCCTGGGGATCCTGGGTGTTTGAAACCAAACAGGATTAGTTCACAGAGTACAAGGATAGCTCTTTAGAAGAAAAGTAATCTAGCAACTGAACAAAAGAAGGCAGCTTAGGGCACAGAAACCCTTCAGTAAAAACTGGAACGTCTTGACTCTCTCACCCCCAAACCAGACTGTCCCTGAGTCTGCTTATTTTTGTCCCTTACAATCTTACTGGGACTGTAAAATGGAGATAATACTGTCACCTTAACAGAGTCAGCATGAGCTCTAAAGGTACAGAGAAAATAAATAAATAAATAAATAAATAAAGGTACAGAGAGTGTAGGTAAGATGTCCACATGCTACTTGGCATATAGAAGGAGCAAAATGTGTAGTATTGAAAACAAGCAAACAAAAAATGTAGCTTCTTTTGTCTCTTTTTCCTCCTCATCTGTATCATCAAGCCTCAGGATGACTCCTGTGAGTCCCCCAAAATAGATCTTCTAGCTTGAATACAAACCCTATTTGGTTGTGTGGAGATCCCTGCTGCCTGGGGGATACCTCCTCCATCCCAGAGATGACCTCATGGCTAGCTATCCTCTCCCTAGCCCATGAGCCAAAAAAGAGAGTCCGATCTTTGACCTTCACATTCCAGTGGTAGTCTAGAGCCAGAGCAGGTGTAAAAGTAACTAGGAAAAGGGCAAGCGTTGTTCAAGATGGCAGCCCCAACCCACCTGCCATGGTCTTTCCATGTGGTGGTGATCCCAGCAGGTCAGCTATGGATCACAGCCTATTCCCCACCACCATCACCTCCACTGCTTATGTTTCTCTGGATCTATCTCTTTTTTTTTAATATTTTATTTATTTATGTATGAGAGACACACAGAGAGGCAGAGACACAGGCAGAGAGAGAAGCAGGCACCATGCAGGGAGCCTGACATGGGATTCGATCCCAGGACCCCAGGATCATGCCCTGGGCCAAAGGCAGAAGCTCAACTGCTGAGCCACCCAGGTGTCCCTCTCTGGATCTATCTTGTTAGAGCTACTATGTTTCCAGATCCTGATTCCTCGTCTATGAAATGGGGATAATCACAAGATGAATCATATAATAATACTTAGCCATTAATAGAATAATTAATATATGCTAGGCCCTGTGATAAGCAATATTGCTTTCTACAATTTCATTTCAATTTTCTTAGTAAGCAGACAGCTGCAAATTAAAACTGCTCTGCGACACCGTTATGTTTCCATCAGCTGGCAACAATTAAAAATGTCTGACAATACCAAGCACTGGCAAGAGCGTACGATCGCACCACTGTGTCGGGAAAGAGTTGGCAATAGTCAGTAAACTAGAGTAGTGCATACCCTGTGAATTAGCCATTCTACCTCAGGCAGAGCCCTAGGGAAAGTCTCACACATGTGCCCTGGGAGACACATATAAGAATCCATACCTGGGTGGGGGGCGTCTGGGTGGCTCAGTTGGTTAAGTGAGTGACTCTTGGTTTCAGTTCAGGTCATGATATTGGGGGCGTGAGATCCAGCCTCCTGAGTGGGGCTCTGCATTCAGTGCTCAGCATGGAGTCTGCTTGAGATCCTCTCCTCTCTTTCTCCCCCTCCCCCACTATCTCTCTCTCAAATAAATAAATAGGTAGATAGATAGATAAAATCTTTTTTAAAAATGTATTTTCAGGGGTGCCTTGGTGGCTCAGTTGGTTAGGTGTCCAACTCTTGATTTTAGCTGAAGCATATGATCTCAGGGTTGTGAGATTGAGCCTCATGTGGGGCTTCGGACTGTGTGTGAAGCCTGCTTAAGATTTTCTCTCCCTCTCTTTCCTTTTCTATCCCTCTCCCTGCCTCCTCTCTCTCTTTCTGTTAAAAAAATTAAAAAAAAATTTTTTTTTCACAAAACATTACTCTTGAGATCAAGAAAATTGAAAATAATGTAAATGTCCATCCCCAAATGGAACATTCTATGGCAATGAAAATGACTGCTTAGTACCATACATATTAGCATGGATGAAGAAAGCATATAGCAGAAAAATATGAAAAATATTTTGTAGAGGAACATATATAAGTAGTTCGAGTATAAAGAAATACTTGGAAACGAGCAACCTTAATTCAGAGCAGCCGTTCTCTCTGAGGAAGGGGTGGGGAGAATGTAATACAAGAGAGAGACACAAAGGTGGTCTACTATATTTGTAATATTACTTATATATATGTATATGTGTATATGTATATATATATAATATATACTTTTTTTTTTTTTTTGAGAGAGAGAGAGAGTGCAAGTAGGGGGTAGGTGGTGGGGATGGGCAGAAGGAGGGAATAGAAAGAATGTCAAGCAGGCTCCATGCCCACTCTGGAGCTTGCTGTGGGGCTCAATCTCACAACCCTGAGATCGTGACCTGAGCCAAAATCAAGAGTCGGCTGCTGAACCGACTGAGCCACTCAGGTGTCCCTGTAATATTATATTTCTTAAGCTGGGTATATGCATGCTCATTATATGATTTTCTCTTAATATTTGGGGGATATCTTAAACATTTCATAATTCATTGGTAAAAATAAATTAAATTTATTAAAATACAACAAGCAAATGAAATTGAGTTCAACCGTTCAACCTCTTGGAAGGAAGAACCTGCTGGAAAGGAACCCACTAGAGCTGCAAAGGCAGCCCACTGAGGTCAGCCAGGGCCCCTGGCCACCCTTCCAGGGCCATACCAACGGGTCAGGAAGGCTGGCTCCAGTCCCAGCCATAGGCCTCAGCAGAAGCACCCTGGCAGGAATTCTAGGCACAGGAAGGGTCAAGACAATGGGCTGAGAGCAGATGGGGAGCATGAAGCCCCTGGACCAACAGAGGTCCTGTCGTGAGTCGGAGGGAAATGATGGATTTATATATTTAATGGAAAGGAAACTGTGGCAGAGCAATAAAACTATGGTCATGTAAGCAGGTATGTTTGGGGGGGGGGGGGGTGTTTAAATCTACACTCTGGAGCTCCTGCTCTGGTACAATTCTTTTGTTAGATCAGGTAATATTTTTGAAAAACAGCATTACAAAAGGTTAAATGTAGAACAGATGTAAGTTATAAAATACAAGCTGATCAAAGCTGAGATTTTGAGACAGATATGTTAGCAAATGATGATAAATCCGTCCCAGTAGGACTGTAAGAAGCAGACAAATGTAACTATGGAAGAGCGAAAGTCAAGGGTTGAAACGGGGGGAAGGGGAAAGAGTGAAAACAAATGTTGGAACTAATTCTGGGGAACTCACACAGAACATCAATGAATCTGTGCCGAGAGAGGACCGAGACAACGGACACAATGTACTCCGTTTTCTTTCAAAGAATAATCAAATTCCTGGGTTTTGAATAATCCAATTACGGATTCCGATCCCAGAGCCTCAGCCATCTCTCCTTGCACCGGTTTCTGACTCTGGAGTTCAACCTTCGCGAGCAACAGATGCTGGGTTCTGGTTTAAGGCTTTTAAAAATCGGCTTTTTCGAATTTGGGCATCGAAACCCGCTCATTAAAAAGCCAGATAATTTATAGTCACATCATTAAACCGCTTCCTCAGCCTACCACGATAAACTTATCATGGGAAGGGGGGGGGGGATTTCAACAAAACATTACCACTGCTTTCTGGGAAGGCAGCAGAGGAACAAAATTAAATAAATCAAGCCTCTCTGTGTCAATAAATGAAGCCCACGAGAAGTAAACTATTTACTGAGGCTTGAGTGAAACAGAAAACATTTAAAGATCAAGAAAGAAAAAAGGGGGTAATTGTTCAGGCTGTCAGCAGGGGACCGCTGTGATAATTTGATCTGAACTCTGCTAACAAATGACCGAGCCGTTCTTCCAACTTTAGTATCTGTTTATGCTCCTACAAATTGAAACCCCGCCGCTCAGCTGCGCAGAACAGGGCCGGGTACAATAGCACATCAGCCCGTCGATTAGTTCAAGGTGGGGATGGATTAGCTGTCCATCCCAGGCTTCCAAGCCCTCCAGAATATTTTGTCTTTCCCTGCTGGGGTAAAAGGGTGCAGACATATGTAACTAATAAAGAAACAGGCTTCTATGGACTGGAGGTTGAATGGAAGGAATGCAGAACAAAACTATAAAATAATAATAGACAAAGGGGCAGTGAGGACCAGGCGGCGGTGGGGACGTGCAGGGGGGGTTGGAACTCAATACCTCTTCTGCTTACCCAGGCGGGGCTGTAGCACCGGCGTCCCCCAAAAGTTTTCAGAATGGAAGGGGGGCCTGTTGTGTGTATGATCTCCTAGCACACGGCTCCGGGCCAGGCGTGCCAACATTCAGGACTGACGGGAGATCAAAAGCCTGATAAATGAGAGGAAAGGGAATGTTTGACCCGCTAAACCATATTCTACAAGAATCCCAGGCTTTTAAAGTAATAAGCAAGGCCATAAATTACAATGTCTTGGGTATATTCTGATATATTCTGATGCACACGAATGCTATTCGTATATAACATTTTTAGAGAGATCTATGAGCACTTGAATGCATAAGAATCTAGCTCACTATTAGAATTCTGCGTCTAGAGTCCCCATTTGGAGAAAAGCAACTTATCTTCCTGGGGTTTCAGAAGCTAAAAGGGATAATTAGGTGAAAAATATGCTTTAAATAAATGGGAGCAAATGCAAAATGACACCAGCCATCCATACACTGCTTTCTTGGATCAATAATGAGTCACATTTAGAAAGGGAACTTTGGGATCAAATGGGAAGAAAAGACGAATAAGTGAATGCTTAGGCATAGCATAGGGTTAAAACCAAGGGCTGTCGATTGATTGGAGGCGTTTCTCCACCATTTTGAGCCTGTGATCTTGGTCAGCATACTTGGCCTCCTCAAGTCTTGTTTCCTCACGGGTGAGTAACAGCAATAATCATAGCCCCTGCGTCCCAGAGCTACGAGAAGGCGAGAGTAGGCAGGGCATGTAGGACACAGTGACCTAACCCACGGGAGGTGTTCAGTAACTATTACGTAACATTTTGTTGATATGGTTATTATCATGATCACTGACAGTGTACAGATGGAAGGAGAGGTATATTTGGTTAATCTATCAAACAACTCTGCAGAGAAATCAGAAAACTTGGGGAGACAATTATAAAGGAAGCCACTGCAAAAGTTTCCTACTAATTGGATTGTTTCATTGGCCTCCCTTTTCCAAATTTTCAAACCATTTGCCCCAACCTACTCTGAGACAAGGCTGACAAACTTTCCAGCAGAGGGCACTGGCCCCATTGAAAGTTGAGGAGGCCATTTTGAAAATGGCTGCCTTAACTGTCCCAAAGAAAACACGTCTGCTAGCCACTGAGACAAAAACATTTATTTCCGTCCAGGCAAATTTGCCTTCAGACCAAAAGCATCTCAAGATGGTCAATGGTTTTGCCTGCTAGGATGCTGCCAGATAAAACAACTGCTTACTAGGACCAAAATAACTCCAAAAGCCATGTGATGAAGAAAGCATGAAGAATGCAGAAGGAAAAGCATCCTTAACCTCAAGCCTTTCATCCTTCAGCGAGCTTGGTCGTTCTCAACCAAGGGTGATTTTGCACCCCAGGAGATATCTGGCAAGGTCTGGAGGCATTTTTGGTTGTCACACGGAGAGAGAGAGAGAGAGCTTGCTACCGGCATATGGCAGGCAGAGGGCAGGGATGCTGCTAAAGCTTCCACAGGATGTTTAGGACAGGAGTCCACAACACAGAATAGTCGGGCCCAAATATGAATAGTGCCAAAGTCAAGAAACCCTAAACTACACATAGATGTGACGCTGGTCTTCCTCTTGCCTCAGCTTAGCTGGGGCATACGTTAATGGCAGAGATGTGATGTTACTGAGTCTGAGTCTCAGCAAATTAAAACAGAAAATTATAGTGAACAAAAGCAGCTTTTGGCCAATCAAGCTTCAATCAGGAAGGAGAGAACACAAGTGCTGAAAACACGACTTTGATTTTTTTAGCCCTGAGCTTCAGAGAGGACAGCATGATTCCCGAGATTGTCCAGTTCTTTTTATTTTCTCAAGGTGGAGAAGCTAATGGCCGGAGACTGAATACTCACAGCTGTCCTTAGAATCTCTGGGGGATGCTGAATACTCTAGAAACTAACCAGAGATGGGAGCTAGATTGAGTGGGAGGAAAATCCAGAACGGTGTTAGTGTGGATCCCAGTTTAAATCATAGCTTCATCTCTTAATAATTGTGTCACCTTGGGCAAGTTAGTTAATCCCTCTGGGTCTTAGTTTCATATCCACAAAACAAGGTTATCCCCATCCACCTTGCCAGACTGCAGGAGGCTTAAGTTAAATAACGTATCTAAAGCTCCATATTCTTAACTTCAAGAATGAAAGACATGTCAAAGTGCCCAGTGGATATTGACATTAAGTTCCAAAGGTCACCAATATTTACTGAGCACTCAGTAAGTGCTGTGATTTGCATTGATTAGCTCACTTTAGCCTTCTATTACTTTCCCCATTTTACAGATGGAAAAACTGAGTAGGAGAAGCAGGGTTTGAACCATAGCGGTTGGATGCCAGAGGCCATACTCATAACCTCTACCCCACCTGCCACATTTAAAGAGGTTAGGGCTGGAAGAAATATCAGAGATCATTTAGGCAATCTTCTTCATTTCTCAGATGGACAACTGAGTCCCACAGGGACTGAGCAGTTTGCTTGTGATAAAGCTGGCATGGAAACTAGGGGTAGGGTAGGGTCCTGACTCTCATTTCTTCCAACAAAGAACAGCTCTGAATTTTTTTTTTTTTTTTTTCAAAATCAGATACCATTTTCCCAGCACAGGGTAAACACAGGACAAATCACTTAGCATGTGTATCTTAATAACCCGACTTGACTGAGATGAATGAATTCACATTCAGTCATCATATAAGCCTATTAAATATTCCAGGAGGCTGCAGTATACATTTTAATGGATGTTGAAACACTAAGCGTGTGTGTTTATGGCTCTTTTAATCTTGCCAGTTTTACTAATATGATTAGTTCAGGAACCATTTCACATTGAGACTCAGATATCAAAAGAGAAACACAGAAGTTTCTAGAATATTTTGTACCTTGAAAAAAAAATTTTTTTTGAGTGGAATATTTGGTTCTCAACCATGAGCTCAGTTAGGAGAGGAAAACATGAATGGCCGAAATCATGACTTCAGTGCCTCTGACGCATCCATGGGTAGAAATCTACCATTGCGTACTTTGAAATGCCCTCCTCTGTGGTTGTTAATTGTGCTACTTCCCTTTTGGGGGACCCCAGGACTTCACACACAGATATTCCCGGCTTCACTCAAGTTCCAGGCATGAGGGTACATAGGGCACCAAGTGGAGTGCCCCCAGTCCTGCCTCTTCACTCCCTGTGCCTGATATTTATCAGATCACCCACTGTGCCATGGTGAACAGCGGCCAAATGAGGAGCTCGGTGTCTGGGAAATGATTGAAATGGCCAAGTGCCATGGTGAGAGTTGTTTGTTCTGGGAATGGAAGGAGGAAATTGTCGGAGGAAGTGAAATAGGAAATGAAGAGATCAAAGGGAGGAGGAAATGAGATTGAATTGAACCCTTTCTGGATTCAACTTTGCACTCTTAACCCATGTGAGACAAATGATCAGGCTTTAAGCAGCTGGGGCCTGTGAAACACTCTCCAGCCGGTGCATCCTGGCAATGGCAGCCCCCATTACCTTACCCCAAAAATGACTGCAGCTGGGAAGCTGAGGGTAAGCCAAACCCACTTCTCATGGAAAGAACAGTGGTGAGTGTCCCAACCAAATCCCCAAATGCCAGTTTAACCAATAAGCCCCTTAAGCTATGGGATAGGATGAGTATATAGAGCCTGAGCCAGACTCTCTCTCCAAGAACGAAGTGAGGTCTCACCCAGAATCAGCTACTTTCCTAGTCTCCACGGTGGGAAATGGGGTTTCCAGAAGACACAGTTAACAACAGAGATTGGGTTCCAGGGCATAACGGGGTTGTGAGCTGTAGGGATTCAAGCCCCAGTGATGGTCCTTTGTCCTGGCCTGCATGTCTGGGTCATTGCAAAACCCAAGGGCAACTGTCTGCTTCCGGTCTTAAGGAGTTAATTCCTATATTATCCAACTGGAGTTCTGATCCCTCACCCCAGGTGACACAAGTCTTTCAATAACAGAAATTTATTGATCACCTAGAGGAAGACGTTAGGGAGACAGAAGTGGATAAAACAGACTAAAATCTCTGCTCTTGCTCAGCAGATGTTCTAGTGGGGCAGCAGGCAGTTAAATGAGACCAAGGTCTCTTGAGGTTAAATACATGGCATGGAATGTTCGAAGATGATAAATACTAGGGAGAAAATAAAGATAGGGAGATAGGGAGTGTTCTAGGAAAAGGGTCCAAGGGGAGCCTCCCTGGGAAGGTGAAGTTTAACGAAGGCCCTGAAGAAGGGAAGTTAATGAGACTGGGGGAACATCTGGGGAAAGAGCTTCTTTCCTTCTCTTCTCTTCTCATAGCAAGCACATATCCACATCCTTTTTGGGTCTTAAAAGGGTTTTACTTCTTGCAAATAGGAAAACTGGTAAGACAGAAACAAACAAAAGAAGGGTCTCCTCCTATTGCAGTATCTCCCAAAGGCCCACTGAGATGCTAAATATAGGACTTTGGGTGCCCATCTCCAAATCTCCAAACCAGGCCAATCTGCATTCCAGAAAACACAGCTGGAGGGTCTTCTAGGCACTTGACCTAAGGACGAGGTGTGGGAGAGGCTGGGAGGGAAGAGGAAGGGTAGGGAAACGGCCCTGGGCCTGGAGGAGCATCCATGGGTTTGCCTGGCATCTGTCCTTCCTTCATCACCTCCTGTCATACCTCTACAGACCCTGTTGGGTTGGTAAGACTTGGGACCTGGGGTAGGGGTAGGGGTTGGGGGTAGGGTTATTCCAAACAGTGGAGAAATATCAACAGGCAGAAATTGAGACAGAAGAAAGGAGCAGGAAGATGATTTCCAAGGCCACTTTTCTGGGGAGGCTACTGTCCCTGCTCTAGGGATCCAAACAGCTGCCTTTAGACACCTACCCTCCACAGCTTTGCACAGTAGAGCATGAGGAGGTCTATGGTATCAACAAGCAATACCAACATTTATAAACATGCACACACACACCCCAGACAGGATCCTAGAGAGCTGAGAGTCATTGCCAGAAGTACATGGTAATGAGGTCTATCCATGATATGCTCGAGGTCTGTAATTTCCACGTCACAAGGACTTGAACTCTGCCATCCTTTGGTTCCTTGGTGTCTGAATACCATTCCTTGTCTGAGGACAGTTTGAAACCTGACCTTCTAGTCATTTCTACTTCTTTCTGGAAACCCAGGTGGATGTTGGCTATGGTTTCCCATTCTGTAAGAACTAGATGAGATAGCTCTATCTCTCAGCCTGTGCTCTCTGTAAACAACACTGTCATCCCAGTGGCTGGCTCCTTGGGACAGTTCTGGTGCTTGAGTGCCTATTTCGGTGGCATGATCTCACTACCTGGCATGTGTGGTCCCCATGCTCCATACTCCCAGGACTCAGAGATGGAACCAGGCCCACCGTGACTCCCAACCCCTCTCTACACCCAATGCACACACGCGCACACACACGCACTCCTTTCTGTACCTAGTAAAGTTGACTTTGCTGAAGTTTTGTGATGACAGGAGAGGAAGAATGGAGATTTGGATCACAGGTACGCAAATGACTTCCTAATGGCCAACCCTACTCTTGGAAATCCTTCACTTCCAGCCATCAGAGATTTTTCCGTGGCTGAGTCACTCCATATAGCTAGCCTGCAGCCATTTCCTATTCTCTTCTCCTGGCATACCGTCCCCGAGAATTTCTAATTGAGTTCTTGTCAGCTCCTGCTCTCACACTCAGATCCAAGAGGTCTACCGTGGGCAGTCCCAAATCTATCGAGTTGTCCAGCAGAAACCAAAGATCTTTTTCATAAGATTCCCTCTTCTTGGAAAGCAAACTCCCATTTCAGATATATGTCAATAAGCTCTATAATTTGGGGGCTCAAATGGGTTAATCATGGGGCAGGACAACTCATTTCTCTGTGATGCCCCACATGATGCCAGAACACATTTACCTCTAGCATACATTTCATAGTTGTTTGGTTAAGCTAAAAACGCTGTTGGGGGAAATCTAGGAGAAGGCTCTCGGGGACTTAGGGGAGAGTGAAGGCTCTGAGTGCTCAGAGGCAGGTGGGGAGTAGGCACAAATCTGTGATGTGAGCCTACGAAAGCAGTAAGAAGAAATTTTGTTGGCCCCTCTCTCTGCCTGTCTCTTGAAATCTGACCCATTTGTGGTGGCTGATTGTTATCCTGCTGACCATCTTTTTCTCAAGAGCGTTTACATACATCAATTGAGGCTGCCAATCATATGGCCTTACGTCATGGGCTGTGTGGTCGGCGTGTGACTCAAGCTGACCAATCAGCATATCACAGCTGTTGCCCATCAGAGGCATCTCAGGTCTTCTGCTAGAGCTTAGAGGAGAAGTGTGTTCTTGTCTCTGGGCACTAATTAAAAGGATGATGTGACTATCTTGGGTCTTGTTTTCCCCATGGGAGATGGGGGCAGGTGTCAATGCATATGCTGGTGTCGGGGCTTGAAGGGGGTTCTGCTGAGCTGCTCGTACATCCTCAGACTTACTGCCCAGGATTTCTGCCTTCATTGCCACAAGGTCAAATGGTGCCATGCTGTCTCTTCTCTCCCAGGCTGGATTTTTCAACTCCTTTTCCTGTCTCCCCACCCTTCTGTGCCCTTCCTCTGACCTGTCCCTGATGGTCATCTGCCATCTGGTTTAACACTTGATTCTGATAACGCCGAGTTTCACAAACTTCAGTCCCCTATACATCACCTTTGCTTTTATTCTCTTTTTTTTTTTTGCTATAACCACCTGCCATCTAAGCTACTAATTATTTAATTAGCTTCTTCACTATTTTTCTTAACCAGCTTATTTTAAAAGCAAACTGTATTTCATAAGAATAAACTGAAAACCAGTGGTTACTTGGCATAAATAGAATGTAAATAAAGACACACAAAAGTCGTGTTATTAGATGCTAGCTAAATTTGTGCCTAAGGTTCTGTCCTGAAATGCCCTTTTCATGTTAGAAGGGAAGCTGGCAAGATTTAGCAAAGTATTAAAGGCATATTGGCACCAAACTTAGACTTGCTCTTGTCATTATGAAAAAATTGAGAAGGGATGGAAATGAGTTAATTTTCTCATTAATCACTAATTAATGCCATGTACATGTACCACCTAAAATTGCTTGAGTGCCAACAGAACTTTGGAAAATGCTAAACTAATCAACAATCAATAACTATGCCATTTTATTTTATTTCCTTTTGTCCTATGCTCACCATGTTTTCTCCAACTAGACCATAAACCCCTCAAATGTGGAGGTCAGACTCCACCTTCTTGATAATTGTATCCAAGAACCCACAATTGTGGGGCCTATTAATAGTCCATCAATGCTCATCGTCCTGGTCAAAGGTTTGGAACTCTTGGCAAATGGGGCGATATTTCTCTAAAGCTTTATGGAGTACGCTCATGTTCTTAAGAGTCTCTGAATGACAATGAATGAAATTCTCAGAAATGATCGACTTCTCTCTAAAATTCACAGCGGAGAGCCTTTTGGAGGCCACATTCTGGTTACTGTCAAGTTCCCCATGCACCCAGGCTATTTTCTCTATATTGCCCTTGAAGACGGCAGTGAGACAGATCAGCTTTGCCATCAGCTCACCAGACATGATCTGACAATGCAATTCCCCCCCACCCACGTTGAAATTGATCCATACTATGGCACTCACACACATGACAAATACTGGGATTCTGAATTGGATCTTAAGGTCAGTTTTCTTTTCCATGAGTATTTTATGGCAAGATCAGGTTTCAGAGGAGAAGCACACAAAGACTCAAGAGTAATTTTGTCTCATTAACAGCCCAGGGGAGTCCTAAACCTCTCTTCACTGTCCTGCCTGGTTTGTTTAGTGGCTGAGTTGTAGGTGGGTGGGTGGGGGTGGGGGATAGATAAATTGGTAATGAAAATTATACTTGAGAACATAAATCCTTTTTGGGAAGTTAGCAGATAGAGTGCTGATTTGTTACAAGAATAGGATCCTAGCCTTCTTGGACTAGGAATCTAGTTTTAAAATTAGCCTGATATTTAACATTTAAGGACAATATCATATGTTGCTGTAGTTAAAGACCTGAGCAGAATCTCAATGAACCCTCCAACAGGAGTGATTTGTTAGCAGGCACTTGAGATCACCAGCGACAATTCATTTCTGTAGAGTAATGTAAACTAATTATCTACAACGCAGAAGCAAGGACTGTGCCTGCATGGTAAATTGCAGAATATTGCATTATAAGAAGAAATATTAATTCACATAACATAACATTAAAATTGATGACAAACTTTTTCCTTTTTTAATTGTTTAATTTTTTAATTGCTATTGTCTTACAGCAGCAGACATCACGTACCTCAAGAGGCACACAAATGTATTTGCCTGAAAGCACATTCTTTGCAAGAAAAAGACATGGTTATTCAGAAATGACTGTCTATTAGTTCTTTCTTTCATTTCATGGAAATTTATTTACTCTCCTGAGAAATACATTTTAACATGGGGGGGTGGATTTTTTCTTAGTGTCTTAGTGTATTTTTAATCAGAGCAGGTCTTAAACTTTTAATAAAATAAAGGAAGCATAGCCATCAAGATAAACATGAAATCCTAAGAATTAGCATTTTGACTGGAGGGTTGGCACTTTATACTTTCTCTCGATCACAAATTGTTATTTGCCACCATTTTCTGTCCCTGAGTGCTCAAGATAAAACTGACAATTTGATGGAGAGATTCCTATCACTTAGTTCTCTCTATAGGTATAGCAGAAAAATGCCTAATTGAATTATTTATTTCTTTGCTGTTCCAAATGAAATTAACAGTGTGTGCCCAGAATGAGTAGATCTTGCCAAGAATGTCAATCAAGCAAGTGGCTCTCAGGTCATTACACTTAGATCAGATTGGGGTGGAGGAGGGGCAGAGGGGGCGGGCTTTTCAGGGCACCATGTTGTCAGCTCCAGGGCTGGTTCTTCATTCAAACTACCAGCTGACTCTTCCCTGGATTTCTCTACAGCTTTCACTTTTGTGGCACTCTGAAACTTTCTGGGGTTTGAGCGTTAAGACCCAGAGCTAAAAAAAAAAAAAAAAAAAAAAAAGACCCAGAGCTCCAGATTAGCGGGCATGGGCTGTGTGACCTTGTTCCCCTCCCTCCCAACCCCAGCTGATCAGACCAGAGGTTCTGACCCAAAGGCAATAAATAAATTGCTAGACAGTTCTATGGCAGAGTCTGGTGCCAAGAGTTCTGCCTAAATCGAGGCAAGGGAGTTGAACAGAGTTCCCTCCTGGGCATATGGGCTGAGAGGCTGAGTTAGTTAAGGTTGTGCAGACAGGTTGTGTAGAGTTGTGGCTGGAGGCCATGCTGAGTCAGCAGAGGTCAAGGAGGAGTGGGGAAGAGACAGAAATAGAGAAGGCAAGAAAAAAACAGAGAAAAGAAATTATGTGCCCATGGGAGAGAGGTGAAGAGGATTGCCTGGCCCTTGATCGTCAACAAATCCCTTGAAACCTGGCTGTATTGTCCTTGGATTACAGTATCCTTCCAATAACCACATATTTTTATTTCCACCAGCTTAAGTGGCTTTCTGTGCTTTGCTACCTACATCAGGATGACTAGCACATCTTTGAAGGAAGCACATGGACTGTTTCCTGATGGTCACGTGTCCTCTTACCTCTGGATGTTTGCACACATTGCTGTCTGCCTATAGCACATTTTCCCTGCCTTTGCCCAGTCAACAACTGCTCTTCCCTCATGTCTCAGCCAGGGAACCCCTCTCCCAGAAGCCTGCCCGTCCTACCATGAGCTAGGTGCCTTCTCTTCTGTTCCACAGCCCTCTGCTGTGGCCTTCACCACACTATGCAGCAATCAGCATCTCGCCTGTCTTACCAGGAGCCCTGTAAAGGTAGGGCTGTAACACCCAGCTCTTAATTTGAAGAGCTGGAACACTGAAAAGGCTGTATATCTTTTCATTGCAAGTTCAAAAGTCTAAAAACCACTTCCATAATCTTGCATTCACATTCTTCAACTTGGCCTTCAAGGCTCTTGATAATCTGACCCCCATTGCAGTTCCTGACCTATTTCTCACTACCGAGTCCCATATGCTGTTCTAGTCAATCAACAAAGACATCAAGAGCCTACTTGGATGTGCAAAACACATGGTTGCCAAACTCGATGTTTGCTGTTTTTGGATCCTGTGAGTCATTTCCTCACTTCAAAAGACTTCACTTGGAGAATTATTTCTCTAATAAATGTCTCTTCTCATCCATCTCTGGTTTTCAAAATCTCCAAATTCTCAAAAGTTTCCCCCTGAATCCAGTTTAGAAACAAATTCCTTCTCAAAGTGGTCTCTGGTCCACTTGGTTGATCTTCTACTTCAACTGAAAGGGAAAGTGTATCCCTAGGAATCCCTCTGCACATACCAAAGAGCAGTCTTACAGTATTCAGAATCGTCTGACCTGGATCTGCCTTATGCCCTCCTTTAAAATCATACCCTCCTCTAGAACAAGAGCCATGCCTTATCCAGGGCACCCTTGCCCCAACATGCACACAAACTAAACAAAAGATTTTTACCATGTACAACATCCTTGGGCTTAGAGAAGCTTAACTTTCCATAGTACTTTATTCTTTTTATCAGAAAGTGGGAAGTGACAGTAAAATGACATTTTGCAGACTAAGGAAAAATCCTGCAAAATTAATGCCTGGGATATTTGGCCCCATACCTATTTTCTGATCCACAGGCTAGAGGATGATACATCTTAGGTCATTCAGGTTTCAGTGACTAAAAAGAGGTTCAACCATGGCCACTATTCTACTCACTAGGTCATTTAAATGGACTGGTCCATCTTAGAAAAGATTTCAACAGGGCAGCCCAGGTGGCTCAGTGGTTTAGTGCCACCTTTGGCCCAGGGTGTGATCCTGGAGACCTGGAATCGAGTCCCACATCAGGTTCCCTGCATGGAGCCTGTTTCTCCCTCTGCTTGTGTCTCTGCCTTTCTCTCTCTTGTGTGTCTCATGAATAAATAAATAAAATCTAAAAACAAAATATATTTTAAAAAAAAGAAAGAAAAGATTTCAACAGATATTATTCTGGTTTAGTTGATTAACCCGGATCTTGCTTACTGAATTATTGTGCCTTCTTGTCCACTGAAGTGTTACTGAAGTTAAGAAACACTGAGGAGGAAAGATCTTACCCTATGTATTTAATTTTAAGCCTCAGCATTAGTACTTACCATTACTAATACCCCAAAGAGAGTATGGGTATCATCTCTGTAAAGGAAAATAAAAACAAAACAGAATTTCAGGAACATGTTACCAAAATACTACGTGTTGAATGCTTACTACATGCCAGCGATTGTTCAAAGAGCTTTATCTGTATTAGCCCACTCAGCCCTCACAGCGTCCCTGAGAAGTAGGAGCTGGTTTTTTGTAGATGAGTAAAATGAAGCACAGAAAGATTACATGACGTGCCCAATGGAAGAGCTAGTACTGATGGAGCTGGGATTTGAACCCCAGCTGGCTGGCCTATTAACTTTTTCTCAATCGCTGTGCTTTACTTCACAGAGCATATGGGTGAGCTGGGCTGCCCTACTGCAGGGCTTTTAAACTAAACCTTTGTCTGCTAATAACTGATCACTTTGCTCTGTACTCTTGCAGCCTAAGGATTTTAGAGGTGGTTTTCCTTCATCTTATCTGTCCACCAAGGAACTAAATAATGAAACAAAGCAGGTCTAGGATATTTGACCCATGGCAAATGCAGGATAGGATCTGAAAAGTCAGTTTCTTTTCTCTAAATCTCCATTTTCCCTCTTGATACCTGTGGCGGTATTTCCAGAATTCAGCCACCAAAGCGCTGCCCTTCTGGCTGTTCTCCATCTGCCAACTCCCACTCCTGATGCACTTTCATCCCTGCTCCAACCTGCTCCTTGCCCTGGGAGCCTGACCTCTGAGGACTGCATCTCTCAGCCTCTCCCTTGACCTTGGCTTCCAGTTGGGTTAGGCTGTTAGAAGGCATCAGCAGGATGGGGAAAGATTTCCCTGCTTCCCTTTGGGCAGCAGCTATCTTATTTGGCTCTGGGGAAACCTTCCCTTCCCTCACCATTCAGCCCTGAGAGGCTATGGCTTCCCACAGATCCTGATCCTCGATGCACCCCATCCCTCCTTGGTTCCCCCAATCCTGCCCACATCTCTATTACTAGTCATTTCATTAACCTCTTTCCAGCTAAAATTCCTTGAGCATGGCACCTTTGCTTTACAACAACCTTCTTGATTTTGCCATATCTGAGGACTACTCATATTAGTATTTCCCTAGTATTTTTTCTTAAAAATCAATTAATTCATCTTATGTTTTAATTCTTTTTAAAGTAGATATTCAATTCCTAGCACCTAAATTAAAAACCAGGGGCATCTGGGTGACTCAGGTGGTTAAGCATCCACTCTTGGTTTCAGCTCAGGTCATGATCTTGGGGTCATGAGATCAAGCCCTGCATCAGGCTCCATGCTCAGCAGAGTCTTTTGGGATTCTCTTCCTTTTCCTCTCCCTCTCCCTCTGTCCCTCTTCCCACTCCTGTGTTCTCTCTCTCTCTCTCTCTAAAATAAACAAACAAATAAAATATTTTTTAAAAAATGAAAAACCATGTTCACTTACTCTAAATGAAATATAACTATATATTTAAAAAAAAAAAAGTAAAGCAGAAATTTTGTTATCACTAACTCTGGGCAGCTGCCGTGCTTGCCAAGACTCTGAGCCTGAGTCCTCCCCCTCTTTGGTAAAAATGGAGATGAACAAGTATTTAAAAGGTTGTTAAGGGCATTTTACCAGCAAACTGAGACATCTTGATTGATACAACCAGAAGGATCTTGAGATGACTATGAAGGTAGGGACTTTCTCATGGTGGGATCTATGTTATTTGGTACGCCATCTAAAAGGCAATTTGTATCTCAACTTGTGGATAATACTGCCCCACAGCAACCAGTAGCAAAGTTGCTACTGACTCAGTTTATAGCCTCAAATTATGTCTTTGAGATGAAACTAGAAGATAATAGAAGGTAACAGTTGCTACTACAAGATACTAGAAGATGGCACTAGCATAAGGAAGCATAATAGACACTTACACAGTTGCATGAAATAATTAGCCGTCTCTCAACACCAACAGCAACCACCCTGACAGTAATAACAAAGACACATGCTTTTTGCTTCCAAGAGATGTTGGTCTTTCTCTGCTAATACTCTTCACTACGCCAACTTGACAAACAGGAACAAGTGGGTAGGTCAAGTGTCAATGTCAACACGCGTGTGTGCATAGGTGCGTTCCTGTGAAGTTGTAGGTATGTGAGGAAGTTAAACTTTACCAGAGCAAACAGTGTGAGCCATGCACACGGTGACACTTCTTATTGGCTGGTGTGGATGGTGCAGAGACATCTGTATGTTTCTCTTTCACAGTTTGATCACCAGACTTTTCATTTCACAATCTCAGCATCAACTGTGTTGATCAGATGTACACATGCCTAATCAAGAGTTCCAGCGAGGTTGAAAACACTGGGTTAAATCATGTCCAGGGGCTTTCTTTTGTTACATTTACCCAACCCTGTTGCTCCTGCTGTGTTTTATTAGGCAAATATAAAATTAACAACACAGCAATAATTATTTCCTAAACTGGTTCCAACACAAATTTCCAATTTGAGGTCAGATGTATTGCCTAATAAAATTTTTACAGCTGCAGTCAAATGGTGGTAGTTAATTCCTGGAAAATACAATTCTTAATTCGCCAGAATTAGTTTTAAGTCTTGATTCATCCTATAAAGACGAATGTGTATTACTGCAGTTTATACAAAATGTTCAAACAGTAATATCCAATATAATAGCTTGCATAATTTCAGCTAATTCTGTTAGCGGTATTTGACCTACTTATACTTTCACTGAACCATACATCACGGCTTTAAGATCATTGGGTCTGATCTTTCTAAATTGCCCTTTCTCGAACTGTATGAGCATTGCTTAATGTTATGCAGCTAAACACGGAATCATGTCAAAGAGGAAAGAATAATTGGAATACCCATGAAGGAGGATTCTATTTGTACTCCTATTGCCACCAGTCATTTGTTACTTCGAGACCTATGCCTTAATCACAGACTTTGAGCCACTGTTCTGAACTGGAAAATTTACACCCATAGACTTGCAGAATTCAAAACGTTTCATCTGCTCAGGTTCCTTGGTACCTTAAAATTAAAAATGTAATTAAAAATTTAAGGATTAAATTCAAGAAGAATATTCATAGTCAACACAGCACCTGCTATGTACCGGGCCCTGTTCTAAACGTTTCATATACGTTACCTTTTTAATCCTTACAACGGTTCCAAGAAACATGAGTTTTTTGTTTTGTTTTCTTTTTTTTTTCCCCCACCCATGTACAGATGAGAAAACAGAGGCATAGCGACAGGAATGTATCAAATACAGTGAAGTTGCAAGACAAGTGGAAGATGTGGGACTCACACCCAGGAAACCTGGCTGTAGAGCCTCTGCTTTTGAGCATTTTGCAATATCATGCGAGATAAAGAATCATACCTTAAACAAACAAATGATCAACATTCCCCATAGATGGTGGGTCCCTCTCCTTTTCTTTTTAGCTATGTAGCGACAGCAGCAGGAGAGGATTAGGATACATATGAACGATTTAGAGATATAAAAGACCAATAGGAAGATAGCATTTGAGGTCTTCCTTTATGATCTATCTCATCTAAACATTGTTTTCTAAGTGTCCAAGACATGCATCAACAAAAATCTAGAAACTTCTCTGAGGATAAAACCTACACACTTCTGAAAGAGGCCACCTTCTGCAAAACAAATGCAGACCAACTTCTTGGCGAGAATCACGCAAGTTCAGTCATGCTTTCTTTGGCCTCTAGAAATAATTTGTTCCTTGGCACCTGGTTGCAGAGTGGTTGGAAAAAGCAAAACTGTTGTACCCTGTCAGGCCTGAGTTAATTCCTGTTTGGCCACTCCCTAGCTCCGTGGCCTGAAGCAAAGCACATAATGGGTCCATACCTTCATTCTCTTCATTTGCAAATGGAGTAGATTTTTTTCTTTCTGCCCCGTCCTTTATACTCTACTTTCCAGGCACTGATTTCTCTGTCAGGGTTCAGGAGTTGCAAGCAACAGAATCCGGCTCAGACTAACCTAAGCAAAACGAGTTTGTGAGAGAGATGTGGAAAGTAAAGAAAAAGAATCAGCTGGGGAAGGAACAAGAAGCAGAGCTTCTCAGAGTTACAGCCACAGCTAAAGAGATAAAGCATGCCAAGTCCACGGCACGCTGAAAGTGCTCAATAAAGGCTCATTCTTTCCCCTTCCATCCTGGGCTTCTTTTCACCAAATTCTTCATCCATTCCGACACATACTGTGCGCCTACTCTGTGCAAAGCACAATGATCAGTATAAAGAATGTGAAAAGGAATAACTCAGCCCCTGCCAAAAAGTCAGCAATGCCCTCATCCAGAGTATTATTTTATGTTGTTGAGAAATACCCAAATGAATCATTCATCTCTGAAATAAATGGCTAATGTCAAAACATTTACTAATGCAGACAACGCTGACTGAAATAAATGGCTGAATAACCCATTGTTTGGAAATCTATGAGAGTAATATATATTACAATCAGATAAATCAAAATTACAAAGGATTTTCTGCTGCTTTTCAAAATGCTTGCCAGAAGTTGGTCAGATGACAGTAAGAAGGATAATCAGTTTAACAAGTGGTTGCCGGTTACCTCTGGGGAATGAGCTGGGGAGGGGGGTGCTGAGACACAGGAGGGGGTGGCGGACACAGAGGAGGACCACATTTCATCATATGATCTCCTGGAGAGTCTGAATTGTTCAACTAAATGTGTTTATTCTAGAGTAATGAAATAACAAGTTGAAATAAAAATATACTCATCAGGGCACTTAAGGTTGATTTAAAAAAAAAGAAAAAAAAAAAAAAAACCAAAGAGCTTGAGCTAGGCTAAGCAGAAAGTGGGGATTTAGTGGCTCTGAACTTTAGGTAAGGGAGAGAGTAAGAGTGGAACCAACCAGCCAGACATTCTCTCTTTATCTCTCTGTCTCCACCACTGCTTCTCATCCTGAATCTCTTCTGGTGGCTGCTGTCATGAAGTTCAAAGTTCCATTAACAGTGGTTCCAGGGCTTGCATCCTCACAGCTTTGTGACTGGAAAGAACAAGTGTTTGTCCCTAGTTGTTGTTGGAAAATCCCTAGGGGAGGACCCCCTTCCCCCTTCCCCCTCCCAGTCACCCTTAGCCTGGGGTTGAAGGAGTGTAATTGGCTCTGCTTGGGTGAGGCGCTGACTCATCAACTAACCCCTGGGGCAGAGAGGAGGTGGTTGTCATGTGCTCCACAAAGAGGGAGGTGGGAGAGGAGCGGAGTGACATCATCAATCTAGTCCCTGGGAGGGGGGTGGCCCTCTCCATGTATGGCTCTAACCTCCTGGCTCAAAGAAGACCTTAGACACCTGATCCTCAATTTTGGACAAGTCTTAGGAGAAAGAATGTGAGCATCTGAGTTGTTCATACTAAGTCAGGAAGTAAAGAGTGAGTCACTATTCTTGCTTCCCTTCTAAGCTAAATCCCATTAGATAAAGATTAGGACTGCAAGTCCCTTGACTTTTTATCTTTGCATCCTCGGGACTGTGCATTCATGTCATGAACATTTATAGAGTGCCTAAGATGTGCTGGATACCATGGGCATATAGCCATAGGCAAAATGCACCTGGTGGAGCATGGGTTCTAGTGAATGAGACAGCAGTAAACACACACACACACACACACACACACACACTCACGCACTGTTATACAGTTCTTCAACCATTTCAGGTTATGATGGGGAGCTAAGGAAAAGCTTAAAGCAAGGTAAGAGGCTAGAGTATCAGGTATGGGGGCTGCATTATAGAGTGTGGTCAAGGACAGCCTGTTAGAGGAAGAGACCATTCAAATGGAGACCTGAGTAGATAGAAGAGAGTTTTCTGGACAGATTCAACTGCATGTGCAAAGGCCTTACCATGAGCATAGGGTGCAGCAAGGAAGGTACCTGGTGGTGGGGGGGGGGGTGGCGCAGAAGGGGAATGGGGGCGAGGCAGAGTAATGAAGAGGGACAGGCTGGTTGGCCTGCTTAGAGGCGGCCTTGCAAACCAGAGAGGACTCTGCACATTGGTGTGTGATGAGCAGCCAGGGAGTCCTTGAAGTAGGGGAGTGACAGGATCTGATCCATGTCTTTAAAGTGCCTGGCCAGTGGTAAGCTCTCAATAAATATTAGTTAACAATTAACAAAAATGCTCAGACCAAAAAAAAAAAAAAAAAATTAATAGTCTCCCTGGCAGGAGAGAGACGGTGCTACTGGCTACTAATGAAAACAGACTGACATTTGTCCAGTGCTTTATACTTTACAAAGCTCTTTCACCCTGATGATCTCATCTGACCTCTCATATGGACACAGATCTATGACCACAGACACCAAGGCCCGTGCGTGGCACAGACAAGTCTGCTGCTGCACTGCACACAGGTGTCTCGAACAGCTGTCAGAGGCCAGCGTGGGCTGAGAGCTCTGAAGCCCCCCCTCCTTAGCATGCTCTCCCAAACCCAAGCAGGGAGATTCTCACACTCATCTTCCTGAAACTATCCTGAAGGCTTAGTTTTGCAAACCAGGGGCCCCGGGGAGACCAGATCAAGAGCAGATTATGTATGCTCTGGAGGATTTCCTTTCTTTCTCTCTCTCCCTCTCTTCTACTCAAACATGGGGGCGGGGGAGGTGGTTTGGTGGCTAGAAAAGAAAAATTATTTAACTTGCCCCTCAGGCCTGGGATTAAGGCTATTAGAAACAATGGCAGTGGGGAGCACCTAAAGGAGTCCCTGATTTAAAGAGCTGATGTCAAGGCCCTCAGTGACATCATGGGGCCACTCTTGGGAGCAGGGCTGGACAGTCACCACCCCCAGACTCACGGCGCCTCATGCCAGGGCCTCAGAAATTAGTGTCCACTGGGTTTCTCGGTTTTCGGCTAAAGTCATCTTTCCTGGACTATTCCCCCATCCAGACAGGAAAGGGGAACTTTTACCCTTCTCTGGGCCGCCCTGGCACACAGGGAGGGGGCTGGGAGGGACGAAGATACCCAAGGAGATAGGTAGGTTCCCCCCTCCCCGCCTCCACAATCCCAGGTAGGTCCGGGTGCTGGTTCCAATCCTCTGGCTCGCAATCTTCTGTGACTGTAGGCAATGGGTTTAACAGCTGCCCAGCCAGACAGTGCCAGATTTGAAGCTTAAAGGAGCTCCTGGTTCAAAGGCAGCGGTAAAAGACACATTTCAAGGGCAAGCCCCTTAAGACACGGCCCAGGCAGGGATGGGAGCCCTGGAGCTCAGGGCGCCGCTCTCAGAGGCTGGCCTGGCCTCGCAGGCCGGCCTTTACCATCTCAAAATGCCATTTCTACCCTGGCATTTCACTTTAGATACGGTGCTTCAAATGTCCTCCATCTCAGTGTATTTTTAAACATTTCTTCGTGCCACTTTCCAGCTACTTCTTACAAGAGTCATAAGCTGGGGGCCTTTAGAATTTGTGGAATGAGCGCAATTGTTAACGGGCTGCCACAGACTCAGCAGCAAAATGCATGTGTGCCTTCTGGACCCAAAAATACAGTCATAGCGGAAAGAAAGCAAATCGACATTCTCTGTTGTCAATCATGTTTATTAAATTAAAAAAAAAAAAGTCCTCTCTCCCAGGCAGTATGAAAAGTGGGGGCCTGGGCGGGGAGCTGGGGGGCGGGAGATGAATTTATTCTGTGTTGGAGAGCTCAGCTAAAAATGTCATTAACAGACACAATTATGCATTCTGATGCAAAGTGCTTCAAGCTGACAGTGTTGGGGGGGGGGACGTACAGTGCAGCTCCCAGACCACAGGCTGCAAAGTCTCTAACAACTTTATTCATCGACGTTGGCCCGCAGTTCAATCCCACTTCCTTTGAGTATCTCCTGCAAATAAAAGGCCCCATTCTTTGGCTTCCCCGGGCTTTCTTCGGAGTGAAAACATCACTTTGTGCCCACGTTGTGTTAAAATAACAGATTTGTGTTCATTCCTGTAGGTTTCGGATGAGGGGACTGGGGCGGACTATCTTCACTGCGGATGGCGAGGCGCCTTTTTGGGGAGGAGGCTGCAGAGAAAGGGTCTCCCACAGGGAACCTTTGTCCCGGAATGCAAATGAGCCTCCGCGAACGGCGGGACAATGCCAGCCCGGTCCCAGCCGCGAACCCATCCATCTGCAGCTACTTTGTTAACCCGATGTTACGTGCGTTCTTTCTCTCACACAAAATACTTGATGTTGACAGCTGTGAATTTTAAACAACCGTTCCGTGGTATGCTTTTCTAATTTTGTGTATTCAGATCGTTTCTCCATATTGGGGCAGGAGTGGGGGGGGGGGGGTTGGAAGCCAAGTACCTAGGTTCCTTCCTTCGTTGAGAGATTTCGTGCTTTTGCAAAGTCAGAGCGGCCCTGGTTGGTAAACACAGTGAAGTGTGCCCCCCCCCCTTCCCCCAGCAGCATTTGGCATGACCTGGGAGGGCAGGAGTACTTTCAAAACAGCAACGGCTGCCCAAGATGACAAGCCAAGCTGGTCTGGAGGCAGGAGCCTGGAGTGACAGGCCCACTCAGACATACTCCGGGGGTGCCCAGAAGCTGGGGTCCTCCTTCATGACTCCCCTTGCTTATCTGTAGAATGGGCCATGACTAAACGTTCTCCAGAGGCCAAAATGAAAGACCTCCTGTATCTGGGCCGACCCAATTTTATTTCCCCTGTCCAGTTCCAATCACATTGTTCTGGCTGCCATTTTTCTTCTTAAACAGAGTGCAAGAGCGTGGATGTTAAGTTTTTAAGCATAAAAGAAAACCGAGAGAGCTCTCAGACTGAGGCTTGTGTTTTTAAGACACTGGATTGGCTGCACAGTTTTTTGTAGTTTGTGTATTTATTTATCTCTTTGCATCTTTGACATGAGGCCAACCAAACACACACGTGACAGAAACAAGAACGCTAAACAAGGAAAAAGAAGGTTTGTGGTAGGGCCCTCAGAAGGCTCATTACGTTTGCTGTCACTGAACTTTGAAATCTGACTCAGAGCCTCCTGGCAGCAAGAGTGAAAGGGGAATGATGACCGATGACAAAGCCTTACTGCACTGCTGCACACAGTTCTTCGGACAGGAGAAAAATTTTCCAGAAGCTTCATTTTAAAGTAAACTTTAGAAGGCACCTGGGTGGCTCAGTCGGTTAAGCATCTGACTCTTGGTTTTGGCTCAGGTCAGCGTCTTAAGACCCTGAGATCCAGCCTCATACTGGGCTCCACACTCAGCTTAAATCTGCTAGAGATTCTCTCCCTCTTCCTCTCCTTCCCCCTCTGCTCTTCCTCCCACTTGCTCACTTAAATAAATAAATTAAATAAATAAATAAATCTTTAAATAAGATAAAATAAAAT
Source organism: Canis lupus familiaris (assembly GCF_011100685.1). Taxonomy (NCBI): domain Eukaryota; kingdom Metazoa; phylum Chordata; class Mammalia; order Carnivora; family Canidae; genus Canis; species Canis lupus. The sequence continues at coordinate 60,475,376 of NC_049223.1, read as the reverse complement.
AAACTTTACACTCAGAGCTCTTCAAAAGGGGGCAATGAGAACAGAAGTTTGATGCCAACATGAGATTAAACCCAGTTACACAATTCTCAGAGCTAGAACAAAAGAGTGGGGCAAATGGGTGCCTAGACTGTCTGGGGCCCATTCCAGTTGCTTGTTGGCAGCTTTGAAGACTTCTGTTGTGAGAAGGATTCAAGGCCACATCTAGGCTGGACAAAGAGGGCAGATGTTAGCCCGCATGTGCTATGTATCTCCTCACCTTGGGCTAAATATACACAGCACAAATGAGCAGATTTCTGGTGTTCCACTTAATCCAAAGATAGAACTGGAGTAGACCTCAAGAGTATATATGGCTATGGTTACCTTTAGGCGTCCCTGAATAACACTCTTCTTGGTTGGTTGGGTCTTCCAGAAGATCTAGAAGGCTGATTCGTGTTTCTATCAATGCTTATAAGTCAGAGGAAGCAAGTGACAGGGTTAATAGCCTACACTGGAGAAACCTGCCCTGTCATCACATCTCCCTTCAGAGCCACACCACCTCCTTGTGGGCCTGGGCCATATACTTTTTTTTTAATTTGTAAAATATTTATTTCTGCAGGACTTTGGGGGACTTCAACTTTCTTTTACTTTTCTGTATTGTTTGAACTTATTATAACACATACTACTTTTATGATCAAAAGGCGGTGGATAAATAATTTTAAATTAATCAGTTTTGTTTCGTCTTTTCACCTCAAGTCATACCAACATTCTATAAGGAAGGGCTAGTCTCACAGTGTACTAACACACCGAATTGATGAGCAGAACTTCATCTAGCTGAATTCCAAATGTCCAGAACCTTGTAGCTCAGGCCACCCTTGGAGGAAAGCACATGAGATAACAGTTTAGAGCATTTGTGATGTCTACAGATTCGTGTCTCTGACGGAGTCACCCACTCACACCTACGTCCCAGGAACTCCACATCCACAGGACAATGGCCCATGGTGGGGGGGTGGGTATTGAAGGCTTGCCGATTCCCCTATAATCATGAAAACAATTTTTTAAAAATCACTAATAATCCAGGCAGGAAACACAAGAAGGACAAGAAGGAAATGCGTAAAAAACAATTTTGGAAATGTGTTAAAAAATGGAAGGGGTTGTGCCAAAGACATAAATTCCAGGTAACTCGGCTGGATCCATAGGTCCTGCCTTCCACCTCACGGTGGGGATCTGTGCATGTGTGAATTTTCAAAGCAGCTTTTCTGGTTAGCCTTCAATTAACCAGAAAATCAAATTAATTGTGCATGAAGTTCTATTTCCAGGACACAGTCTGACCCATGGAATATGCAAATCTGGGTAAAAAAAAATAAGTCATGCTAAAGTGGGGCTCTCTTGTATTTGTTTTAGAGCATGGAAGAATGGAAAAACAAGACAGTGAGGGCCCCGGGCCAAAGAAAATGCTATATTTAGATGCGAAGGGCTTTGTTTGGCCCTGCTACCAGTGTAGACACAGCCAGTCAGGAACAAGGGGGCCATTCAATCAATCCACCTGACACGCTGCTGTCGCCGGCTCGGCCGTGAGTTCCACAGGCACGGAGCTCAGAACCATCCTGAAAGAGGCTGTCGGCTGAGGAGGGCTAACAGCTGCTCTGTGGCAATTAACCAGCAGTTTCTGTTGCTGAAGGAGATTATTTTGGATGGCGTAAAGAGATTCAAATAAAAATGTCAACGTGCCCATTACGGATGAAAGTTAGAAAAACTTAAGTGGCCCCGAATTAATCACTATTTGACAGGGCGGCCCGTAAATGAGTACTGAAAATCCTCCACAAATCTATTTTCCTGCCTTTTTGGTAATTGTAAAGAAGCTCGTCGGGGGTGGGGAGGGCATTTCTTGGCTACAACCTTAATTCATCTCGGAGTGAAGATTTAATGACAAAGTTACAAGCCCTTAAAGTAGCATTTATCGAGGGGCTAATGAGCGTCCCTAAGAACTCTGTTAAAAAAAAAAAAAAAGAGGCAGCCACCATCACAAGAGGCCTTTGAAAATACCGAAGAGGGGGGAGTTCATTAGTCTTTTTTTTTTTTTTTCTTTCTTCCCCTTTCTCAACAATGAATATTTCTGCTGCCAAACCTTCAGGAATAGGGTTGGTTTCCTTTCAAGTCATTGATGCAGATTTTGCTTCTGCGCGGAGTCCAGACAACCTCTCGGAGGAGAAGCAGGAAATCACACCGTCAAAGGGAAACTGTGCATTCCTTCCTCCCCGGCTGGGTCGGCCCCTCACAAACACTGGATTTATGCTGCGTTGCCAAACCGCCTCCGATTTCCATGCCCTCCCACGGCTAAGATAACGAACACTGCCTTCGGCCTCTGAGAGCTGCACTTATTTAAAACTCCAGCTATGCGGTAACAAAACCGGCTGCTGTCACCCCAAATCGAGCAAATGAGCTCCTGTCCTACAGCATAAAAGGTAAGAGAGTTATTGAATGTTCCCCGCAGAGCCGGCCCCATTCGCCCTTGCCCTTTCTTGGCACCTACCCCCCCACCCCCACCCCTTCTCCTGGAATCTTCTAGGCCCTCCTGCCTCCAAGCCTCCTTCTGTCTCTGGGAGCACAGGCAGGACTAGCTGGGGCCAGTCTGTTTGAAACAGATCGAGTTTTCTTAAGTCAGGATATTTTTTTTTCTCTTTTAAGTAAAAGTCCTTATAGGGAACCCTGTAAGGAAAGTGGAAACTAGCAAAGCACTTTGACTTCCAGTCTCTTCTGGGCGGTGCCCAGGCACCAAAGTATGGTACGTCTTCCAGAAGCGTGAATACAACTGAACAGTTAACGGGACGTGGGGAAGAGACGAGGGTGGAGGGGGAAGCTGTACACCCTCAAAGGTGAAACAGGTATCCTGACTCCTCCTCACTCACGTCCAAGAGAATCATGGTTTTTGGAGCTCTTCTGCCCTGGGAGTCTCGAAAATGATCTACAGCTGCGGTGAAACTGACACGCAGAAAATATGAGTGTTTAGAAACTACTCCCGTCACAGTTTGGCCAAAACATCCTACTTCTCTTAGGACAGAAAAGAAAGGCTTTGCACTACAAGTGCCTCCATTGGGAGAATACATTCATTAAAATGACATTTTGCACAGCTGCATGAACCCGGGATCTGGGAGATGCTTCCTGTGTGTACCATAGGCCCCGGCTCGTGAGGGTTCACACCCGGTGGCACCGTACCAGGGCTTTCATGGCCAGGTCACTCGTTCTGAAGGAACTGCCCCCTCCATATCACCTGGGAAGGACTCTAATTCGCCCCTCACTGGGGACATGTCTGTATTTTGGAGACCATCTCTTTAAATACAGTCACCCCCGTAATGCTGCACATCATAGGTTTTCCTTCCGAAGGTTGACAAAATTCAACGGGCATCGGGGTTTTTTTCAGCAGCACATAGGTAGTCTTCGGCTTCCAAGAGTGAAGCTACAAAGGGGGCTGACAGCTCAGGTCATGAAGGAGAAAACATACTTGCTCTGCATCCTCAGGACAACCACTGCTGAGGATGTGAAGGGCCACTAATAATCAAGAGTGATTATATATAATGTTATTATCAGAATAGCTTTGGCTTAGGTACCAAATGATGGAGTAACACTTTGTATCCTTTTTTTTTTTTTTTTTGTTAGGCCAGGCAACATGATTTCAAGACTGATGGCACGACCTTCACTTATCTTCACCACTGAGAATCCAAGAGCTCGGAGAGGTTCATTACTGTGCCAAGCTCCCGCCGCTAGTGTGTACGGAAGATGCAGGACTCAGCCGGAACTGGCCTGCGTGCAAAGCTTTGTCCGAAATCACTGCTCTGGTCCGCCCCTTACACTGCTGCCCACATTCACACCGGCCTGACTGTGTAGCCACCCTTCTAGCAACTCTGGCGCCGCAACACTGAGCCCTGCGCTCCCCAAGGAGGGGCGTCCCCGGCCAAAGCGAGGGCATGGGCTGGAGTCAGAATGCCTGGGCTTGTTCCGAACCTGGTCTGCCGCGGGCCGGCGGGGCGGGCCTCTGCACATTTCCTAGCCTGTGCCTTCATCTTCAGAATATCAAGCTTTTCTTTTTTCCTTTTCTTTTTTTTTTTTTTTTTAAGATTTATTTATTTATTCATGAGAGACACACAGAGAGAGGCAGAGACAGGCAGAGGGAGAAGCAGGCTCCCCGTGGGGAGCCCGATGCGGGACTGGACGCTGGATCCCGGCATCGGGACCTGAGCCAGGGGCAGACGCTCCACCACTGGGCCACCCAGACGCCCCATGATCAGACATTTCTAACTAACATGGTCGCTGTAAAAAGCGAAATGGGCTAACGTGTTTAGATACAGGATAGTTTCCGGCACGTAGTAGCCACTCAGTTAATGCTAGGGAAGGAGGAAGGGAGGGAGGGAAGGAAAGAAAAAGAAAGAAGAAAGGAAAGGGAGAGGGAGAGAGAAAGAAGAGGGAGAGAGAGAGAAAGGGAAAACGAGCGAACCCAAGGAAGGGCACCTGTTCTCCGGCGCACTGAGCCACCGCAGAGGGGCGGCATCACCATCACCCCGCGAGGGTACTGGGAGCACCTCGAGGCTTCGCACGAGCCTCCCAGGCAGGCGGCCCCGGGGCCTCCCACGGCTCACGATCTCCGCGGCCTCCTCCGCACGGCCTCGTCCCCACCGGCTCCCCAGGCGGCGCCAGCGACGTCCCCGCCCCGTACCGCCCGCCCGCCCGCAGGAGCCAAGCTGCCGGTCCCAGCATCCTCAGCGCTGGGCGGGTCACGTGACCACCCCGGAGCCAATCACGGGGCCCGACGGGGGCCGCGCGCTGATTGGCTCTCTCCCGTCACGTGCCTCTGCGCTGCTCAGGGCGGGAGCCCCACGGAGAGGGCGAGGCGGGCTGGTCTGCGGAGGGAGATGGGGTGCGTGAGCGCCGGGGCCGCAGGGCGGGGGCTGCCGCGAGGGAAGCGTGCCTGCTGAGAGCGGTTCCTCGTGTTGCTGGCGTCGCTGGTTTCGAGGTCGTTGGTGTGGTCAAGGACTAGCGCGTGGGTGTGAAGCTTGGCTTCCTTCCTTGGAGCTGCGTGGCCCTGGGCAGTTAGTCCCCCTGCGCCCGCCCAGCTTCACGCCTGAGTGCGGTTAGTGCTGCGCCGCCCTCGTGGGTGGGTCGCCGCCCGCCGCCCGCCGCCCCGCGGGTGTGCGTGTCAAGTGTTGAGCGCGCCGCTTAGCGGGCCGCGGTCGTCTGCCGAGCGCCTGGCGCGCCCCCGACCGTTGCTAGGTTGGTGGGATGCCCCGGGGAACGCGACAGAGCAACAACAAGATCTTTGCCCTTGTGGACCTGACCCTCTAAGGCAGAGAGAGGGGACAGAGAAGAACGAGATAGTCACGCGCAAGTTAGGTAGAAGCAGGATGAAGAAAAGGAAGTGGGTCAGGGTGAAGGCGCCTGCAAGAGCAGGGGGGCGGGGGGGGGGGCTGGAGCCGTGACGCGGAAGCCCAGGTCTGGAGGCGTTTGGCGGTTTAGCGCTTGGTGGAGTGGGGGTATTGCAGGAAGGGGGCCTGGCAGTGCAGAACCCCAGGGTAGGAGCGTGCTTGGGATTTCTGAGGAGCAGCAAGGAGACCAGGGCGGCTGGAGACAGCAAGACAGAGAGGGCAGGGATGGTGGCGTATGACCGGGCAAGGCAAGAGAGGAGTTCAGGAAGGGCCTGGGAGCGCAGGGAAGACTTGGGATTTCACTCCTAGGAAGTGGAACCCCTTAACAGGTTTGGAGACTAGGGGGGAGCGGATGTGACTTCCTCTGTGACGGGCCGGTGGTGGCTGCGGCGTTGAAAATAGAATAGCTCTGGTTATGATTGTTCTGATGATGACTACATTTCAGTTCAGCAGGTGGGAACGCAAGTACCTGGTATGTAAAGCTCATTTGGGGATACTCCTAGAGCAAACACTCCAAGGGGGCTGTCTTGCTCTTATCTGAAAAATAAGATGCACCTCCGATGCACTTTTGGTGCATTTTCTCTTCCAGGGCTTCCAAAGAAACAGGACCAGGAGATGTGCAGATTCTTGATGTGTCAGGCTCATTTGGTATTGTAAATGACTCCTCTGAAGAGGCCTCCTTCATTCAAAGGCAACATCTGTCAGGAATACCACGGATCTCTGGGAAAAGCATGGTCTCCTGAATCAACAGCCATAATGACAGCTTGTTGAAGATTTACATGGCTTCTGATTTCAGCCTGATAATTCCGTTTTAACATGGTGAGCTGGCGGTATTGGCACTCAGCTTGCTGAGCGTATCTTATGTCATCGGATCATAAGAACTGGCCGATGGAGCCTAAAAGATAAGTCCGAGGAAGTAGATTAAGAGTGTCTATGGTGATTCTCAGCGAATGGATCCGAGTGCCAGAGGGATGGGGCCCGATGGGAGGTAGATTATATGACAGGTGCTTTTAAGAGAATTGTGTGCAGTCTCCTAGTAACCTCACCCTGTGCTGGCTAAGCTTTGGGCTTTCTTTGCAGAGAGGAGAAAAGAAGGTCCCCTGTGTGGAACACCTTGTTAGAAGGGCAGGGCAGGACAGTGAGACTTGCAGATCGTTCCATCCACTGCGTGTTTGGGATGGAAATCCACGGAGACCCTTCAGAGGAGAAAGATGCGTATTTAAATGTTTCGTATTCCTGGTCTCTTAGAAACCATTAAGGCGTCTCATTTGCAATTTGTCTAAAATCTTTTGGGATCCATCGAAGCTTCCAGCTAGTATCATCCGTTAAGGCTAATAAATCTCCTATGTTTGTTTTTCTACCTTTTGGTCTTTTAAAAACTTTGTATTACAGTATAGTATTTATACAGAAACGTGCACAGATCATACTGTACAGTTCGATGAATTTTCCCGAAGTGAACACCGTGATGTAGCCAATACCCAAGCACATAGAGTATATTGCCAGAACCTCAGAGACCTTTACAACAGAAACCACTATTCTAACTTCTAGTACTATAGAGTATATTGGGCTGGGTTTTTAGATTTTATTTAAGTGAAATTCTGTATTTGTGTATAGTTATAGGAAATTCTCTATTAATTTTATATAAATGAAATTCTACAGGACATCTTTTGTATCTAACTTCTTTCACTCATATTAATTTTGTGCGATTCATCCGTGTTGCTGTGTGTAACAGTAGTTCATTTATCTTTATTGCTATGTTCCATTTTATGAATATACTATGATTTCTTTTTTTTTTTTTTTTATACTATGATTTCTATAGCCAATTAACTAACAGACCTTTGAGTTGTTTCTAAGTTCTTACTGTTGTAAGTAAAGCTCCTATGTATATCTTTTGGTGAACATTATGCATTTCTCTTGGGTATGTATCTGGGATGGAAATGTCTGGGCCATAGGGGACACCTATGCTTGGGGTAAGTACATACTGCCACAGTTTTCTCTATGTGATTCTACCAATTTGATCCCTATGGGCAGTGCATGAGAGTCCCACTTTTCCACATCCTGGACAACATTGGCATTTTCACATTAGCCAGTCTGGTGAGTATGAAGTAGTAGCTCATTTTCATTTTAATTTGCAAACTATTATCTTTTTTAAAAAAGATTTTATTTGTTTATTAGAGAAAGAGCACAAGCAGAGGGGAAGGGTAGGTAGAGAGGGAGAAGCAGACTCCCCACTGAGCAGGGGCTAGGTTCCAGGATCCTGGGATCACGTCCTGAGCAGAAGGCAGATGCTTAACAAACTGAACCCCCCGGGCGCCCCTGCATACTATTATCTTGTCTTTCAACTATCAGACACTTTCTGGACTCCTCCTCTATACAGGGTCAATATAGCAGACATCTGCACACACATTATTCTCACACCAACCTTACGGGACTCAGGGTTTTTTCTCATTTCCCACAATCACATATAGGGTCTCGGTTTGGCCAGAATATGGGACTTTCAAATGCCAAAACCAGGAAAAGTCCCAGAAAACTAGGATGATTGATTATCCTATGGCTAAAAAAAATGACAGAGCAAATATTCAGAGATGTCCTCACTTCAAGTTTTCTTCATTATATGTTATGTTCTCACTACTCCAGGGGAGGTCCCTGGACCAGCAGCATCAGCTCTGCTTGGAAGCCAGTAAGAGATGCACTATCTGAGACCCACCACAGACTTTCTGAATGAGAATGAGCATTTTTCCCCAGGTGCTGTGTTGTACCCTCACAGTTTGAAAAGCACCACTCTGTGCCGGTAGTTCTCAAACTTGATTGCACTTGGGAATCATCTAGGGAGATTTACTGTTACTGTGGCCTGGATCTCATCTCTAGAGGTTCTCAACTAGTTGGTCAGGGAAGCTGCCTGGACAGTGGATTTTTTAAAGCCTCCTGAGTTATTCCAACATGCATCCAAATTTGAGAACCAACGCTCTCTCTCATCCATGTCATGCAACCTTGGATAGTATACCTTTATTGTAGTCTTTTCAGGATTTCATAAGCAAGACTCTGATCACCTTCATTTGCATAGTTTAAAGAGTTTAAAGATTTAGGTCATCATGTCTTTAGACAACTCCCTCCTCAGACTGAAGCATCCAGCACCGGTCTTTGTTTTCTGCTCATCCTTTTGCCCTCAAATGGAAGCACTACAATTACCTTACAATTCTGAGTGTAACTCATCCTGAGTGGATCTTCTTGTCTAAGGAGAAAGAAAAAGGATTCAAGCCTGCATAACAGGTCAGAGCTCAGCTGCACAGACATTCCCCAACACCCACATACTTGACAGCAGAGACAAAACATCCAGATTATTGACCGTTTCTTCTTTTCATCCCAATGATCTGAGTTCACAGGGCTGAGATGCAATTAAAAGCTAGTCCAGGCTAACAGCCAGTGGGCCACAGTAGCTCAGGGGAGCAGTAGCTCTAAGAGCTGGCAAGCCTTTGCTTTACAGATCCTGATTATTCTTTCATGGTTTAGCTTCCAGCACATGGCCTGGTTTCCATGTAAGACGATAAGGCCTCTGTGTTCTTTCACATGCAGACTAAAGACTTCTGGTTACTTAGATGAAGAAATCAGGTCCTAGTGATGGCAAAATATTTACATGTTGATTTAAGCTTGTCCATGAAATTGGGGATAAGGAACATTTCCATTGAGAGGGGGAAACAAAGAGTTCAGAGCTACAGTGGCATTTCAGTGGTATTTATTTAGGTAGAAGAGGCTTTTCCAGTGCCTACTCCCTTCCTTTTCTTTTCCCCTGGATGATTTTGGGAAATCCTTAAGTTCCTAGTACAAAAACAACCAATATTGTGTTATCTTGTTGGGGTGTTTGTGTTTGTGTGTGTATGAAGGGTGAGAGTTGGAGAGTACAAGAGCTGTCTGAAATGTGGAATCACATAGCTCATTGCAAGATAGTTTTTTCCATATTTGCAAATGTTTCAGTCTGTGTCACACTATAACATACTGTGATTATACAAAGGGATTTCCAATTTGACTTGTTATTTGCCAGTATCTGCAAAGGTTAGTTTTTTTCTGCTTCAAAATAACATTGTTTGGGAACAGACACACTACTGTTTTAAGTTTTACAACATTCAATTATTTTTAAAGATTTTATTTATTTGAGAGAGAGCGTGCACATGAGTGTGGGGGAGGGGCAGAAACAGAGAGGCAGAGAGAATCTGAAGCAGACTCCACACTGAGTGCAGAGCCTCATTCAGGGCTCAATCCCATGACCATGAGATCATGACCAGAGCTGAAACCAAGACTTGGACGCATAACCAACTGAGCCACCCAGGTGCCCCTACAACATGTAATATTTTAAAGACTTACAAATCTTGAGAAAGATACTCCCGGAAGCATCCTCCGGACTCTGGTGGGAGATTTTATATAGTTAGGCATCATTATAATAATTTACTGTTTGTTGACATTGAGCGTGTACTATGATCCAAGGTGGTCCTATGTACTTTATACATATTAGCATATTTATTTCCAAAGCCCATTGGAAGAAATGTGTTGTTATTTACCTTTTACGAATTAAAAACTGAGTCTGCAGTTGATAAGTAACAGAACCAGGGTTCAAATCTAGGTTGTCTGATGTCCAAGCCTGTGACTTTCCAGTTTTAGTCCTGGAAGTCCTGCGTCCTGGGCAGCCCTTCAGTCCCCAGCAAACCTGGACAGTTGGTCATCCTACCCGTAAACACAATACTTGACCTCCTCCTGTATACAATTTCTTAGACTTAGGATATTCATATTCTTGCAATTCCAACACTGCTGTCCAATCCAATAAGCATTTTCAACCATCAACTGTAATCAAAAAGCTCTTTGCTAGGTGCAATTAGGATCCAGAAATAAAGATGTAAACCCTACTTTTTAGGCCACTTGCAAGTAACCTGAAGGGAAGAAAATACATGTTATTTTATCAAGAAATCATGCATTATCTTTGGCACTGTACCTGTGCAAACACCAGATTTCGGTGTTTGTGTGTAACGCAGATACTGATTTTTAGTTGGCCGCATAATTATTTGCTATGACAGTACAACATCTTTGTGAGAACAGTGTGGGGCTGGGGTGCTTGGAACTGCTCATCCATGCAAAGAATTCTTGTCAAATATTTTAATGAGAAGAAAAACATGGCAGTCATGATGAAAATCCAAGGTGACCTTGGGCTGAGCAACACATTGCTGATCACCTAATGGTTTTTTAAGGCCTTTTTTTTTTATGATGATGATGATGGTGATGATGATGATGATGATGGCTTGTTTGCAGAGTTACTGTCTAGATGAGGGAGAGGAGGAGAAGCAGATTGGGAGACCACCTTAAGAAAGCATCTTTGTCTCAACATTAAACTTTCATTCCAGCAAATACCAGATAACCAGCCTCTAAAGCCTGTTTCTCCTTGGAAGAAATTCCCCTTGGTTATATGGTAGGAGGAAGCAGCATTGGCCTTACACCACCCTCTCCTCACTCCATGGCAGGCAGAGTGCACACCTAGCCTTGGCCAGCCTGACATCTCCACGCAGGACTCTGTGTCCTGGATGAACAAAGAGGAGGGCACAGTTAGGAATTCCCTTGAGAAGCAGTGGTGTTCAGAACCAGGCACAGTGACCTCCATATGTCCCATAAAAGATGGTGGAGATGTCCTGCCCATTGTCTGGGGTTCTAAATCTTTCCCTAGCTTGGTGTTCTTGGTCTCTCTTTCAGCCAGGACTGATGTTCAGTGGGTCTGAATTAGTGACCCCATGCCAGTGGTTAAAGAGTTAAAATACTTTGGCTCATTTGATGAGGAACCCACAGCCCCCAGCTCCCCAACTGCACCTGCACATGGTGCTGCTGTGGCTGAGTGAGCCCCCTTCTTTGGAATCTACTCAGTTTCCCCCATCATCCAGGAACCTAAGGGTTCACTCTCAGAACAGCAGGAGGCCACCAGGAACTTGCTCTAGCTCCCTTCTGATTGGACAATTCCAGGTCCTGTGAGTTACTATGTTGAATATCAATTCTATGCACTCTGATAAACTTTGAATACAATCCCCTTTTCTCCTTAAGCTAAGAGAGTCCATTTCTATGTTGCAACCCAAAGCCCTGATTGATACATGCACTTCTACACATTTAATTTTATGCAGGCTATATTTAGGGAAGGAAAATTTATTTCTGATAGGTATGGGAAAATGAGTTACAGAAGTGTACCTGCTGTGAGGGACTTATGTGAAAGTACTCCATCTTGACATGAAAATATTAAGACATGAAATTAACTTGGTAAAAAACTAACACGGATTTAATGTTTATGTTTGCAAAGGTCTTCCTTCTTTACTGTATCTCATTACAGAGCACTTTGCTCTACCCTCTACATTTGAGATACAGGTTAAGGCATGACATGTTTTGTATTATCTCAATTTAGAGTGAGGAGTGACTAATCACACAACCATGATAGCACAGAGCAGGGGTAACCAGCTGGGGCTCCTGATCTAAAAACCTGCCCTGTTCCCTTTGTATTTTGTTGCTTCTCCAGGTGGGTTGTTCACCATGGTTGAAAAATACCGAAGTCCCCTGCCTGCCAATTTCAGAAATTCTACTACTTCTCTTCCCCCTTTGGATTGAAGTATTGTCTCTAGCACAAGTTTTCCAGTTATATTTAAGCCACAGTCATCCGGAATACTTTATCAGAGGTTACTTTTAAAAATTAGCTAATGCCTACCTAGGAAAGCAGAACATTGAGGGAATGGGAGCTTCAGAAGGGCCACAGGATCTTTGTACTTGCTATTTCCTCTGCCTGGCAACCAGAAATAGTTCATAGGCTCTGATAAAGGTCAATGTAATCCTGTTGTTTTGATTTTTTCTTTCTCCACTCCCACCCTCAGTAACACCAGCTCCCTAAATTGATGGAAGTAGAATAAGGATCAGGAGAAAACGTCAGAGAGTATAGGTTAAAAAGTCTCCCTCTTTAGTCAACAGAACATTTATGTGGAAAGTTTTGGTCAATGCCTGAAAGTAATTTCCTGGGATGGACTGAATTGGAGCATGATTACAGAAATTAACTTCATTTAATCAAAATATAGCGGGTGGGTGGGAGGTTGGTGGGGGGAGCAAATCATCTAATCTGAAACAAATCGGATTAAGACCTTTAGAGTTCCTAAACCTTGGAAATACTATGGTGCTCCCCTGATCTACCATATAGAGTTCACAAACGTATGCCACCATAAAATACAAAACTCCTATAGAATATATATGTATATAAAAATAGCTCATTGGAAGAATTTCTTAATGCAAAATTCTGGCTAAGCTCATCAGAACTTAAATTTTTGTGATGTCTCTGTTTTTTCTTATGCCATAAGCACATGTTTTGTTGGTTTCTTGAGCAATCTTGTACTCACCAGGAGTCAGAATACAGTGTCTTAGACATTTATGAACAGTGTGGTCCTGGTTTAGCCTCAGCTTCTTCGGATATAGGACTCATGATGTCTATTTGCCTCCCACAATGAGATTTTGGCTATGACAATGCTTGCTAAATAGTAAAGGGCTGTATTATGTAGGCCGTTATTAATTCCGAGTGGTTAGTGATAGATTGTAAAGACATACTCAATGTTCCCTAAAGTCTGAAAGTGCCAATGACTCTAAAAACATGTTCTATGTTATGCTCAAAGAGCAATAAGGTAGGGGAAAGTACAGTAGGTTTTTATGCTTTGAAAAGGAATCACTTGCAGCCTTAACATTTGTTGGAAAGGCTAGAAAAAGGGCATTTTCATACTCAACGAATATATATCTCATGATCATGAATCCACAGTCAGAAGTTACTGGATGATGCCCACCAAAAGATAGGGACATAGATCCAGAAAACAGAGATCCAACTTAACAAAAAGAGTAAAGGGTCTCTCCTTTTTGCCGCCATCCTGGTTGTGTGTGGTTGACTGTAATTGCCATGTCTTCTCACAAGACTTTCAGAATCAAGCGATTCCTGGCCAAGAAACAAAAGCAGAATCGTCCCATTCCCCAGTGGATTCAGACAAAAACTGGTAATAAAATCAGGTACAACTCCAAGAGGAGGCACTGGGTCTGTGAGGAAACATCGCACATCATGAAATAGCAAACATAATTGGCACACATATTTAAGCCACGTGGAGATCACATGTTCCTATCCTATCAATATGGAAACATCCTTCCTACCTGGTCAATAGACATGTCTTATCAAGGAAATGATTTTCTCTGTTACTATGCCTCTATACCAGTAGGTTGGTTCAGTAATAAATGTGAGACCTTTCAGCCGAGCTGCTGTTGTGTCCTGATTTGTCAAGTACTGAATTCCTCCTCCTGTCAGATCTCACATAGCACTGTCTGATAGAACTTTCTGCAGTGATAGAAATGGCCCTTGACAACCAAGTATTTAAAGTGCGGCTAGGGGACGCCTCTGTCTGCTAAGCATCTGCCTTTGGCTCAGGTCTTGACGGGGAGTCTGCATGTCTCCACCTCTCTGCCCCTCCCCCTGCTTATGTGCTCTCTCTCAAATAAATAAAATCTTAAAAAAAAAAAAAAAAGTAAAGGGATTCCTGGGATGATGCTGAAGAAACATATAAAGAAGTCAAGGTAGAGGACAGTCAGTCCAGACTGAGTAGGAGAATGTGGTGCTGCTAGAGTCCAAAAGGGATGTCTCCTAGAAGAATCCCAAACTGACCAAATAGCAGATGTATTTTAAATGCTGAGAGAAGAGTCACAGTTTTGATAGGGAGTCTGCAAGTGGTAGCTAGAAAACAAGGCTATTAGCAACTCCAGAGAAAACAAAAAGTTCTACAAGAAGGAAATGTAATCATAATTAGTGGCTCAGTTGAGGGTAATATTGATATGAACATGACAAGGTAAAGGCTGATTATTGAACTAAATCAAATTGTGACATGACTCTATTGGGAGGAAGGTGACAGGAAGTCAGCCTGTGTGTTGCCAGGCACGTGTGTTGGGGGCAGTGGTGAGAAATGCATTAAGACCAAGAACACTCATATTCTACGGTAGGAAGTTAACAGACAATACCTGGATTTAAAAAGAAAAGCCATACAATCATGTTATTTAGAAACAAGGAAATGAGTTTCCAAACATATGTCAGAATGAACTGAATATATCTTTTAAGGGTGCACGATTGGGGTGAGTGAATAGGAAACTGAGGAAGCAAGGGGGAGCCTTATTGAATTTTAGAACCAGGAACATGTATAACTTTGGGGGAAAGTTTTTAATTCAAAAAGAGACAGGAGAATTCAGGCTAGGATGACAATAGACAGGGCAGAGGTCTGAGCTCTTCAGCCACAAACAAGGGGGAGTTAAAGCAGAAAGTGCAGCAGCCAGATTAAGAGCCGCCAGCTCTCTAGCTTGACTCTGTCTTCGCCTGGGAATTAATAGGTTACAATGAACATCTCTACCTGGGAAAGGCCTGGCTGGCGCACAGGGTCAGCACTCCACAAACACTGACAACAGCAATAATGAAGCTGCCAATCCCAGGGGCACGCCGGGGACGCATCTGCCACAGGCTGGTCTTGCAAGCTGTCAGCTTTCTTAAATGCACATTGCCAGGCCAGAGGAAAGATGTCACCTGCTCTCCCTGGTGTACCTTCACTGGTTACTGTGTCTGCTCATTTCCACAAATTAGGTCCCAATATGTCCAAATATGGGTTTCTTTTGTTATAAAGAAGGTGCTGCTCTGACTTGGACCAAAATTATTGGAGAGCCCACAAAAGTAGTCTGAAAATGGATTACTAATTTGAGATCCAGGTAAGGAAGTCTTGGTGGGTTCTTTGACGCCCCCCCCCAAAAAAAATCTACACAAACTTGCATATTTATGCAGATGTGCATCTGTTTTGTGAAGGTTCAATACTTAGCTGTGCAAAGGGCTGGGGTTGTGACCCAAAGCACCAGACTAAAAGCATCAAATACCCAGCCAGGATAGAATGATGTCTCCATCTTCGGGCATCTCACCTATTAAGGACTATAAGAAAACACAAGCATTTTGGGGGTCCATAGGCTTCTAGATAATTCCCAGCACCATTATTTCAGGTTTCTTCATCTTGCAAGAGTCAACCCATTCAGCAACTACATGTAGAGGTAGGGATGTCAGCCTAATGTAGCAGGAAAGATGCAAGGCATCATGGAGAGCTCATTGGCGCTTCACTCTTGAACAGGACCCTGGAATTTACAATACCCTCCACCTCCAACCCCACCCCACCCCCAATGCTATATTGCCTGGTGACCCTCCAACAGCCTGGAAAGGAGCTCATTTTAGGGACTAGAGGTGAAGGCTGAGATTCATTAAACATAGGAGACTGTCAGGGCACAGTACAGGTATCTGTAGCAAAGACCTCAGGACCAGAAACACACAGAAGTGGTGAAGAGCACTGTTGTCAGAGCCACTCAGTCTTGGGTCCTGTTTGTGTCATATTAACAGATTGATTTGCGGCAAGAGGTTTAACGTCTGCAAACCTCAGCTTCCTGGTCTGTGAAATGGGAGTCATTTTACCTGAGTCTTCAGATTTTTCCCAGGATTATGTAATGATATTAAAGGATTTGATGCCAGGGAAATGGCTAGCATTCAGCAGACAGTCATTAGTATCATTACTTTATAAAAAAAAAAATACATAAACAAACATGATGGACTCTCATCTTTTAAGGAGAAAATAATTGTAACATTATATCTGTTTTTCATTCCAACAATAATATTCTTATCTGATTACCTTCTATTTCTTTAGTTCAGTTGTTCTCAGCTGGGAGAGAAGGTTGTCCCCCAGGGGGCATGGCAATGTCTGGAGACATTTTTGGTAAGTCACTACTGGGGGGATGCTACTGGCATCTAGTGGGTGGAGGCCAGAGATGTTGCTAAGCCTCTGTAATGCACAGGGCAGCCCCCACAACAAAGGATAATTTTGCCAATGGTGCTGAGGTGGACAAAGCCTGTTCTAACACTAAAAATGAAACTTAAATGGGAAAAATATACCCTAAGGACCCTACTGAGGACACCCCTCCGTTCTTGGAAGAGACAGTGGTTCCATTTTAAGAACATCGTTTCCAGCTGCTCAGCTTGTCATTTCTATTCTGACAATCAGAGAGAATGAACGTCAGCGTTACTGTGTGGCCGCAGGGTGAGGCAGCCCAGCGCTGGGGATGGGGGGTACCCCTCCAGAGGGGCAAAGCTAATGTCTAGGACTTTTGTAGAACAACAAAGCTCTATGAGTGTCCATTGTGTTATTAATTTCAACTTTTTTTTTTTTAAAAAGATTTATTTATTCATGATAGACACACAGAGAGAGAGAGAGAGGCAGAGACACAGGCAGAGAGAGAAGCAGGCTCCATGCCAGGACCCTGATGTGGGACTCGATCCTGGGACTCCAGGATCATGCCCTGGGCCAAAGGTAGGTGCTAAACTGCTGAGCCACCCAGGGATCCCCTAATTTCAACTTTCAGTAGGAAATCGGTTTCCAAAGGTAAATTGAAGCTTAAGGTATGTTCAAAGCATCAGAGAGCAATTTCGCAAGTGTAACTTTTTAACATCCCCAAACCTCTCAGACATCATTCTAAAATGAGGCTTACTCTGATTGAGTTTGCTGACACCGGTATTAAACGGTGATTTTCATGTCATGGTTTTGGAACCGTTGACCATCCTTGCAAATATTACCAACATAAAAACCATTGCACAGAGACAAAAATTTTAGATTATTATTTACTCAACGACACCCTGCCTGTTTCTGATTGGGTTTTCAAAGACGGAAAGGCTAAATTATAGAAATAATACAATCACCCACACATCCCTTTCTCTTCTGTTATAAATCCATACCCAGATATGTTGACATGAAGATACACGATATCACAGAAAGGACATCCAGAGTGACAGGAGGACTCCAGCGGTTGAATGGTGGGTTTTTGTTCCAGCTCCCAGAGCCCGTCATCCTCCATACCTCTCATCAGTCTTTTGTGTGAAAGTCTTTGCTAAGAGTCAAGTCTCAACTGATAAGGCCTTGGAGACATAATCATTTTCCATTGACAGCACCTTGCAACCAATTCACAAACATTTTCATATTAATATTGAGCAATTTCCCTACATTCTAATCCATCAAAGTAGGCTATTAATCCTTCCTGTACCATTCTCTATTCAAATGCTAACAATTTTCTTCTCACAAGCTAAAACATTTGTCCGACAGCCCCTCACACAAAGACCCTGCATTGTTAGCGATGATGGATCAGAGTGTTAATATGAAGGATGCAATGTA
The DNA here is from genome assembly GCF_011100685.1 of Canis lupus familiaris. Lineage (NCBI taxonomy): Eukaryota > Metazoa > Chordata > Mammalia > Carnivora > Canidae > Canis > Canis lupus. The sequence goes on along the minus strand of NC_049223.1, from coordinate 60,457,723 downwards.
AATTATATCATTGATACTGTACATATGTAGCGGAAGAAAATCTTTTTAAGAGATCATTTGTATGCTAAAGATAATGAAAGTGATCCCATGGTACAGCAACCTTAATTTTCCTTCCTAAGAGAAAAAAAAAAGGTTCTTTATAGTAGAGAATATGGAAAATCCATCATGATTTACAAAGGCACAAATGCCATCGTTTACTTTCTGAAAAAAAATACCCCGTTTCATTTATTTATTTATTTATTTATTTATTTATTTATTTATTTATTTTATTTTAAGGATTTATTTATTTATTTATGATAGACATAGAGAGAAAGAGGCAGAGACACAGGAGGAGGGAGAAGCAGGCTCCATGCCGGGAGCCTGACGTGGGACTCCATCACGGGACTCCAGGATCTTGGGACTCCAGGATCGCGCCCTGGGCGAAAGGCAGGTGCTAAACTGCAGACCCACCCAGGGATCCCCTACCCCATTTCTTTTAAAGAACTTATTGAAATAACTGGATAAACCATGTTAAAATCTCTTAAGAATCACATACCCTATGGTTACCAGGAGAACAGTATGGATAGCAGAGCTCAGTTTGGGTTGGAAAATAAATTCAGGGTAGTGAGAGGTCAGATGATTTATATTAATTATCTAATTTATTGAATAGTATAGAAACTTGGAGGGGACTACATTTGTGGTTCCCCCCCCCCCCCGCCCCAAGGAGAGTGGTGAAGATAGCATGTGTTAAGAAATAGGATGGAATTTGGTTGATGTTCACATAACAATGTTTGTAATAGCACCTGGGCTCTACATCATTATAAACTCCTGGGGGCAAGAACTGACCATCCAAATGGGGTCTTGTGTTATTTTTCCAGAATACATAGCAAATCAGAGGTCTTAAGTAACACTAAACTAATCACTGTGATGCTTGATTCACTTATATTTATTTATTTTCCACTTCTGAGTTGTCTGGTCTCCGAGTTTCCTTCTGTATTAAATGGCTGCTTGAAGGCAGGTATCTTAAATTCACCCTTGATATCTTTTCACCAGACCCCACCTCCATCCAGTCTTAAGACTTGTCACTTCTTCCTGAAAAAACTCCCCCTTCCTCATCTGTCTCTCCATTAGCCACTTCCACCACCTTCCTCTGAGACACCACCATCTTCCATGCGGATGCTGGCTCATCTGGTCCCTTTAGGGGTCGCTTCACCCCTTCCTCACAAAGCAATCCTAGGGATCTTGAAATGCGCATTTAATCATGTCACTTCACTGCTTTAAAAAAAAATAAGTTAAAAATAAAACAGAATCAGTGGTTTTTCTTATCCTCAGGTTCATGTTCCAGTGTCTTCCTGGGGGCTGACAAAACTTTGCTAATCGGGCTCCAGCCTATCTATGTGACCTCAGCTCCTGCCACTTAAGTTAGAGAGTTCTCCCTGTTGGCCAGTGCCTTCCCTTCCAACTGTCCTTGCCTATGCTTTTGCTTGCCTGGAAAACTGTTTCTCATGTTCTTTTCTAGGTTAAGTTCTCTATGTATCCTTCAGGAATCAGCTAGAACACCATCTCTTAAGGAAACCTCCTCTGATGACAACTCCTTGTACCACCCTATCCGGCCTCCAGTCTAAACCAAATCTCCACGTACCGCCTTCATTTTCCCTTCAGAAAGTTCAAGGATCTGCCTAACATTTATCTCCCATTAGGACTGCACAGTCCAAAAGAAGAAAGATAAGGTTGGTTCTGTTCATTCTTGTATCCTCTTCACCCCACACAGTACTTGTCATATAAACACTCACTAAACAGTTGAGAAGTGTTAAATGAATAAACTTATCTGCACAGAGCATTTTACTAGGAGCTTGGGGGGATAAATACAAGTATAAGACACACTATCAAGAAATTACCATGTGAAACTTGCACTCATTTAAAAAAAATGACAGCAGAAAATCTGAATCTTTATGCTTTTATCTATTTGGAAATTCTCTCCCCCATCTTTGTATGCATTTGGTTTCTTTCAGGATTTACATAGTTTTGCATCTGAAAAGATACTTGGTGGCTCTCCTCTCCTGTTGAACTCCATTAAACCTCATTATTGCTTTTCAAGGATTAAGACTTGCCCCCAAGGAATTAGTGGGGAGCACCCCCCTCTTCTCAAGCAGCTCTTGTGATAGGCTGGTCTCCAGCCCAGGGAGTAACATCCAAGGAGTTTAAACTGCTTCTGGCCATGAACCAGTCAGGTGTGATACTCAGGCAAGAGAGAAAAGAGGAGGAATGAGTAGAAAGGAGAGAGAAGGGAAGAGAAGATCAGAGAAGGAGAGTTTTGAATGGAACGTCTTCTGTGGGCATGCTCAGATAAGGACTTATGCCTCAGATCGTTCTCTCTGCTAGCTTCCCAAAGCCCTCTGTGATAGGTATCGAAGACAGGAAAGGACCCTGATCCAGAACAGAAAGAGCTCTGGGAGATCACAATGAGGAAAACCAACCATCCAGGGTCTCAGCAATCAGGGCAGGCCAAATCCCTCCATTGGGAGGACTCCCTGGTCCTCCCTGAGTGCAGCGCTGGGCATCAAACATCCTGCGAATGTCTGTACACTTGGGCTTCATTTCCTCCAACACTACATCCTGATGACTCCCTGATGATAATAAGGATCTACTTGGCACAACCAGTCTCCTTTCGCCTGCACAGAGCGCTCAGAGACCATGATAGAAAGGCTCACTCTTCTTTTTACTTAAGGAAAAGACCTGTCTGTTTACAATGTACTTGTCATCTCCACTCCCTGCTGAAGATTTGCTGCAGACAGTGAGCAATCATTTTAAACCAGATCTAGGAAGTCTTGGTATATCAGGTTTTCAGAGTATCACCTTCTGCTTTGGCTCATTGGCTTAATCTATTTTTCTTAAACCAAGTGACTCTCAAAGAGATGGTTACATAGTCACAAGACAACATGTGGCTTTTATTTCCTCTTTCCTATCAAGTGTCTGAAAAGCCCCGTGCTGGAAGTTAAAATAATCCAGGCAGTCGTAATCCTTGCCTGCTGAAGTGGTGGTGAAATGTGTGACCGAGGAACGTTTCTTGCACCTGCTGGTTTGCTATGCAGGCTGAACTTGGTGAAGCACTGGAAAGGTTGGTGGCAAGATGTCAACCCGGCAGCGTTTGTTTCTAATAACCAAACACTGAAAACAGCCTGAATGCCCACGGCTAGGGATTGGGTTATGCACATGATGGCATAGCCCTGTGGGGGAATAGAATGACGCTATCAGCCAAAGCTTGGAGAAATACATGCCCATGATATAATGATATGAAAATTGCTGAATACCCAAACACCTACATAGCATCGTCTCAACTATGTAACAATGCACAGGGTAAAACAAAACAAAACAAAACAAAAACAAACAAAAAAAACCACCCTCAAGATCTTCACTGGGAAGTAAGATCACGTACATTCCCCCCTGACTTATTTTACACTTTTGTACTTTCTGACTTTTCAATGAGGGAAATGCATTCTTTGATAGATAGAAAAGAGTTTTGTATCTATTTCTGTTTCTCTCTCTCTCTATCTATGGTCTTCTTAAGGCCAGAAAATTGGTTTCCAGAAGATATCATACATTGATCTAGATAGATAGTAAAAGATCGAACATTAGCCCCAGGCTTAGCTGCCCCCTGCTCACCCCATCTCCCTGGAGACCTGGGTCCAAAAGAGAGGAGTTTCAACCATTCTACCTACACTGGTAAATGGGCCAAAGAATCCTCCTGAGAAAGCCAACTTTTCCCCATCCCTGGTGGCCACAGGGACTAGTAGGATCCAGGCCAGTTTAAACAGAACGAGATAGTTTATCTGACTTTCAAAAGAGCTGGATAGGCATTTTGGAAGTGGAAGTGAGAGGAGAGAAACCTGCCCCTTTTTCCTGGGGCATTTAGCGGGGCGCCTCACGCAATTGCACATTTACGTTTCCTAATGAGGCTTACGTTCAGGGGTGTGGTCCACACACAACCACATGGTTGCCCAGAGCCTTTCTGCCCCTGGTGCTGAAAGCCAGGGGCTAGATAATTATTCAAGGTCAGATTTTTCGAGTTGGATGCCAGGATAAAAAAAAAAAAAAAGCAAACATTAAGGGTTAGCCAATACTTCGCAAACACTCATTTAAGGATTTCCTAATCACTCTAAGTGGCTCCTCCAGCTCTTGCACTTAAAAGGCTGCTGTTTTGTGTGATGTCATCTTTCGCCCATTATCTCAGCAGTCAATTTGCAGTGTTCGGAGAGGCAGCAAGAAAATGTTTGCAAACATCAACATTCTCGAGTCTTAAAAGATAATCCCCCTTTCAACTCCCTATGAGTGTATCAGCAGCACAGTTAGGTTTTCAGATTCCTCTAAATGGTAACACCACCAGCTGGATTGTACAGAAAACCTTTCTTCTGAAGAACTCAAAGACGTTTCTGAGTGGTATCACATCAATCACCTAGCAAGTCCTCAGAAGACTGGCCAGGCAGGTAGTTGGAGGGTAATTAGAAATGCGAATTGATAAAGCCCCTTTAAAATAGCTCCCAGAGGCAGCTCCTACCTGAGGGAATCTGGTGTACGATTTTAGTTTAAGGATAGCTGGTGCCAAGAGGTTCCGACCCACTGGACATTTGCATTGCTTCATTAAAGTCTTCAAAATAGCTATAGTATCATTAGCATCTCCATATTGCCAGGGGAAACTGAGGCAGGCAGAGGTTCAGCAACTTACGCAAGGCCATTTAGTTTAAGTGACAGCCCCAGAATTGGAACTTAACCAGATGTGTTTGACTTTTTAAAGTTTCACGTCTAACCCACCACATGGAGACACAATCTCCTTTCCCTCCTGTGGAACATTTTCACGAGCACTGTGCCAAGAAGCCTTCCTCTACCAGTGCAAATCTTGCCTGAGTAGAATGTTTTAAATCTTGGTTCCTCCAGGTATGAGCTGGGTGACCCTGGCCAGTCCCTTAACTTCTCTGAGCTGCTGTTTCTGTGTTTGCATAATGGAAATTATAGTTCTTACCTTGGAGGGTCTTTTTTTTTTTATAGAATTATTAACACTTTTTAAAAAATTTATTTATTTATGATAGTTACAGAGAGAGAGAGAGAGAGAGGCAGAGACACAGGCAGAGACACAGGCAAAGGGAGAAGCAGGCTCCATGCACCGGGAGCCCGATGTGGGATTTGATCCCGGGTCTCCAGGATCACACCGTGGGCCAAAGGCAGGTGCTAAACCGCTGCACCACCCAGGGATCCTATGGAGGATCTTTTTTTAAAAGATTTTATTTATTTATTCATGAGAGACAAACATAGGCGGAGGGAGAAGCAGGCTCCATGCAGGGAGCTTGATGCGGGACTTGATTCCAGGACTCCAGGATCATGCCCTGGGCTGGAGGCAGGCACTAAAACTGCTCAGCCACCCAGGGATCCCCTATTGTGGACATTAAATGAGATAATGCATGTTAGATACCTACCAGGGTGCCCGGACACAGTAAGTGTTCAACAAATGCTTATGTATTATTATTAGGATGTGTAATCTAGATAGTAATATAACACATATAGTTTTTATTATATCTTATTTATATAAAAGTGCAAAGAAATAGGATTGTTATTATTAGTAGTATATACATTATATATTACTATAATGCATATATTTATTTTGATATCTTATTTACATATGAGTATAACAAATAAATAGGATTATTACTATTACCATTATTAGTATATATTCATATAATGCATATTATTATTATATATTATTTACTTGAGAGTATAATAAATGAACAGAATTATTATTGCTATGATTAGTAAATATATCCTATATATTTAGTATAATGATATATTTATTTTTATATCTTATTTACATATGAATATAATAAACAGGATTATTACTATCACCATTATGATTAGCATATATATTCTATTTATTAGTATAATACATATATTTATTATCATATATTATTTATATGAGCATAATAAATGAGTAGGATTATTTTTATTACTCTTAGTAGTTATGTATCTTATATATTTGTCTGACACATATATTTATTATATATTACTTACAAACAAGTATAACAAACAGGATTATTGTTACTATTCTTCTTATTATTATATTGTCCCTAAACTCCCATCATGCTCTTCAAGGGCTCCACCTGACTTATCCCCAAACTGACCATTTGTTTAGAAGGATTGGCACGCAAACTCTGTCTTTGGGATCTGCTCACCTGAGCCTTCAGCTTCTTGAACGTGGAAGAGAAATGTTCCCACTCTGCTCTTCCTTGAGCCTGGTTCTCCCTCTGCAGTCACAGGGGAAGTATTTACTAAGTAAATCCTCAATCCACTTCCAAAGCAAGGAAGCTGCAGTTAATTTCATATGCGGGGAGAGAGCCCATGGCTCAACATTAGTATCCTAATTTATGAAGAGTGAAATAAACTCCAGACTTGGCCAGCTGATTCAGGTGAGGGGATAATAGAATAGCAAGCAACACCCTGCCAAGTAACTCAAATTGTATAAAATAAAATTCAGCAATATTTAAAAGTAATTCAGCTCATTTGAAGCTTCTAGCCATTCCCAAACTCAGTAATAACTAAAGCATGCAGCGTAATGAATAAAATGAAAATGTGACCTGGGATCTCACCATTTATTTAGAACTGAGAAACTGAAAATTGCTCTCTCTAACTGATGGGCCTAAAGTTATTACTTCATTCACTTAAGCATTTTACATAAGGCAATTCTCTGATGATAAATCACATTGAAATTGATTTCAGTTTAAAAATGAAAAAAAATCCACATTAACATGTGGACGCTTAAAGATCTGTAGATCTGAATTATTGGGGTGCTCATGCTAAGAATGGATGACAAATTGAAAAATAAGCATGTACTCACTTTTAGAAAATAAATCTGCTCCTCAGAACCACCCATTATGCAAGGAAAAATAAACTGCCTCTCATTTCATTAGGAAAACTCATTTGCATCAACATTTATACTTACATATGTAATAATGCATGGTCCCAGCCTGAATACAAGGTGGTAATTCAATCAAAAAGCTCCGTTGATATGCTATCATAAACAGCAAAAATGGAAACAGAGCCTTGGGAATAAATCACCCTCTTACTATTCAGCTGGGACCATACTGGGCTATTTTACACTACATGCATTGGTGCAATATTTCACAAATATAAAAAACTGTATTTTCCTTTTATTTACTGACATGTGGCTGTTGAACTGGCAGCTTATGGGACTCCAGCAGGTGCAGGGATGGATCCCAGTGGTGGAATCAGACGGCAAGCGATGACAATAAGGCAATTAAAAATTTTTTAATTAAAATAATTTTAATCAAAATTTCGAGGGAAAAAAAAGACACTTGAAATTTTAATCCAAAGCATAAGGTTTATACACACATCTCCATTTGGAGGGAAGAAACCCTGGTGAAAATTAGCATCATTTTCAATGCAGCCATATTTTCAGTTGCTAATTAGACATCTTCTCTTGGCTGATCATATAATTTAGAAAATGGGTAAGTGGCATTTTACAAGTCTTTACAAGGTTATTTCTTAGACAGTGTTGAGTAATCTGGGTGGCATGGTACATGCTGTTTCCTCTGCCTGGAATATTCCTCCAGTGTATCCTCCTGCGGCTGGCTCCTTATCATTCAATTTTGAATGCATTTTCTCACTGAGGCTTCCTTAATTTCCTCCCTGTCACTGACCCTGCCCATCGTTCTCCTACATCATCCTGTTTTTTTTTTTTTTAAGATTTTATTTATTCATGAGAGATGCAGAGAGAGAGAGGCAGAGACACGGACAGAGGGAGAAGCAGGCTCCAAGCAGGGAGCCCGATGTGGGACTCGATCCTGGGACTCCAGGGGTCAAAGGCAGACGCTTAACCCCTGAGCTACCCAGGCATCCCCCCATTCTGGTTTTTAAAAAAACATTATTGCAGGAATCTTTAAGCATGTATTTTTTTTAAGATTTTATATATTCATTCATGAGAGACACAGGGAGAGGCAGAGACAAAGGCAGAGGGAGAAGCAGGCTCCCTGCGGGGAGCCCGATGTGGGACTCCATCCCAGGACCCCGGGATCACTACCTGAGCAGAAGGCAGATGCTCAACCACTGAGCCACCCAGGCACCTCTCTTTAAGCATATTTAAAAGTAAAGAGAATAATGAGAATGAGTCTCAGTTTCAGCATCACTGACACTTGGTCCCCGCTTCGTTTTCCTCTCCGCGGCCCCCCACTCCACCCCTGCCCGCGGCCCCTGGCTACCTTCTCTCATGCCCTGCAAATTCAAAGCACATTCAGAACATAGTGTCCTTCCCTCTGGAAATCTGTTGGTGTGTTTCCCCAAAATAGAAGGACTTTAAAAAAATATAATCATAACATCATTATCACATCACAATTTTTTATCACAATTTTTAAATTCATAGTAATTACTATCCATATCACCACATCACCAGGCAAAGTGTTCACATTTACCCAATTTGTTTGAATTGGGATCCAAATGAGGCCCAGTCCTTGTAATTTTCTGTGCTATATCAGTCTTTAGGATTTTCTTACATCTCTTTCTATTTTTTCACTTGCAGTTTTTTGGGGGAGGATATAGTTGTGTTAAGCTAGGTCAGAGGTGCCTGGGTGGCTCAGTCAGTTAAGCATCTGCTTTTGGCTCAGGTCACGATCCCAGGGTCCTGGGATCCAGCCCCACATCAAGCTCCACACTCAGCAGGAAGTCTACTTCTCTTTCTGCCCCTCCTTCTTCTAGCGCTCTGTCTCAAAGTTTTTAAAATCTTTTTCTTTTTAAAGAAGCTAGATCATTTGTTTTGTAGAGTCTTCTATAATTTAGATTTGCTGATTGCATCCTATGGGTCATTTGATAAGTACCACTATCCCTTGTATATCCTGTAAATTGGTAATTAGGCCTAGAAGCTTGAGCAGATTCAAGTTCAATATGGTTTTGCAAGATCATTTCATTGGCAGTGTTGTGTTCTTTCAGTCGGAAGTATACACTATCTGTTTTATCTCTTTCCATAACATTACAACTCATTGGTATTCATTACCTAGATCCGTTGATTCATTAAGTCTTGCAAAAGTGATGCTCCACTTCCAACATTCCTTCTCCATTTATTAGCTAGAAAACTTTTATAAGGAAAAATTTTCCTTCATCAACTATATGGATACCCTGAGATACAAGTCATATAAAAAAGTAGGATAAATACTTGATTTATCAGTTTTTCCAAAGATTTAAGTGGTTCCCTAGAATTCCCCAAAGGGACCAATGACTCAGTGATTGATCTATAACTATCTGTCTAGCAACTATCTGTATCTATCTATGTATCTATCTAGGACCAAAGTGACCTTATTGTAAGTAAATTTATTTAGGGGGACATATAAATGTGGTTAAAAAATAAGTCAATTAAATTATAGAGGAAGTAGGACAAAGATATGTCCCAAATTGGGACAGTTGTAAGTAAGTGATGGAAGTTTGGAAAATGTTGCCTTAGAAAGCAGTTCTCACCAGGGTTGGGTAGGGGTTAGGAAGAACTGGGTTTGATCCATATCAGCCAATGGTATGAGCCTACCTGTTGTTAGAATTGATCCACCAATGGAGGGAGGTCAGCTTGGAACCTGGGAAGCACTGATACGAGGAGGCAGAATGAGATGAACCTACAGGAGGGGATAGCCTGTCCCATCAGAGTTCTGATGCCCCTGCAGGGCCAACCTGCAAAGGGTCAGAGGCGCTGGACTGTCCTCACATTTTCTTTTTTTTTTTTTTAAGATTTTATTTATTTATTCATGAGAGACACACACACAGAGAGAGAGCGAGGCAGAGACACAGGCAGAGGGAGAAGCAGGCTTCATGCAGAAGCCTGATGTGGGACTCGATCCCAGGACTCCAAGATCACGCCCTGGACCGAAGGCAGGCGCTAAACCACTGAGCCACCCAGGGATCCCCTGTCCTCACATTTTCTTTTATTCATCCAGCAATGGACACTTAGGTTGTTTTTATGTCTTGGCTGTTGTGAATAATGCTGCAATGAGTGTGGGGTAGAGATATTTCTTCAAGATAATAATTTCATTTCCTTGGACTAATGCTTAGAAATGGAATTGTTGGATCATATGGTAGTTCTATTTCTAATTTTTTGGGGGAACATCCATATTATTTTCCCTGGTGGTTGCACCAATTACATTCCCACCGAGAGTGCACCAGGATTCACTCTTCTCTACATCCTCCTAATGCTTGTTATCTCTAGCCTGTTTGGTAATGGCCATCCTAACAGTGTGAAGTGATATCTCATGATTTGCGTGTCCCTGATGATGAGTGGAGTTGGGCTCCTTTTCATGTATCTGTTGGCCCTTTGTATGTCTTTTTGGGAAAAACAAGTCTATTCAGTTTCTTTGTCCAGTTTTTAATCTTTTACGTTGGGAATTGTATGAGTTCCGTATATATTTTCATTTTTAACCTCTTATCAGAGATAAGGTTTGCAAATATCTTCTGCTCTTCCCTGGGCTGCCTTTTGATTTTGTTGGTTTTCTCTGCTGGGCAGAAGCTTTTTAGTTTGATGTAGTCCTAACCTGTTTATTTTTGCTTTTGTTGCTTGTGCTTTCGATGCCATATCCAAAAAAATCATTGCCAAGACCAATGTCAAGGAGCTTTCCCTGGTTTCCTTCCTCCGCCCTCTTTGAGGTTAGTCATGGTCATGTGATTTGCATTGGCCAATAAAATGTGAGCAAGTGACCCCAGTGAGGATTTGTCATGTGCTCTCCCCCTGCCACTGCAATCTACTACATTCCAAAGGTGCCTATTCTCTTAGCCTAGATCCTGGAGTGAGGATGATCCTTGCAGATTGGGTAGGGAGTCCCCTACCCAACCTGCAATGGACATGGAGCATTGGTAAGGAATGAAGATTGTGGAAGTAAGCCATTAAGATATGAAAGTGTGTGTTACTATTACCTTGACTGTTACAGATAGGCACAGGTGGGTGGATGGCTGGTGGAAAGTATTCTCTGGAAAGATAGAATCCAGCCCAGAATGTCTCAACCCTGGCACTGTTGATATTTGGCCTCCATAATTCTTTGTTATAAAGGGGCTGCCCTGTGTACAGTAGGATGTTTAGCAGCATCTCTGGCCTCTACCTATTAGGCGTCAGTGCCACTCCCTTCCCGAGTTGTGACAACCAAAAATGTTTCTAGAAGATTATTATATGTTTCCCGGTTGGAGGGCCACACTCACCCCCATTTGAGAAGTCCTGCTCCAGACAGAACACGGCAAATTCAGCAAATACGTATGGGTCAGGGTGGGGCTGAGAGAACAGGGAATGGAGGAAAATGAGGCAGGAAAAGAAACGGGAACAACTCATGACAAGAGATTCAGGCTGCGGACAGACGTCATCAAATCTGTGCTTTGGAAAGATCGTCCTGGCTGTTCTGGATCACTCTGAAGTTTCCAGGCCTCTTGCCAGTGAGCCTGATCCCAGCGAAGTGACATGTGGGAGTTGCTGCCCACAGCACAAGTCCTAGTTAGCATGAATTAGTGTACTGGTTTGCATGAGCCCATCCCAAACACGGTCTGTCACCACTGGGTTCAGCATGAGCTTCTGGAAGTGAAGTGGCAGTGGGGTGACTGCACCCATTTAATACATGGGGAATTATAAGGCTCAGATAAGAGAAGTAACTACCCAGGGCAGCATGGCTAGGAAATCCACATCAATGGCACAAGACTGAAGACTTTTGCAACACACAGCCCATGCTTGACTCCAGTGAAGGGTGAACATAGATTTGAGATGAGTAGGAGAAAGAACTTTCTGACACTGAGTCATCGTAGAAGTGGTGTTTCTCACGATACTCCTACATATGGCTTATGCACGGCAAACACTCTTCAAGAAACCTTAGCAATATCCCCTCACTTAATCTGCATAAAACCCTATATGGTAGGCACTATTGTTATCCTCTGTAATATGCATGGAGAAAACAAGGCAGAGAGAGTTCACATAATTCATCCAAGCTGTAGAGCTGGGATTCAAACATGATTTGTCCATAGGCCGAACTATATTGCAGCGCTACCTCTTAGAGATCTTATCATGTTGTGGGCTTCCAGCCACTGGAAATTTCAGCCAAGGCTGCTCATTTTACTAAATGAGATAGGACATGTAAAAACACCAAGTATGGCGCTTACCACATACCAAATGCCCAAGCTCTGGAAACCGACCTTTCAGGGGGTTCCCGCATGGATGCTGAGAGCACTAGAAGTCTCTTGAGGCCCCTTGCAGCTGGTGTTGCTATCAGCATCCCCACAGAGGCATAAGCAGCCCTGCACCCTCCAGGGCTAGTCTTGCCAGGAGAAAGCCAACAGCTTGGACAAGCACCACGGCACAGAAACCTGAGCAGCTTACATGGCATAGCACCTGCCATGCGCCAGACCACATTCTGAGCAAACAGCCAAGCATTAACTCATTCAATCCTCCAACAATCCAGACTCAAATACTGTTATCACTTGGGGTTTACAGATCAGGAGGCAAAAGCTAAAGGAGATCAAGTAACTTGCCCAGGAACTAAAACGAGACTCAGATTTTTTTTACACAGTGATGCTGAAGTTACAGACTCAGAGGCTGGTCCTGAAGCCACCACCTAGTTTAGAATCGAAATGGGCCTAGATGTTATACGTTCACAAAAGCGACTCCAGTTGGAGAAAGTCAGATATTCAAGAAAGGGATGCTCACCTGTCAGTGATAAAACCAGAGGCAGAGCCTGGGTGGTGAGAGCTGTAGCAGTAAAGAGGCCCTGTGCTTGGTCTATAAAGAGCTCAGAATCCAGGCAGGGAGAACCAAGGCAGTAGGAAGTCTCTCAGAAAGAAGGGAGGACCTGGTTAGTGCCATCACAGAATGGATACCGCCCGTCTGCATTTCAGAGACTCGTTGCACGCCCCACCTCCTTTTAATTCTATCAGCAGCAAGGAACAAAGCCAACCTTACCAGTGGAGTTCTGAGTGGCCTCAACAATTCACGGAGACCTTGATACCCTGGAGAGCAAGGAATGCTCCGTTTGTTAACTATATCTCCTGCAACCGCATGCACACACACCTGCAGGTGCACACATGTGCACACACGCATATGCACACGTGCAGCAGGAAAAGGCATCAGCAGCACTGCCATTGCCTCAAGGGCTCTTGATGGTCAGGTGGGAGGAGCAGAGGCCTGAGTCTGGACACTTCCACCATCCCCCTGTTAGAGCACCTGCTTTGTGCCATGCCCTGGGATTAGTTAAAGCCAAAGGTTAATTTTTTAATTAATTTATTTTTTAAAAAGATTTCATTATTTATTCATGAGAGACACACAGAGGCAGAGACACAGGCAGAAGGAGAAGCAGGCTCCCTATGGGGAGCCTGATGTGGGACTCCATCCCAGGACCCCAGGATCACAACTTGAACCAAGGCAGATGAGACACTCAACCACTGAGCGCCCAGGTGCCCCAAGCCAGAGATTTAAACGAAAGGTGTGTGAGGTGCCAGGGAGCAATGATAGGATGTTTTCTCTGAGTGGCCTGGTCAGTGGAGGCAGGACTCTGTCCTCTTTAACCTTCAGATGCCCAGGCCCTTACGGTGTCAGCCACACAGAGTCAGCCAACAATACACATCTCTTGAACGGCTGAATGAAGAGGTCTGTGACCTTGGCCAAGGTCAGCTTCTTCCTGGCTAGCATGAGGACTCTGCAACCCTCCGGGAGGATGCCTTGTGGAAGGTCTAATGAATGAACGTCTGGGAGAGGCTTCCAGGAGTGCAAGGCAGGTGCCCACTTCCTAGGGAAAGAATCTACTTTCTGAAAATGGACCTATTCACCAGATCTCCTGTAACCATGAGAGAATAAGCTTCATCGTGCAGTTCTGAGTTTTTATTTTACTCTCTGGCTTGCTCCCAGCGAGTGAGCAGAGCTTCCTCGTCCTCTGACCCCCAGCTAGTAGGCCTGCAGAACGTTTGGGGGCACCCCCACCCCCATGCAGCTCAGCCTGTGGGCAGCCCACTTTCCCTTCCTCCGCTCGTCTCTCCAGCACGCGCCATAAAACCTTTCGCTGGACCACGGAAAGGCAGCACTGCCTCAAATGCTGGGTGATTCAGGAAGCTTCTTTCTCATTTTAATTGGTTTCCTAATTGGACTGTTTATGGGGTGTGCAATAGCCTGGGATGAAAAGGCTAGGCGAGCAATTATGTGCCTGGCATTCCTATCTGGCAGGAGTTAATACTTTCATAACAAGAAGGAGAAACCCCCGAAGTTCACCAAAATGCCATGGTTTTGTTCTCAAGAAATACCTAGATTTTGAAACAATCCCCCAAGTCAGAAATGGTGTCAAGCCCTGCTTACCCAGTAGCAAGCGGGCGCTTCGTGAGTCTTTGGGTTCCTTTTTGATTTAGTGGAACTTGCAGAACGGGGGGCTCTCTGGGGCCTGTCAGGTTTATAACTGTGCACTCCCTTCCTGGCTGCAGATAAGGGGGTAAGGAGGGCCCTTGAGGGGCCTGATTGATTCTCTGGAACGAAGGTTTGTCTTCCCTGGCGGGATGGATGACTTCATTCTGGTAGATGAGGTCACCCGAGTCAAGGCAATAAAGTGTCTGATATTCACATGAAAGCCAGTTTTCAAAGCAGCCTCTGAAGGCAGGCCTCCCCGTGCCCCCATTTGCCTATACTCCATCAGCAAGCTGTGTCTACACTAAGACCCTTCTTTCCTTGGTACAATTTATTCCAGAAACTCCCCTCCCCACCACCAAGCAAATTCTGAAATTGGATGGTTCTGATTTATAAAAATTTGGGGATGGGGCGCTGTGCAGAAAACCTGTCCTTAATGACTTGGACATTTGGCTGAAAGAGGCTGAGTGATGTTTTCCCAGAGGAAAGTATATTCTAAACACTGCCACATCATTTCAGCTGGGTCTTTGGTTGTTTTCAACAAGCTCACTGGGCTCTTTCAGCCCTGGAAGTCCCTGGTATCAATTTTCTGGTAGAGAGCAGATCGGGAACATAGCTGTGGTCTAATCCTGTAGATTACAAGTAACTTTTTCATAATGCTGCTGCGCTGACATGGCAACACTGGGGGAAGGTTTGGTTTGGGGGGGGGGGGGGGGACAGAAAAGAATTTGTTTTCCAAGAAAGGAAGAAGAGGGATGCCTGGGTGGCTCAGTGGTTGAGCGTCTGCCTTCAGCTCAGGTCATGGTTCCAGAGTCCGGGGATCGAGTCCCACGTGGGGCTTCCCGCAGGGAACCTGCTTCTCTCTCTGCCTCTCTCTCTGTCTCTCATGAATAAATAAATAAAATCTCTTAAAAAAAAAAAAAGGAAAAAAAAAAGGAAAGATGCTCTCTATGTCAGCAAATTTGAAATCTTAGTCCCCAGGGCAAAGTCTGATTATGATTTGGGTTTTGAACTGATCTTATTTGGTCCCATTTGACGTGCTTTCTAGAAACTGGTTCAGCACTTGGTGCTTGGTGTTGGATCTGAGTCATTAGCCAACTTCCCCAAGCATTGGTTTGTTATGTTAAGTAGTTCCCACCCGAATGCAAATAAGGAAATTCTCCTGTATTTTATAGAAATTGAGATGCTCTCAGTCTGAGATGTAACATCGGTGTATGTGTCTTGGAGAAAGGAAGACCAGTGGGTATTTAAACCATATCCCAAACCTTTCTTATCATTTGGAATTTCTGTTGAAGAAGTTTTTGGAGGTTTTGTTTAGACATAGATTTTTATCACGTATCATCCTTGGCATTCATAAAAAAATGGAAGTGGGATATATCAGTTAAAGCAGTGACAACCAGGTCATGACCACTACTTGGCTGGAAGCAATTGTAAGAAACCATCAATTGAAAGATGCATGATGACCTTAGAGATGGTCAGATGAGACCTGGTGTGTGTTATAGCAGAGGGAACACGGGAGCTTGGCACAAGTAACTGCTCAATAAAGTACAATCATTATAGTATTAATTATTAATCCTGAGGGGACTTGTAATGTGTGTAATTGCAAATTTTCTCCTTTTCCACTTTTTATCACAAGGGAGATTTCAACAAGTTTAATGTCTGGGTTTTCCGGGACAAAGGCAGTGCTTGCCACCTGTCCCACAGTACCCTGGGGTCTGACAGCCAGGATCTCTTCCGGTAATTCCACTGGGGGTCATCATTGACCCCATGTAGGTCACATGTCCACCCTGAAGCCTGGATTTGGGATGTTCTGGTTTGCCAGACTTGAATCAAGTGCCCACCTCTGCAGCCAGGGCTGGAATCAGCCTTATCTCAGCATTCTCATGCAGAGGGAGTGGGAAGGAGTGGTTTCCCCGGAGGAGGATCAAGGTGATGTAGCATTACCATAAACAGGAGTGATGGCTGTGGGCAGTTAAAGACACTTCATTGGATTCATCTTGGCACTCAGACATCCACCTTGATGAGCCACCTTGAGCCCAGTCCTTCCCAGGAATTCAGGAAGCCCCTGATACCCTCAGTTCCCCCATGAGGACCTGGAGAACTCACAAGACCCTGGCAAGCAGTAAATAAGGCACAGGGTTACTGGACAGAGGACTCCCAGCTCCCCATGTGAGACAGACATGGAGCACTGCATCTCTTCCCAAACACACGTGCAAGGATGGCAGGGGCCAGTGCTGAGCATTCCTGGAAGGGGCTTCCAGCTACACTCAGCAAGATCACCACCCAACTGTGCTTGTGCTTCCTCTTTCATATTGCTGGCTATTGAAAAAAAAAATGTAGTCAAACACATCTGAAATACTTCATCTAGGTTAACATTCCTAAAAAAGACAGAGGCCATCAGTTAAAGAGATTGAGAAAAATGTGTCAGCTGCTCATTCGTTGATGGGGAATTCTAGCTTTATCCCTTAAACACCCACCCCTTCAAGAAATATGCTAGCTTTAAGTTTTTCTAGCTGTAAAACATCACATAACTTGCAGAGATGAATTTCCAATATTATCAAATCTACTGTCGTATTTCCCAAAATGTGGGTGTGAGTGTGATGTGAAAAAAATAACTACTGTCAAATAAGTTTGGGAAATACTGTGATCATTTGTTGCAGAACTTCTCAGAGACTTTGATGATAATGGTGTTACTCAATAGTTGCTGTATTATTAGCACATCTATGTGTCGTTCACAAATAGTTAATTTTCTCAACAATATCTTTATAAGGTAAGGAATATAATAATATCATTCCCATTTTATAGTCAAGGGAAATGAGGCACATGTGTTCAGTGACTTGCACAAGGATGTGGCCAGAATTCAAATCCAGGCTGACCCCAGAGCTCACATTCTTTTAAGCTCTGAAACCACACTTAACACCACTTGAGTGTTGATATGCTTCATGAGTTTCCAACGGAAAAAGGAGAAAAAGTTGATTTTTTTCAAATTCATTTGACACAAATCCTTTCTTTTATAGGATCTCATGAAGTTAAGCTTGCACACATCCTGTGTTGGAAAATGCTAGCCTACAACAATTGCTCAGTTTTCTAAGCTCCACTGAGCCCATATTTATGGACCATGAACACCTAGCATATTCCAGGTGCTGCATCTGTGACTGGGGTAAGGCAAGATTCCCACCCTCGGGGAACCCACCATCTAGAAGATAAAAGGACAGATACTTCGGTGCCATGTTGGACATAAGAAAAACAGGTTGTGGATGGGGGGGCAAGGAAATCAACTCTATCTGGGGATATAGGCTATTAAAAAAGGAGGTGGGCCTTACAGGGTGAGTAGAACCCACCAACCAAAGAAAAAGGGACAAGATCATTGCAAGTGAGGAAGAAGCACAGCTACTTCTACTCCTCCCCTGTGGTAATGTTTCAGAAAGAAATGCCATCTGGAATGTTACAGGAGGCCTCAGAATTGCTTGTGAACTCTCTAACTCTTGTGAACTCTTTTCTCTCGAAGCCCCTCTAACCAGGAAGATGGCACACAGGTGATGCTGGGTCCCTGTCCCGTGGGAAGGTGGCTCGCCAGACTCGATCACCCTTACTTGTCTCCAAAAGGTGCCAACTGAGTTTTGTGAGGTCTTGAGCATCATCCAGAAGCAGATCTCATCACCGATGGGGCAAGGCTGCTCTGCACAATGACCTTATGTGGTGGTTTTAAAATAGGACTTTCTTTGACTCTCTCCTTTGAAAAGATAGAGGCTTAGTTCCCTCCCCTTGCATGTGGGTCAGATTCAGTCACTTAATTTTTTAAAAAGATTTTATTTATTTATTTGAGAGAGAGAGAGAGAGAGAGAGAGAAAGAGAGAACAAGTGGTGGGGAGGAGCAGAGGGAGAGAGAGCCAGAAAAGCAGAACTTTGCAGGGCTGTATCCCAGGACCCTGAGATCATGACCTGAGCTGAAGGCAGATGCTTAACCCACTGAGCCACTCAGGTGCTCCTAGTGACTTGATTTTAATGAAAACAACATGACCAAAGGGATTCTCTTTGGCTTCTGGGGCTAGGTCATAAAAAGCCTACAGCTTCTGCCTGGCTATGTCTCTGTCTCTCTCCCTCTCTCTCTCTTCATATTTCCCTGTCTGTCTCTTTGTGTGCCTCCCTGTCTCTCTGCATCTCTGTCTCTCTATGTCTCTATCTGTGTGTATGTCTCTATCTCTCTCTGTGTCTCTGTCCCTCTCTGACTCAGTCTCTTGATGTGTCTGTCTCTTTCTGTGTGGGTCTCTGTCTCTTGTTTATCTCTCTTCCCCACTCTGGACACTCATGTCTGGAATGCAGCCACCATGTCTTGAAGAAGCCCAGACCACCTGGAGAAGCCACATGGAAGGATTCCCCGGCTCGTCCCAGCTCAGCTCACCACCAGTGCAGCCACACATGGAATCACGTGATGAGTGCCCTGAAGCCACCCAAATTTAGCTCCACAGCCAGGTAGTTGTAGTGGTCAGAGATGGGGAGTATCCAGAGAATTCCTCTCTTTCTAAAATGCCTACTTGTGTGTATCTCTTATTCACTAGGCCCCATGTGAAGAGAACCACAGGAAAAATGCAGAGGACAGCACATTTATTGGGGGCCTTGGGACCTAAGAGTGCCCAGGTCCAGAAAGTTCTAAGATTTTGGCTCATACAGAGGCTTTAGAACCTTTTTAGCAGATACCATGCAAATTCCACCAATGCTCAAAGCACAGTAGTGATGAAAAGCCTTTCAAAAGGAGTTGGAGACCTCCATGGCTCAACCAGGCACTCCTGGGCATATTCAGTCTGCTTTGCTGACTCTTGCCAACTGGCGGAAGTTTCTCTTCACTCAAGACCAGCCACTTCCCTGGAGGATCGGTGACAAAGCAGCTCCAGTGTAGCTGGGGAAATCCTGACCTTGGCCTCTGATAGTTCCTGAACCCCTCTACACAGGGGCAGGTGCTGGGTGAGGACTGTGCAGAGGAGGGAGGAGGCCATCACGCCACCCTTCGTGAGCTTCCAACCAACGCCACCCTTCTAGCCTTGGTTGGGTGAAAGCTGCTGGAGGCCACTGTCCCAGCGCAGACACTGCCAAGCTGTCAGCTTTCAATTACGGGTTGGAAGAATCTTTCCCAATCTTTCTCCTTGGAGGAAGGTAATTGTGTGTACCTTTTCTTAAATGCTTTAAGAGCCAGGATTGAAATTAAAAGAGTTTTCTCTTCAACTGTTAAAGAGAGAGCTGAATTACCCAACAAAGGCAACGGTCTAAAGCATTCTGGGGAATGGGGGTTTTTGTCTTCATTATGGAGGAAGGACCTGCTGCTTGCCAGGCTCTGCGGAGCGACAGCTCTGAGCCAGGAGCTCTGGACCCTGGGTGGAAACAGGTGGTGAATAAGTAGTGGCTGAAATGGTTAATTACTATGGCAGTAAGTGGCACCGAGAAATACAGGAGACTCTGAGGGTGGCTATGGAGGGAGAGTCAAATGCACCCAGGGAGTCAGGATTCCCTGCTTCCTTCCATCTCAACCTTGTCGAGGCTGGTGCAAAAAAAGTCCCTCCCTGAGCTTTGTGGCAGCCTTGTGAGAGACAGCTCAGAGGAAGGAAGGTTGCAGCCAGCTCCCCCCTTTCTTTATAACCAGCATCCATATCCTTCCCCACGGGGCGCCTTCAGCAGGTGCATGAATCCATCTCCCACACCCGCTGCCGTCCACACAAATAAAATCCTAAGAATGGCCAATATATTCTGAGCCAAGTCACAATAGCCCGCGAGAAGAAATGCATAAACTCATAACTTCAAACCTAGGCTATTTAGCATCCCATTAAAAATATTCAAAATATAAATCAAAATTCATAGGAATAAGTAATATTCAATTTAGAATTTATGGCATTTTAAAATAGGATGATTTCCTCAAATGTGCAATAAATTTGGTTTTGTGGAATTGCGCTTGCCACCTTATCATGACAGTTGCTTTATCTACACAGCCCACCAAAGCGGAGTCACTTTATAGAATCTAAATTCACAAATCAACTGTCGTCTTCACTTCACTGATTCATTGCTGATGGGCCTTTCACAAGGTAAAAAAAAAAAAAAAGAAATCCCTTCCGAGTTGACAAGAGTAATAAATGGGGAGGTGAGCGCTGCCCATCCATCCGCTGGCCCGCTGACCTGCCTATAGTGATACACAGCAGAATAAACTCATAAACCAGCCGCCTCTTTTGACCTCTCAGAGTAAATGGAAACAGAAGAGCGTTTATGATGATCACTCTGAGGACTGGGGGTCTGACCAGAGGATTATACAAACTCGAAGAGCACCTTGAAAACAGGAACCCAGGCCAGCCTGTGGAGAATCCAAAATTTTGAGATTTTTGGAGAGGTTTTCCCTTCATCAGTTTTCATTGTCCCCGCTGTTCTGTTGTTTATTCAGGTGAGAGAGTGCTGGTGCAGGACACACAACGGGGAAGGGGCGCCTCAGAGTCTTGCAGAGAAAACATGGCCTTAAGTCTTAGGAAGAAGGGAGGAAGGAAACTGACCAAATCAAAGCACACGTTTGTATTGCAGAGATGCCTAGAGCCGCCTGTGTGTAGTTTCTCCAAACAGCGAGTTCTAGACCCAGACAAGGTAAGGAGGACCCCTACTTTGTTAATGCAAGACATGATGATGATTAATGAATACACAGCCGTTAGTTCTTTACTAAAAAATATAAAATTGTCTTTTATTTAAAAGTCAGAGCTAGAAAAAAAAATGCCCTCAGTTAATTTAAGAGTGACCCAAGCTTAATAACCTGGTTAAAAAAAAGAGCGAAATTTATAGAATGGAAAAGCATATTTCAGTCCCCAGTTGACAATATTCAAAGCCAAACTCTTAATTGTGGTTGACAGAAAAGTCAGAAATGAGTCCAGTGGCATCTTAGTCATGACACAAGCACATGGGTTTCAATTTTCTGAACTTAATTCTGGGACAGAAATAGCATGTATGGATTCAGATGACTAACAAGATGTTGAATATCAGCTAGTATCCAGAAATGCATTTCTGCTTGCAAGAAGTACTCCACAGTAGAGATGTATATAAGCAAGGGGTAATTCTGACCTCATATTTAGAATCTGTACCCAGATGCTCCATTGGCAAGGTAAATGTATGTGGGGTTTTTTTTTTTTTTTTTAAGATAAAGGAATTTTAAGGAACTATTTTTTTTTAAGATTTTATTTATTCATTCATGACAGACACAAAGAGAGAGAAAGAGAGAGGCAGAGACACAGGCAGAGAGAGAAGCAGGTTCCATTCCATGCAGGGAGCCCAACGTGGGACTCCATCTGAGGTCTCCAGGATCACACCCCCTGGCTGAAGGCTGCGCTACACTGCTGGGCCACCGGGGCTGCCCAGGAACTATTTTTAATAGTAAATATAGTACCACATTATTATAGGATGGTTGGAAGAGGAGAAAGGTCATGCGGAAGGACATCACCCTACTACCACAACTGCATTATTATTATTTTGTGTATTCACATTTACTTTCACGTATGTTCATGGGATAGCATATACATAATTTTATATTTTTTATTTTAATAAGTTTTTTTTACTGTTTGCTTCCTGCTTTTTGTTATTATAGTTTTAATGGCTGCATAATTATCTATCAAATAGATGCACTCTAATTCAGGTTATCATCCTTTAGTTTCTGACTGTTGGATATTTAGGCAGCTTCTAAAATTTCAGATTATAAATAAGGTTCTGATTACTAACTTCATATTTGTGAAAAATATATACTCGTTGACATTTAAATTTCAAAGGACTGGTTAAATAGCAAGTTAAATATAGCAGAGGAAGGAATTAGGGAACCACGAGATAGATCTGAGAAACTTAGCATGCAGAATGGAGGCATAAAAAGATGGAGCAGGTGAAAGAGAGATTGGGGGACACACAGGATGAAATCAGAAGATCCAAATACATTTCAGAAGAGTTCTGGAGATGAATATAGGAAGAATGGGAGGAAATATCATGTGTAAATTATAGATGAAGGCTAAGAGTTTCTCAAAATTGAATTGTCATGAGACCTCAAAAGAAACATATTAAATATTGGGGAGAACAAATTAAAGAAATCCACACTCTTATGTATGGTAATGCAAGTGCAGAATACCAAAGACAAGGGAAAGATCCTTAAAAGCAAATCAAGACTGGAATCAGAATGACAATAGGCCTATTAAAAACAATCAAGGCTAGTAAACAATAAACAATGGAAAAATGTCTTCATGTTGCTGAAGGAGAATACTTTTCAAAGTACACATAGTTAATTACTTAAAAGTAAAAATCACAGAAGTTTCCAAGTAAAGACTGATAAAACTTACTACTCAAAGATCCTTGCTACTAAAGGATGATGTAGTGAAGGAAGGAACTGAATCTTGAAGGAGGAAATGGAATTCCAGAAGCATAAGGAGTAAAACTGACAAACTTTCTACAGACCACATTCTACAACCATAAAACAACTAAGTTATAAAGAAAGAGCTAAACTTAGTGTGTATTCAGGAATGAAACAACGTGAATGACTGCAACCGAAACCTCCCATAGAGATGGGTCACAAAAGAAACTATAATCAAAACAGTAAAATATTTAGGACCAAATAGGTAATAGATTGGTTATAAAAATTCATGCTACAAAGACAAAAGTATACTAAGTAAAATAATTGTAGCTCTGAAGTCACAGATTATAAAAGAATTAATGAGATCCAACTCAAGACTTGGAAAATACACCATGTTTAAGATAGTAGGGATAAAGAAATAACAAAGAATAAAAATCAATAAAATGGAAAGTAAAATAGTTTGACTAGCAAAATTAAAAGCTGCTTCTTTGAACAAACAAATAGATAAAATTCTGGCAAGATTCATTAAGAAAATCAAGGAAGAAGGCCCAATAAGCAATATTAACAAGAAGGGGAACATAACCATAAATACATAGGACTTTTCAAAATCATGAGAATGCTATGAACAGCTTTATGTGAATAAATTTTAAAACTCAGAGGGAATGGAAATGCTCCAGAAAGAGATGGAAATAAAAATTGACTGAAGAAGAAATAGAAAACCCAAGAAGTATGTTAAATCCACATAATCAGGAGTCACAAAACCACTTTCCACAAGCATTAGGCTCAGATGGCTTTCTAAGTGAGTTTTATCAAATCATCAAAGAATTGATAACCTTTGCTTTATACAATCTATACCACAGAACAAAGAAGGTAGAAAATTTTCCATCTAAGAAACTAGTTAATCTTGACATCAAAACAAGGACAATACAGAAAAGTAAAACTACTGGCTTACTTATGAATGTAGATGTGAAAATCCTTTTTGAAAAATCTAGCAAGGAAAAAAATTCACAAGCAAGTAGGATTAATCCCTTCTAGAGCAGTTTAAGATTAGAAAAATGCATTAATGCAATTCACCATATTAATATATTTCAGTATAAAGACTGATCATAACAATAAGTGCAGAAAGAAAATTCCAATTCAACTCAACTCTTATTCATGATAAAAGTCATGGCAAACTGGAAATTGAAGAGAATGTGTTTTCCGTGATAAATAGCATCTATCAAAAACTCATAGCAGATATTCTATATGGTGGTAAAACTTGAGAAGCATTATATTTAAAGTCAATAATAAGGCAAAAATGATTTCTATTATCATTTTTATTCAACATTATTCTGGAGGTTGTATAAGGTGTAATAAAATAAGAAAAATAAAGCAGTAAAAGAATTTTAAAAGCATAAATTTTAAAAATTGCATTATTCCTATGCATTATTAATATCATTGTCTCCATAGAAAATCTAAAAGAATTTATAAAGTCTAAGATAGTGCGGTAAGGTTGCTAGGTACAAGATCAACATACCAGAAGCAGTTACGTACCTACATGCTAGTGAGACACTATCAAAAATGTAGTTGAAAAAAAAAATCTCATTTATAATAGCAGCAAGCATTATGAAGTGCCTGGGATTAAATATATACCAAAATGTGCAAGGCTTTCATGATGAACATGATAAAACTTTATGGAAGATCATGAAGTACTATAAAAATAAATTCAAACTATTTGTGGAAGGATGTCTCAACATTACAAACATGGCCATAATCCTTGAGTAAATCTGTAAATTCAGGGTGCCTGGGTGGCTCAGTCAGTTGAGTGTCTGACTCGATTTTGGCTCAGATCATGATCTCGGGGTCCTAGGATCAAGCCCCACATCAGAGCTCCATGCTCAGTGGGGAGCCTGCTTGAGATTCTCTCCCTCTCCCTCACCTCTGCCCCTCCTTGCCTGTGTGTGCACTCTCTCTCTCTCTCTCTAAAATAAATAAATAAATCTTTTTTAAAAAATCTGTAAATTCATACGATTCCAAGCAAAAGTCCAGCAGGTCCTCTTAGAAAGTCACCAGTTGATCCTGAAATTCATATGGTGTCATAAAGGTTGTTCAATCACACTCAGTAACTCTAAGCTATTTTCACCATCACCATCATCTCCATGTACAACATGGACACAAAGCAAGGACTTCAGGTCTCTCTAGTGATAATCAATTTCTGTTGTGATTTTCTTCTAAGAAAATGCATCTTGGAAATGGCAATTGCCATTTCATCAGCTACTGGAAAGACAAGTCCCATGACATTGCTTTTGCCAGCACAAAGACATTTGTTTACTGGAACTATCAAGCAGTTGCTGACGTCCAGGCCCCCGTGAGGCCATTACAAATGACAGTTTCTTACACACTAAGGATGCCTCACCTGACAGTGCAATGCCAGGAGACAAAAAGACACCATTTGAGCATGAATAAAAAACAGAGGTCTCTTTAGAATGTGAAGCAACACTTGTCGAACAAACGTGACCTTTCTGTTTTCTCAGGAACCAAGGAAACTTCCCACCATTTCTCTGGTTGTGATATTTGGTATTTTTACATGTCTTTCAGGAAATGCCATCCTTAGAAGGATGAAGGCTGGACTATCCCACTCGATGCTTAGGCTTCTCATTTGATCTTCATTCATTTACATAACAAATATTTATTGAGCATTTACTACATGCTGGGCATAGTTCTAAAGGCTAGAGGTGCAGCCATAAATAAAATGGTCAGAAATACCTTGCCTTTGAGGGGCTTACGTCCTAGTTGGGAGAGGTGGGTGTAAATGAGGTAATGAAGTAAAAATACATAATATGTTTGCTGGTGGTGAATGCTTAGCAGAAAGATAAAGCAGGAAATGGGACAGGCGGTATGTGTGAATATATATATGGTAGTGGCTTAGGGCTGAGGGGGTGTCTAGAAGAGAGAAGGTGACACAAGTAAAGATCTGTTGGAGATGCAGGAGTGAGGAACAGTGTTATGAAAAGAAGGAACAGTAAATACAAAGTATTTGAGGAAGGAGAGTCCTGGCTCATTCAGGAGACATCAAGAAGTCCATTATGACTAGAATAAAATGAGCGCAGGGCAGAGTAACAGATGAAGTGGAAGCAGTGGGGAGGAGCCCAGTTGATGCTGGGCCTTAGAACCCTTGTGAGGAACTGGCTTTTGGAGAGGTATGGGGAGCTCTAGAAGGGTTTTGAGCAGAGGAGTGACAAGACCTGACGTATGTTGTTAAGGTATCCCTCTGGCTGCTGCCCTGTCTGCAGACCAGAGGGGGCTTAGGTGGAAGCTCAAAGTCCAGGTGAGAGGCCACTGAAGTGCATTTGGTGATCAGTGGTGGTACTTGGGCCAGGAAGGCAGCGAAGGAGAGGGACCCCAAGCTTCCACAGCATCATCTTCCCCTAAAGCCCAGACATTGCAGGAATTCAAGCCTCTCAAGTGCCCTGTGGCCCCTGAGAACACTTTGTTGAGAAATTGCATTATTTCAGGGGGAGCTTTATCACAAGCATATGGGGATGGTATTCAGATGAGGTAGCCACCATCTAGTGGGGGGTGGAATGGATTCTGTTTTGCCCAGCCGTGGCTGAAGATAGTCTTCTAGAAGATCCTTCCCCTGGGTGAAGATCCAAAGGTGAAGCCATGAATCCTTTGCAGAACCTACTGGAAAGAAGAATTTTCTGATGTGGTCAACAGCCCCTCCAGACGTTTCCAGTTGTCACCAACACCCTGGAACAACAGTGGGTTAGTGACCCTGACTTCCTCTACTTGATAATAAATATGTGAATGTAGATAGATATAGACAAAAAGATATACAGTGATAAATCCCTGTGTTTTTCATTACTACTTATTGATCTACTACTATGTGCCAGGCATCACATTAAGACTTCAACATAATTTATCTTATTTAATCCTCTAAAACAAACTCAGCGTGGGGAGGTATAAATAGCCCAGTTTTACAGATGGAAAATCAGGACTCAGAAAAAAGACACAAGTCTATACATCCATTAAGTGATGGAGTTAATATGAAAGCTGGCCTGGCCTCAAAGCCTTATGCTCTGTCCACCATCCCACACTGCCTGGAATTGGTTGACAGACACTATTTCTCTTTTTTTATTATATAGTTGGCATACAATATTATATTAGTTTCAGGTGTACTGCATCCGTGATTAGATATTTATCTATATTATGAAATACTGACCACCATAAGTGCAGTTACCATCTGCCACCATAAAAAGTTATTACATTATTATTCCCACACACCCTATCCTGTATGGCCAATGGTATAGCCACCGTCATCCCTGTGACTTATTTACTTTATTATTAGAAGTTTGTATCTCTTGATCCTTTTCACTTATTTTGCCCATTGCCACATGTCCCTAACCTCTGGCAACCACTACTTTGTCCTCTGTACTTACGAGTCTGTTTCTATTTTGTTTGTTCGTTTTTTGTTTTGTTTTGTTTTTCTTTTTAGATTCCACATATAAGCGAAATCATACAGTATTTGTCTTTCTCTTTCTGACTCATTTCACTTAGCATAATACCCTCTAGGTCCACCCAGGTTGTTGCGAAAGGCAAGATCTCATCCTTTACTGTGGCTAAGGTATATTCCATTGCATGTAAATACCACTTGCCTTTTGACCATTCATCAGTTGATAGACACTTAGGATGTTTCCATATCTTGCCTATTATAAATAATGCTGCGATGAACATAGAGGCACAGGCATCTTTTAGAATTAGTGTTTTTGTTTTCTTCAGCTACATACCCAGAAGTGGAATTGCTGAATTGTATGGTAGTTCTCTTTTTTACTTTTTGAGGAACAGAAAAAGTACCATGCCCAACCGATGAGGTCCCCTTTTTGCTATATCCTCCACAACGCTTGTTATTTCTTGCCTTTTTGATACTTGCCATGCTGACAGATTTGAGGTGATTTCTTATTATGGTTTTGAGTTGCATTTCCCCGATGATGAGTGATGTTGAGCATCTTTTCATGTATCTGTGGCCATCTGTAACCTTCTTTGGAAAAATGTCTATTTTGATCCTCTGCCCATTTTTCTTTTTTTTTTGTTAAGATTTTATTTATTTATTCATGAGAGACACAGAGAGAGAGAGAGAGAGAGGCAGAGACACAGGCAGAGGGAGAAGCAGGCTCCATGCAGGGAGCCTGATGTGGGACTCAATCCCGGGTCTCCAGGATCACACCCTGGGCTGCAGGTGGCACTAAACTGCTGCGCCACCGGGGCTGCCCCTCTGCCCATTTTTCAATTAGATTTATTTTTTTGGTATCAAGTTGTAGGAGTTCTTTATATAATTTTGATATTAACCCCTTATCGGATATATTGTTGATAAATATCTTCTCCCATTCGTTAGGTTGCCTTTTTGCTTTGTGGATGGGCTCTCTCACTATTCAAAAGCTTTTTAGTTTGATGTAATCCCAGTTCAGACACTGTTATTTCTGAGGGTGGTTTCTGGTTCATTTCAATGGGAGGTTTTGTGGACATGAACTTTATCTGAGCTGTCACTTGGATTCTTCTTTATTCCTAAGTAAATGGTGTAGAACAGCGGTTTCCAACCTTTTTCCTAAAGGATCAGACAGAATATTTAGGCTTTGTGGCTATCTGGTCTCCATTACAACAGCTCACTTCTCCTGTTGTAGCAGGTACATGACCATAGGCAACACACAAACAAATGTGTGGGGGCCGTGTTCCAGTAAATCTTTCTTTATAAAAACATATGACCTCGGCCCCTGGGCCAGAGTTTGTGAGACCCCTAATGTTGAGGCTGAGAGAATCGTTCCCAGATCTGGGCTGACTGGTTCACCACCCACGGAATGTGCAACCTTCAAGAATTTATTTCATCTCACTGCATGAAATTGAGACAAGGTTGTGAGGATCAAATAGCTAAATATGTATGTTACTTAGAATTTCTCAAAATGAAAAGTATTATTGTGTGCCTTCCTTCAACATTGATTTCAGCATAAAGAACTCAAGTCTAAGCAAGCCTACAGACCTTAAGATCTCAGAGGAGAGAGCACTGTGTTTTGGATGACATCCTATTGATTTTCAGCATAGTCCATATTTTCGTTGAGTACCAATCATGTGCCAGTCATGAGATGAGGATGGAAGGTGCTGATGCCCTGATGTGCTCTGTGATAATGTTTGAGTTTGAGAGAGTACGTATTTTGTTTATCAATGAAAAAAAAAACAACTTTCAGACCAAACAATTATTTTAATTTAGTGCTTTTGTGTTTTAAAACCAATCCACTAAGATGTGACTCTGAGGTCCTTAAGTACAATTCACATCTGAATTTGACTCCAGTCGAGTTTGGTCATTACAGTTTAACCACAAGGGTATTAATTGAAACACTAGGAAATACCTCTGGTCAGTTTCATTATCTAATGGCACTTGGGCTTTCTAATGCATCTTAATAAGAGCTCCTGCATATGCATAGACTATTAGATTTTACAAGGAACAGTTTATACTGATTAAAAAAATAAATAAAAACTGGCCACATTCTCCTTAGGCTTCAAGTACTTATTTTTTTTCTATTAATTTTTCCAAATACGATTGTACTTTAGGACAATCACTGGATTTCATTAAACGCTATTAGAATTTTTGCTGTTGTTGTTGGTCTATAAAATTTAAAATCCTCTGCTGGTTCAACTTATATATCTGAATTGAGTTCCCTAATGTTACTGAGTGCAAAGATGCATTCCCTCAAGTGTTCATAATTTCTACAAAAAAATGGTAGCTTTATGCTAGACATAACATTTTGTTTTCCTTGACTTCCTTTAAGAATTAAGTGTACCATTTGCTAATTAAATTACTCAGTATTGACTCTAAAACTTTCTGTTTAAAACCTGATTTGATAAAAAGCCATTTGAAATGTTAGTCCACTGTGTTCTTTCAGGGTGTGGGAGCACTGATACTTCATGCTCGACACATGATCTGGGTTCCACAAGATTATATTTTTGTTTTGAAACATATTGAGAACACAGTCTAAAATAAAAATGCTCAAAGCTGTAATCATATCAATTTATTAAGTACTGACTGAGTTCAATTCAGATTTATGAGGGGGAAAAAAGGAAATAAGAAATAACAAAGTCCTAACCTAATAGAGAGAAATTGTGAAAAGACCTCCTTTTATTTTTTTCTTCAAAGTTGGCTCTTGTTCAAGCTACATATGGTCACATAATCTTTTAAAAAGCACAACTCAAGTCTCAATTTAATTATGTAATAGCATAAATGGAATTACATTGTTGATGAAGTTCAGTGCTTTGGCTTAAATGCACCAGGCTGGCTGAGTGACCCTGACTCAGTGCACTTGGCCATTGAGGCAGCCCAGGGCGCCTCCACTTCTCGCCTCCCTAGAACTAAATCACAGTCACTGGGCTGGATGGATCCTTCATATTCATGGCATCCCAGTCACCTTGTAAACATGTTCATAATGCAAGGTTAATAAGTGCTTTACAGGAATGCATTCTGTACTCTCTTTCTCCTTTTTGTATTTTTGGGGGGCCAGGGATTAGCTAATGGAAAAGCGTTGGCTCTCATAGAAGAATTCTAGCTTGAACTCTGAATGGAGACTGGGTAAATATTTTACCATGCATTTTACCTTGAGCTCTATACCTTTCTAGCTGTCTGCCGCAGAGGCCAGTCTCCATATGGCTAATGATCTGCAAGGAACATAAAGGACCTGCAGATCAGCCTTTCTCTTATAGATGAAGCAACTAAAATATGGGTGAGTACCTTTGGCTAAAGGTCATACCCTCAGTGGCTTGAACTGGAGCCTGGCTCTTCTGATGTCAGCCCCAGCCGTTGGGTTAACACCACCCTGTGGTGTACAAATCACCAAGCTAGACTCCCTTCTGTCCTGGCACTGTCAACATATGCTTCCGTCATGGAACACATCGCTGTGTCCTGGTGTTTTCCAGTAGAGTTGAAATTCTTCAAGGGATTGCTTTTTTTTCCTCCTCTGTATTCTCGGCATCTAAAACAGGGTCTGTCACATATTTATAAATGGCACTGTGACTGGACAACTGTCTCTGCACGATGACAGATCTTGATACTTTACAATTATTAACTCATAGAGATCTGTTTTCTCAGATAAAGAAACAGACCCAATTAAAGTTAGGTCATCTGCCCAGGTTCTCATTACCAAGCAAGTGGCGAGTAGGATTTGGACCTGAATCTGTCTCCCAAACCCACACTTTTTATGTCATACCCAGGACTAATGGAGCGTGAGGTGGAAAATGACAAGTTCCTACAGGAACCATATTTGAAACACCATGGGACTTGTGGAAGGAATCACTATTGGCCAGGAAATCTCCTGGGCATATCTACCCTCCAGGATTCTCAAATAACATCCGAGTGAGTCCAAGAGCTTTCTTCCCTGCTCATTTTCCAGTGGGAGTTTGTCCATGGCAGTGTGCTATACCTTTTTGCCATTAGACCCGAGAGCCATAGGAGATTAGCCTCTTCAGTGGAGGAGAAGGAGAGCACTGTGGCCCGGTTAATCAGAAAGCATGCCAAGGTACTTCCACTAAGCCCCAAATAGCTGTGCTAATGCAGGGCAAGCAGCAGCCCGTGAGCCACTTAGCAACTGAGCTTGAGCCTCTTAGTGGTGGGTAAATCCAACCATGGCTCACACAGGAAGCCACCTGCCAGAAAACCACTTGGTCACAGCACCATCCCCTGCCTGCCGCCATGTGTCATGCTACCTCATCAAAATCACTCAGCTGCTCCTTAAAATTTGTGAAGCTAATCCTTGACCATTCAACCCATTCTTGCCAAGCTCATGCTTACTGGTCATTAGCTACAACACCAACTTACATCGTCTGTGAAAAAGGATTTGTGGTGATATTTCTGGCCTTTGAACTTAACATACGATGGAGGGATGCCTTCTCACAACTCACTAACCTGCTCCCGTTAGAAGGAAGACTTCTGGTTCAAATGAACCAGGGTAACTTACAGAGTAACTATTTCTGTTGTTTCCTCTTCTATGACCTTGCCTTTTTAAAGAAACATCTATGGTTTTGTTCACTTCCTTACTTTTGAAAAAAAAGTCATCCTCTTAGAAATCAAAAGTCATCTCTTCTTCATTTTAAGTAGTAGGAGGTAATAACTCATCAGGCTTCCCTTTTTGCTTGGATTGCCAGGAAGCTCCAACCAGAATTTTTCATTGCGTATGCTTTCCCTTAGCTTAGATAGAGTCACCATAATCACTACCCCCTTATTACTCAACATTGTTCTTTTTCTATTCTTTTACTGTTTCTGACCTTTTTTGGGGGGAAGGGGGGAAACTACCTAATTCTTTTTTGAAAGGCAGAGGAGTATAAATAATTGAATCATTCTTGACCCCAATACACACTGCAGATAAACGTAGTCTTTCAGAAATGATTCTTCCCTTCACCCCGCCATTGTAAAATTCCCGCTGGCACATCCTTCATATGAGCAGAGAATCACTGATTCTATACCTTGCATTTGGCCTCCAGCCTAGACCTCAGACACAGACGCGGAGTTAAGGCCCCTCTTTGAGAACTCAGGACGATCAATGTTATTGCCACTGGCAGATTCCGGGCCCCTCCCACAGCCTCCCTCCAACAGGTTACAGGATCAAGATATTCTGATGCTTGTTATCACTTATTATGGCTGACATACAACCATCCGAGAATAACATCTATTTTAATGTCTGAATTATTTTTTCTAAAATTAATGGGCAAGATCCTAAAACTCTCCTTATTACAAAAGACAATTTGATTAATCACAAATAAAACCCCTCTGAGCATAAAACGAATAAGGTTTGAGCCACTTCGAGTTATTTTTTCCTGTCTGATAAAACCATTATCACGTTTACAGCTTTTACAATGCTGAACCACATTCCTTTGATCATCTTATAAAATTAATTGATCTTGCTTATCTATTGTTCTATTTTAAATCATTTAATTGAGGATATTAAGAGAAGTAATGGTAACAACTAAGGCATTTATTAGGCACTGATGTTCAAACTTGCAGTATGATTTTCATAATCTGAATTTCTCTATCACCAAATTCTATTCTTGTGGGAATTTACATATAGAACACCTCTAGCCACAAATAATTTGCTATTGCTTAACGTTCTGAAGGACAGACATACGCTGTGGCAAATCACTGTAGCTATACTTAATTTTAATTATTCTTTTAAATCAGATACCCTGCAGTGAAATTCTTATAATTAAATAGAAATTAAAAGTTTCTAAAAGCCTTAATTTCAACTTCAAATTTAAATGCAAATGAATGCAGGGAAGAGTCTCCCTCCCCCACCCACACTCTCCAAAATTGTGAGAGAATTCCCTAAAAGCTTGGGCTGATTATGAAAGCTTATTTTGGCTTCAAAGAGACCCCTCAGCTCCAAAGCCATTTCATTTTGTGAGGCCTGGCCAGTGCCACCTACTAGATAATCTGGAAGACCCAGTTTCCCCAAATGACAGATGCCCAAGAGAATTCTTTTAGTTTGAGTTCCCCTGGAAGTAGAACCTGTGAGAAGGATCCAAGTTCAAACTGCAGGGAAGTGGTCCCAGGAAACTGAGCCGTAGAATAGAAGAGCGAGACAGAAAAGGAAGGTAGCCAATAAGAGGTATGTTAAATCAGTTGAACTGGGACTTGAGCCTGCTGGAGAACACTGGAAGTCAGTGTAGAATGCGGTGGGTCTCAGACTTATCCCATCAGACGAGTGAGGGAGCTGGGGTGTTTAACCACCCCTCCTGTCAGGCCTTGATGTGGTGTGCTTCCGAGCAAGTCAGCTCCCTGGCACTGAAGTCCTTGTGTGTGAGCCTAGTGAGGGCCTCAGCCTGAGAAAGACCCCAGGGAAAGGGCCTCAGGTCCTGAGAATCCCCGAAGGACCTGAAGAAATCAGGCCCCAGGGGGTACCGACAGCATCCCCTGCAAGGAGCTAGCCTAGAAGTTCCAAACTAGATGCAGCTGGCAGCTGTGTTTCCGTTGACTCATACAAAGTTGTTTTGTTTTTGTTTTTAACATTGAAAAGTTTTACCCAAGAATTGGGATGTCTGCATTCTTTGAAAAAAAATGATCTAATCGATATAGGACAGGATTGGAAACTTTGGAGCAAATTGACTAGCCAAAATTTGGCGACTAAGTTGTGTGTGCCAAGTATGTAGCCTGTGGCATATATTTACACAAAAGACCCCAAGACTAGGTCCTTGTCCTCCAGAAAGTGACAGATCCTCCCTGCAGCAAAGCGGTGCCAAGTGGTCTCTGAAGCTCGGAGGAAGATGCAACATGAGAAGGACTAGCTCTGAGTCCTGGGCATATGCACCAAACTTTTTTTTTTTTTTAAGATTTATTTATTTATTTATTTATTTATTTATTTATTTATTTATTTATTTATGAGAGACAGACAGAGAAAGAGAGAGAGGCAGAGACACAGGCAGAGGGAGAAACAGGCTCCACGCACGGAGTCTCCGACATGGGACTCGATCCTGGGACTCCAGGATCACGCCCTGGGCTGAAGGCAGATGCCTTTTTTTTTTTTTTTTTTTTTTTTAAGGCAGATGCTTTTAACCGCTGAGCCACCCAAGGATCCCAAATGCACCAAACTTTGTTCTCCAGCTATATCCTGGGACAAATGTGCCCTCCAGGCCTACCCATGGTCCAGCCATGATGGACTTATATAGCACTTGGGGGTGCACCAGGCACTCTTTTAAGTGCAGTGCATGCATTTAGACTCTTTGAATTCTCGTGACATCTTATGGGGGTAGGGACTATCTATGGGGCAGGAAACATCTTTCCCACAGAGAAGTGGATGCTCAGCAAAGTTAAGTAACTTTGTCAAGGTAACACAGTAAGAAGCAATGCAGTCTGAATGCACTCTGAGTCCAGAGTTTGGGCCCTTAACCAGTAGAGCACTGTCTCTAAATGCCTTCCAGAAACAGAACCAATGCCTACCTCCTCTCTCGTGTTCCTGTCACTCCTCCCAGCTAGAGCCCTCCTGAGTCATCCTGGTAATTCAAGATCCAGCTTCCTGGCTCCCTCCAAGGTCTGCCTAGACTCTCCACCACTCCAATCACAAACTTTTGCTGAATTTCTGCATCACCTTGTGTCTGACCTCTGCAACCTGACACTGAACCCCACAGGGTCACTGACAGGGATCACAGTTCTGAGGGTGGGAAAAAACATATGGCAGGCAAAACCACAACTGGCTAGATCAAGTTCTCATCCAAAAATAAGAAAAGTGGCATTAAACATATTTTAAAAAATACATTGATATCGATGTTTCAGACAGCATCTGTTTCTGAAAAAAATTAGCTTCTTTGCCTCTAGGAACTGCTGTGGAAGGTGACATTGGCTGTGACCTCAAGGTGCCCCAAGAAAGATGTGCCCTTGACTTTTACGCCATAGATCTCTATTAAAGTTATCAGACTGGCTCTTACTGATTTGAAATTTTAATGTCATCTGCACCTGAAGTCATATCTCTGTTTTCCAAAATCCTCAACAAAATGTTAGTGTCTTCACAAATGATTAAGGTCCTTATGGATACATTTTTTTCTGGACTATCTCTCACTCAAAATTCACAAAACTCTCTTTATACAACACCCTAGGTCTTTCCACATCTTCATGAAGTAAACTTAAAAGTCTTCAGGGGCAGGTAGGTTATGAGAGCAAGTAAAGTGACCCAGGTAAGAAATAGGACAAATTGAAGGTCACTGGAATGTAGGTACCTTCTATTACTGAGGGAAACCCCAAAATCCATATCGCAAAAATCTCCCCGATGATAAATATTGCCAACTAATTTAATTTTTTTCAATGTAATGCAGACCAAATTTCATACGTGTGTGTGTGAGCTGCAGAGACCCAGTTAGTAGGCTAGTAGGCAGTGCGCCTAGTAGGCAGTCATTGTCATGTTGTTTAAGCACGTGAACTTGTCACATATCAGTGGTGACAGAGGTTAAAGTTCTGAAATCTACACATAAAACCAGTGCTGTGATTGCCAAGGGTTTCGATGCTTCTTTTGAGGCTTTTCCTTCCCAAAGCAGTAAACACCCAAAGGAGACTTGCACCTGTCAACCAATTGAGTCTTTCATTCAACAAAAATTTGTGAGCACCTGCCCTATGCAAAGTCCCGCACTAGACACTGGGGGAACAGGAGTTAACAGGAAGACCAAAATTCTCCTCCTTCATGGAACTTACCTCTTAATTAGAAGATGACATCCACCACACCTGAGAAAATAGGAGTTGGGGCAGGTGCCGGACGAGACACATTGAAAGGACTGATGTCACTGGGTGCTGAGCTCAATGCAGCCAGGCTCTACCAGCCCAGCCCGCAACCCACTTCCACTTCAAACCCGGGAACCTCACGGTCATTTTGGATCTCATTTTTTGCCTACAAGTAGCCGTATCCCAAGCCAGATTGAATATAAGCCCTGGCACTTTCTCTGCTTCATCTCTGCCCACGCTTCGAGGCTGTACACGGCAGCTTTGATTGTTTCACTGAAAACCATTTAGCAGACGAAATATCTCCCCGCAACGAGTGATCGTCCCTTGACCTGTCCTTTCAGGCTGAAGTCAGCGGGAGATGCTAAGAAGGCACGTGTGTTATTTGACAAGTGTTACATCTGCTACAACAGCAGAGACACAACCTTAACGCTCATCGCATGGTGCCATTTTGAACCCGGTGCGCTGGCGGGATGGCATTAAGGGGTAATGGGAAAGCTGATGGCTCACGGCTGACACACCGGGATGCACAGACAGCAAAATAGCAGAGCGGTTATTTGCTGTGATTATGATCGTAACCCTAACACGGGACTCAGACACTCATTTTGCTCCAGAGATGTGCATGTGCGGCCCGGGGGTTCTTGAGCCGCTTTGTGGTTGAGAGAGTGGGGACATCTCGGTGACACATAGCAAATCAAAGTGAGGCTCTCCCCCACCCCCATTCCCATCCTCGCAGAAATAACACAAACTCAAGGACACTTGCAATAGGAGCAGCCAAGGAGTAGTGTTCTTACTAGAAGGGATTAGATGAAGTGTGGGTAAAAGCAAGTCTCATCTCCTCATGGAAAATACTGGATGTGGACATAGTAGAGGAGTAGCAGCAGGCTATCCGGGTTCAAGTTTTAGCTCCATCTAAGCTGCATGAATGGAAGGTATTTTTATTTGTTTTGTGAGGTTGGTGTCTTCTTCAGTTGCCACAGGACTGCCACTGTCAAATACGGAGCCCTAGTAAGGGGCTCCATCCGAGGCCCATTTTACAGATGAGGAAGCAGAGACCAAGGAAGTTGAGTGCTTCCTGGAAGTCACACACCAAGTATCTCCTCTGGGCCAAGCAGCACTGTCCCCTGTGCTGGACCCAGAGAGGATTCAGATGGGCCCAGCAAGGAAGCATGAAGTATCACTTCTGCTTGGGGTAGAGATTGACCAAGGTGAGGGGAAGCCCACAGGAGTGTGAGACAAACTTCAGGATACTGGTAGTGGGTCTGTCTGCACCCAAATCCCATTCTCCTTTTTAAATAATTGCCTATTTTGACTTACAGAGCCATTTAGATTCCACTGATCTATCTACCATGGGCACTAGAAAGAAAGAATATATATGTTCTAGCTAACTGATATAGGACATATCAGTTAAAAGCTTTTCAGTCATGAGTGATGGGAAATACAACTCAAACTGCTTAACAAAGGAATACTTTGCATTTTAATTTTATTCTTATTTTTTTCACAAACTGATCATTTTTGTTATTTTAATTTTTTTCAACAAATAATTTTTGAGTGTGTTCTTATAGGTAAAAAAAAAAAGATAAGATTGCCACCTTCAGGCATGGCTGGATCCAGTGGCTCAAACAACATCATTAAGATTCAGTTTCTCACCACTTCTTAATTAATGTTTCCCTCCATGTTGGCTTCACCCTCAGGCGAGTTTTCTCCATGTGGCAGGTCCCCAGCAGCTCCGGGTTCATTCTTCATAGCTCCCAGCCTGACGAGAAGAGAAAGCTTCTTTTCTCCACGCAGCCTAAACAAAATTCCCATGCCTGACTCTCATTAGCCCAAGTTCTCTAACATGTCTATCTCTGAACCAATTGCTGTGGCCAGAGATAGGATTGTCTGATGGACCAAATCAAACCACAGGCGGGCAGTGGAGTCCACACTCCCCAAACTACGTTGGTTGAGGTTACAAGAGGGGGCAGTTGCCCTGGAAGAAAACTGAGGTGGTTGTCAGAGGGCTGACCTGAGACACAAAGATGCCCACCAAAGGAGGCTGGCCTTTGAAGAGAAAGCTAAGACCATGAGGAACCCCTGTGCCGGTGGTGGGCCTGGGGAAGGTGGAGTGGAGGTCTCCCCAGGTTGCTAGGATTTCATTCAGTGGAAAACATGCAGGTAATTTTAATTCCAAAGAAATAACCAGATTGAGCAATTTCCTGTATTGGTATTCCAAAAAAACTAACTAGCAAAACCGAAAACCAACAGCGACAACAAAAAAGCCAACACCAGCCACACACCAAGCACCTCTGCCTTCGGTGCCTACTGCTAGAGCGCTGACAGATTGCCAACACCCCTGCCACGGGCCTTGTTCAGCAACCTACATATTTAGGCCGCCTTCTCGGGGGCACTGGATTCCGTGGCAGAGACACTCTTGCATATTTATTGCAACGGTGCTCTGCGCACATGCTGTGTGTTGGCTTGCTGGCTCCTCACGTCTATTTCCTGGCTTTCTATTGATTTGAATAAAATCATAATTGCCACGGAAGCCTTTGTAACTCAACTGGAAGTGATCCACTCCCCAGTGTAAGATGTACCATTTGATGTCATTCTAGAGTGTTCTTATCTCGTCTCCGAGTGACTCAGAGTATTCTGGGTTGCTTGACTCTCTCCCCCTTGCAGATGCCAGATGGAATCCTGCAGATTAAGGGGTCGAGAACAGTCAGTGTCCACAGCTGAAGAGAGAGCACTGCTGCAAGCTGCGTGGGGCTGGGGTTTGCTTGCGGAACTGTAAGCCCTTCAAATAGCTCCTGTCCTAGAGTTGGTGAGCACTACTTTGAGATGATTCTTGGCCTCAGTTTCTCTTATTGGAGAGAAAGGGGTGGGGAAGCAGCTGTAGGAGAAAAAGCTAGAGTCCAGCTGTGTTAAAACTTATTTGAGTTTCATGGTTTCCCACAAAGCTTGAAATAAACAGCATTTGGGCACGAGTCACCACGCCACCAGCCCCAGAGATGGGTCTTCTGATGGACTCATCCTGCACGACACAAAGACACTCACTGTTCTACGCTTCTAAAGATGATGGGCCGTTCTCAGGCACGAGTCTGAGTGCACACCCCCAGGCTTGGAAAATCTACTTCCTCTGACCGCGGCTCCCTCATGACCGGCCTCATGCATCAGTGAGAAGTCTGGCCCAGGACCGGCCCATGGGGAATTTGAGCATCAGGCTAACTGGCTTCTGGAGGGAAGGGACCATCGGAGGGATTGGGAATCTGGGATCTTGCAGTGTTCCCTATGTGCGGGTATGGACGGCAAGGGGGCTGGAGACAGAGGCCAGGAGTGACAAGCAGGAAAATAAAAAAGAGAAAAAGGCTTGTTTGCCACTTAGACAGAAAGGGATGATCATGTGCAGTGTTCCCTAGATAGTTCAAAGCAAAAAAAAAAAAAAAAAAAGAGTTTCTAGATGGACTTATTGGCCACTACTTTCGAATGGTACCGTAACAACAAAAAGGTTTGCCTCTGGAGGTGTCTACTTCTCTGAGCATTTCTCCTCTTCTGTGGGCTGTAGACTCATAAGTTCACCAGCAAATCGGGGGCTCCTGAGTCCAGGTATGGATGCTGCTTGAATTTGCACCTCCCTCCCACTCCCCCTGCCACCAGTTTCAAATCCAGAAGCTTAAACTGAGTGTCCGTGTTAGCTTGCACTCCAGGAGTCAAGAGGGTCTTCTTGGCCTTGGTTTTCAACAAGAGGGGTCAGCAGATATGGATTCAGCCAGTTTGAGGGGAGAGTACCCTCTGTGGCGGGAGCTTGGCTAGGGCAGGAGATACTCAGGTTCGAAGGTCCTCGGAGGGCTCTCATTGAGAACCACGCACTGATGAATCAGTTATGAACAATAAACTGTTCAGACAGTGGCAGTGGGGGTGCAAAGGAAGGGGTGCCAGTTTGTGAAGGGGGAAGCACCAGCAGGAAGGGCTTGAACCGGGCCCTGAGCCCCCTGAAAGATGAAGACGTGCGCTCATATAGCATTCAGTCTTTGCCAGGAACCGGCCCAAGAGCTTTGCATCCATGAAATAATTTCATCTTTACGAGTCTGTGATACAGGCACAGCTGTTATCCCAGATAAGGAAACCGAGGCACAGCCACAAGACCAGGACAAGGGGGAGGCCCTAGAGTATCTCCCCACATTTTACACCCTACCAACTTCCCTCACTCTACTCCTAGCCCTGTGCGCAGAGGGCCTGGGACTGGCAGAAGGTCAATGGCTAGTAAGTGGCAGAGCCGGGATTTGGAGCAAGGTGGTCTGGCCGCAGAGTCTGAGCAGAGTCAAGTCATGCTGGCCCTCCACAAGTGCGTATGGAGCCCCCCCTAGAAGCCAGGCACTGCTGTGAGCACGGAGTATAAAGACAGGAAAACCCACGCTGTCCCTGCCCACAATCTAGTATGTGTGGAGGATTATCAAGGAAGCAAACAGAAAATGACAGCTCTGATATGCACTGCAAATGAGAGGTCCATAGCGCTATGAGGATAATAACAGAGGGATCTGAGCCAGTCCAGACGAGGGCCAGGATTGGGAGGGAGGAGTGAGCTTCCCAGATTGAAAACAGAGCCAAGATCAGAAGCCCGAGTAGCAGTTTGCTACAGAAAGGAGTCAAGTGTGTCAGGCCAAAGGAATAGCACATGAAAAGCCCCTTCCTGCCGCTGGAGTGAAGGGAGTGGTCAAATGTATACCTACCTGGAGAGGCAGGTGGGGGCACAGGCCCTGGGGACTATGATAGAGTTTGGTGCTGATCCTGAGGGTGCTGGGGATGGGCTGGGAGGAGCTCCAGGAAGAGCAGACAAGTAAGGAGTAAGGAAGCCATGGCAATAGTGGAAGGAAGAACGGGGAAAGACTGTTCTAAGACAGGTGCTAAGGGTGTGGAGCAAAGGAAAAGGTCCCAGGAGACATAAAAGGGGGACAACAGCCAAGACGTGGCCACCAGCTGGAGGTGGAAGATGAGGATGACCATGGTGGCTCTCCAACACTTCTTAAATTGAGCCACTCTGCTGAGTGTTAGTGGTGTCCCATTAAGGTTTTAATTTCTCTCGCCCTGACGAATCCTAATATTGAGTACCTTTTTATATTCTTCTTGATCATTCGTGTATTTTCTCTTCTGAAGTTCCAGCTCAAGTTTTCTGGCTTTGTGTGTGTATGTGTGTGTGTGTGTGTGTGTGTGTTTGTGTCTTTTTGTTTTGTTTTGCCCATTTTGAAATTGGTTTGTCTTCTTGATATTGATTCGTAGGAGTTCTTTATATATTGTGGATATGAATTATACTTTGTGAATATCTTCTCCCAGCCTGTGGTTAGCTTTTTAAATTTTACAACAGTTTCTTTCATCAAGAAGAGGCTTAAATTCTGATTCAAGTTTGGTTTATCAGTATCTTCTCTTACATGGTTAGTTCTTTTTGCGTCCTACCAAACCTGACCTGCCCCAACATTATAAAGGTATTCTCTACATTTTCTTTAAGAAGTCTTATGGTTTCAACTTTTACAATGAGGGTATATACGCCCCCGCTGGTGTCCTGGGGGTGCTGGGAGGGTAAGTGAGATGACAGGTCTGGGGTGTTTTCTTCTTGCAGAATGCCAGCTCACAGCCTGGTTCCACCCAC
Source organism: Canis lupus familiaris (assembly GCF_011100685.1). Lineage (NCBI taxonomy): Eukaryota > Metazoa > Chordata > Mammalia > Carnivora > Canidae > Canis > Canis lupus. Next base: position 60,416,175 of record NC_049223.1, on the reverse strand, counting down.
TGCGTAGCTAAGGACTTGGTTACTACTTGCCCTCTAACTCCCCCTTCTAACCCACTGTGGCCCTCCAGTGCTGACTTCCAGAGGGAAGAGGCCGACATCCTGCTCCCGGGGAGAAAACACGCATGCATTTTTGGTTTGTGTTTAATCACTGCTGGCACAGAGTGTGATGCTGGTGAAATCTTACTTGCTCCATCTTTATAAAATATTTCGTCTTTTAATTATATGAACTGCCAAGATCCGGGTGCCTGCTTTAGTCATTTCCCCACTGAGCTCTCAGCACCATCTCTCTGTGGCCTCTTCCGAGCATCTATCACGTGTTTGCAATCGCTCCAAACCCATGAATCATATTTAAATGCTTTCCATATCCCATAATTCTCCTTTTACTGCTCTATTCAGTTAATTACACTTGCTCCCTATTCATTGGAGACATACAGTTTGGGCTGGGATTTGGAGAGAGAGGGAGAAAAAAATGAAAACAAACTTCATAATGAAAGTTCCTTCATATTTGTGAGGTTTAATCCAGGTTTGTGTTTCAGCTTGCACTTTGAATTCTTTCTCTAACTGCTCCTAAGTAACTCCATCTGCCTCTGGGTCGGTTCCCATCCTTAGACTCATTGGTGGAAATCCCTTTGTACAAGGATTGCCTTCATATTTAATATATTTCTAACATATCATCAGCATCGCACCCACTCATGTCAACCACATCAGGCCAGATCGCTCCATTTCTCCAAAGAACTGAAGACTTAAAAATGTGCACAGCACAGCCAGCTGGTGGGTAGCAATGCTACTTCTTTTAAATAGTAAAATTGAAAATGTTTGTAAATGCACGTGTGTGTGTGTGTGTGTGCATGTGTGTGTACACAGTTGGGGAGAACAGGTGATTGAGTGTAACGCAGAGGAGTTAGCAACAGGAATATTGACCTGATGCTGGCATCAGCCCACAAACCTGGCATTTCATTAAACAAAGAGAGAAATAAAATAATACTAAAGCTTTATCAGTTTATAGAAATTCCAACCTGGGGGAGGGCGCCTGGGTGGCTCAGCTGGTTAAGCAGCAGCCTCTTGGTTTCAGCTCAGGTCATGATCTCAGGGTTCTCTAATGAAGTCTTGCCTGGGGCTCTGCACATGGCATGGAGTCTGCTAGATTCTGTCTCCCTCTCTCTCTCTCCATCCCCTTCTACTACTGCTCTCAGGCTTGTTTCAGTGCGTACTCACGCACACGTGCATGCACACACACACACACCCTCTCTCTCTTTTTCAAATAAGTAAATAAATAAATATGGAAAATCTTAAAAAGAAATTCCAACTGGGAACACAAGGTGAAAAATGAAAGGTGATATCCTGCCTATGGTCTCCATGGTCCACATGATGACTCCCTGCTCTCGCTCTGACTCCTCTTCCTCTCTTCTCCCCTGTACTCTGCTTTAAGCACACTGCCCTCCTTTCTGTTCTTCAGATACACCAAGACACTCCCACCACAGGACCTTTGCACTGGCAGTTCCCTCTTCCTGAAATGCTCTTCCTGGAGCTAGCTTCTTCACTTTCTTATGTTTGTATTCCAAAAAGTGCCTTCTCAGTAAGGTCTTCTTTGGTCCTCTTATCTAACATTTCAACAACCACCACACCAACACTTTCTTCACCTTCCACTGCTTCCTTTGCTTTGCCTTAGTACTTGTGACCATTGGGCACACTACTTATTGTAGTTATTTTTTTTTTCTTCTCTCTCATCTTTTTCCCTACTAAAATGAAGCTCTGGGGAGTGGGTTTTTTTGTTTCCTTTTGCTCACTGCCATATCTCCTGGTGCTGGCATGGAGAAGGTACTCAATAAAAATTTCAGCTAGATGAATAAACAAAGCCACAAAAAAAGATAATTTTCAATGCAGGGAACAGTGTAGCATGTTGCTGTGGGAGAATCATTCAAGTGAGTGTGAAAACTGAGGACCATCAAAGAAAGTGCAGTTGGTGAGATGATCTACTGGTTACCAATCCCTTATCCCATCTTTCTTTCTATAGGTAATTTGAAGTCATATAATATGTAAGCCTTTGTGTGGCTTCTTTTACTTAACACCACGTTTTGGAAGTTCACCCATGTTGTAGCAGATAGCAATACTTCATTTTTTTCATAGCCAAATAATATTCTAGTTTAAGTATGTACCACATTTTGTTTATCCATTCATCTGCTGATGGACATCTGGGCTGTCTCCATCTTTGGCTATTGTGAATAGTGCACAATGACCATGGGTATACAGGTAATTGATATTTAAGCAAGTACCTGTAGATATTCCTGACTTTTGAGTATATGCTTAAGAGTGAAACTGTGGCTTTATGTGATAATTCTATGTTTAATTTTTTGAGGGACTGCCGAATTGTTTTCCATAAAGACTGAACCATTTTACATTCTTCCTCCAACATACAAGAGTTCCAGTATCTCCACATTGCCACCAAGACTTGCAATTTTCTGGGTTTTGACTGGAGCCATTCCAGTAGGTATAAAGTAGTACCTCATTGTGGTTTTGATTTGCATTTCTTTAATGACTAGTTTGTCATTTCTCTAATTTCCCAACTGACTAGTGATGTTGAATATCTTTCCATATGCTTATTGGCCACTTGTATATCTCCTCTGGAGGGCTACATTTCAAGTCCTTTCCCCATTTTCAAAATTGGATAACTTGTCTTTTTGTGGTAAGATTTTGTTGTTGCTGTCATAAGAGTTCTTTATATATTGCAGATACTAAACCTTTATCAGATAGATGATCTGTAAACAGTTTCTCACATTCTGTAGGTTTATTTGCTTGTTCTTGACAATGTCCTTTGATGCACAAAAGTTTTTAACTTTCATGGAGTTCAATTTATCAATTTTTTCTTTTGTTGTCTTTGGTGACACATCTAAGGATCTTTGCCAAGTTAAAACTCATGAAAATTTACTCTTATGCTTTCTTCTAAGACTTCTATAATTTTGGCTCTGGTATTTAGGTTGTTGATCCATTTTGAGTTAGTTTTACCATATGGTATGAAGTATAGGTTCAACTTCATTCTTTTGTAGCTACATATCCAATTGTTCCAACATCATTTATTGAAGAAACTATATTTTCTCCATTGAATGGTCTTGATACCCTTGCTGAAAATCAACTGGCCATGGATGTAATTTTCATGCCTTGGCTTTGGGGACTTAACACTCACTCTGGCCTCTATCTCCTTTTCAGGCTCCACACCTTCTTCCTAGCCATTAAGGCTCAGTTCTGTGAATATTTTTTTTTTTTATCACTCCATACTTGCTCTTTAGGCAATCTCTAGCCTTAATTACCACTCATTTGTAAATAATGCATAAATGTGGATTTCTTGCTAACTCCTTTTCTCAGAGGTTCAAACATGCACATCCAACTGCTAACTTGCATGGGTGTACGTGGCTGTCAGAAAGTCATCTCAAAATTCACATGTCTGAAACAAAACTATGGAGCTTTTACCTCATTACCTGGTTCTCCTCTGATGTTTCCTATCTTAGTTAAGAGTATAATGAGTTCTCCTGTTACCCAAGCCCATTGTCTAAGGGTCAGTCCTCCCTAACCTCCCATGGCTGATCTTCCAGCAAAGCCTATGAATTACATATCTTATCAATCTCTCAAATCCACCCATTTTCTTCCTTCTCTACAAGTACTGCACTATATTTGAGGCCTATGTAAAAAAAAAAACCCATAAACATTATTTGGGAACATAACGTTTTTAAAAACAAATGAAAGGATATACCATGTCCATGGACAGGAAAGTTAATATTGCACAGATGTCAATACTTCCCGGTTATAGACTCAATTCAATTATAGTCAAAGTAATTATTCATTTGCACAATAAAAAGTCACATTGGTTGAGTACTAAATGTTGACTGCTAAGTACTAAGTGACAAGGCAATTTAAGAAGTGTTCTGCAAAAAGAAATTAATAATAATAAATAAATGAAAAACTAAGAACCCTTCTGCAAATTAAATGGGCAGAGATATTGAAGATGTTGTGGAAAATAATAATGAATAATAAACTGATAAACACAAAAACATAGCATAAAACTGTAATTATTAAGCCAGCACGTTACTGACATAAGAATAGACAAAGAAATCAATGGAACTAGACATAGATTTCTGGAATGTCAAATTTCTGAGCAAATGATTGCAATCAGCAGTTTTAGAAAAACCAGTTAGCTACAGAACAAAAAGACATTTTGCTTCATATCCTATACCGGATAAAAATAACTTCTAAATCAATACAAAACTGTGTAGAAAGTGAAAAGCTAAGTATCTAAGTAGACATTAAGTAGATATATGTTTTTAGAAGGAAAAGACATTTCTAAGCCTAAATGCAAATGGAAATACCAGGGACATAACAGGAGGTTTGGATGCATAAAAGTGGAAAAGACATTACAATATCTTACATTTAATTAAAATCAAAATGTAAATATTGAATTAAGTAGAATGCAAAATATCTTATATACAGAGGGTTAATATCTTTAAGCTCTAAAGAATGTTTACAAATCAGTAAGCAAAAATGAAAGCCCTTGTAAGCAAATAGTTAAAGAATCCAAACAGCTGTATATATGTATATATACCTACATATACATACATACATATATAATGCATATACACTTATATACATATACACACACATATATATAGCTGTTTATTAAAATGCTTAATTTAATATAGCCACAGATTGCAGACAATAAGAAGGCTTGAAAATGTCTGAATGAATTAGGTATACATACTATGATGGAATACTGTACAGATATTGAATACACTATTTTAAAAAATATCTGATAAAAAGAAAGTATGCTCACAATATAATGCAGTGGAAGGAAGAGAGAGTAAAGAAATATATAGGATTAAAGTGTGGGAAGAAATACCATAAAGTGTCATCAATAATTTTTCCTGAAAGGTAAGCATATGGGTGACTTTTATTTATTTGCCATCCTTTCTATCATGTTCTAAATTTTCTATCAAAAGAAAGGTATTTTTGTTACTTAAAATTTCTTTTAATAATATATGCATTATTATTATAAAGCTTTCAAATTGTGGGTTAAAATATGGAATCCTTCCCTTGCCTCCTGTCCCCTCTGTGCCTCTCTAAGAGTGATTACTATTAAATTTAATATATGTTCTTCCAGACACGTCTCTACATGTTTACAACATATGAATATACATGATAAATATTTTCACAATAACTAAGGTTATTTAATACAAAACAAAACAAAAAGAACTAGGGGAGCATAAAGAGGATTCGCTAGGTATTCCAGCCAATTATCCAAAAAGTAAAACTCAAGGAATGATGACTTTGCCTTTGTCTCAGGGCTCAATCATTCACTTTGATTTTTGAATGAGCAGAAAAGAAAATCTATGGAAAAATGCTAAGGTTGTGGTGGTGGGCAGGGTACATTACTAGATAGCTCAAATAAATTATAAGCAAATGATATATATATATATATATATATATATAAATGTTAAATATATATATATTTATACTAAAATGTTAAACATGCCCCAGTTGGTGCTCTTTGACGCTTTTGAATAAGTATATTTGGGAGAGTAAAAGTAATGTTTGAAATACCAATAAATACAAGGGGAAAGATCGCCTGCACAATGGGAGGGCAGAGCAAGCCATGTGGGGTGTCCCTGTCCTCAAGCCCGGCTCCTGTCGCTCCCCGGGTGCGGGTGGTGGGCAGCAAGGTGAGGCCGAGGATATTCCACGGCTCTAATCCCATTCTACTTTATGACTCGCTGTAGAAATGACCTCTAGCGAGATCTGGCCCTTGTTCTATCCAGCAACTAGATTTTTCTTACAGAAAATAAATTAAAAAGGTGTGACCTTGCTGAAGGCTTGCCGAGAAAATGAGGTACATCTTGTCACAGGCAGAGGAGCCTATTTGTTCAATTTGAAAGGCTGCCGCTTTGCTCCGATTAGAAGTTAAGATAAAGGCTGGGGATGAAAAGAGGGGAAACATTTCTAAGCAAGGAAATTAAAGGGCTACATTGGAGACCCTTTCAGCACTACAGTGGGCTTTTTGTGTGGGGTTTATCGGGCCCCATCAGCCACACCTTGTCCCTGTGCTTGGGGCTCCCTCTCCTCCGTGCACACAAAAGCCTGCCGTGTAGGGAGCGAGCAGAAGCCCCCCCCCCATAGCCATCAGGGGCACCCCCCACCCCCCCACCCGCTGCAGGTCGACGCTGGGAAAGTGACCCACCCAAATTTGACTCACTGGGTAGAAGACTCAAAGTCATTTCGTCCATTTCACTGAAGGGACTCAGTCAAGAAGCTTCCTATCCTCCTGGCCATTAAATGTAATATATCTTGGGAGAACTCCTCCCAAATTCACTCAAATGAAGGGACACTGAAATGCCTTTGTGTCCCTGAAAGTTTCAAGCCAACCCATGTTTCCATCCAAAGCCCCTGCAGCAAAGAAGCCTTCTTTCAACTTCTCTCCTCATGGTATAGACATCTTTTATGTCCCAGAATGTCTTTCAACTTTTGAAGTCATGGCTCATTTGGGAAAAGAGGAGGCAAGAAAAAAAAAATGCTGGGCTTTTCCACATGCTTTACATTTCTAGCCAACGTTCTGTTCCCTGGTTCTCTTTGCCCACGATAGCTGTATGGGCCAGACTTCTTAACCTAGGATTCAACGTCTTGATCACATGAGATAAACTCATCTCTCCAGTTTTCTCCCTCCTCATTCTCTCCTACATTTCAGTCTTTAAAAAAAAAATTATTTATTCATGAGAGGCACACAGAGAGAGAGGCAGAGACATAGGCAGAGGGAGAAGCAGACTCCATGCAGGGAGCCCGATGTGGGACTCGATCCCTGGACCCAGAGATAATGCCCTGAGCCAAAGGCAGACGCTCAACCACTGAGCCACCCAGGTGTCCCTCTGTTCTAGTCTTGAACATATTTTTCACATTTCATATTTCACCTCCATGTCCTTGTGTGAGCTGCTCATGCTGCTGGAATTCCTCTCCTCACCGTACTTATGCGATCATGTGTCTTTGCTTGCTGAGACTGCCTATTTGGGGAGTGTGTTTGTTTGTGAGGGCTGCCATAACACACTAGTAGCACAGACCAAGTGGCTTCAACAACAAAGATTTAGGGCAGCCTCGGTGGCTCGGCAGTTTAGCGCCGCCCTTGGCTCGGGGTGTGGTCCTGGAGACCCAGGATCGGGTCCTGCAGACCCAAGATTGGGTCCTGCGTCAGGCTCCCTGCATGGAGCCTGCTTCTCCCTCTGCCTGTGTCTCTGCCTGCCTCTCTCTCTCTCTCTCTCTCTGTCTCTCATGAATAAATAAACAAAATCTTTAAAAAAACAACAACGACAAAGATTTATTTTCTAGCAATGTATTTACTGTTGCCCCACGAGGGCAGGGACCATACCCAGCTGGTCTCCATCATCTGCCTAGAGCCTGCAAGAGTTCCACGTCTGCACTTCATCCATCATGGACTGCCCTCCACAGAGCCTAGCATGGCTTCTCATTCTTAGCAAGCCCTCAAAGAAGGTTTGTTGCCACTGGAGTCTGTAGTAATGTTCTAGAACCAGAACAAGATCCAGAAGTGTCTTCAATTTATTAAGAATAACTTAGCTTTGTTCACTCGGGTCTTAGCACAGAGTGCGTAAACACTGAATTATTTGAGAACTGGTGGTAGTGGGAGCCTGAGGATACATCTGTGGAAGTATGCGTGGTGAGAATGGGGCTCAGAAAGAAGGTCATGTATCATCAGCCTGGCTGTCTATCAGGGTCCTGGCTCTGGCATTTACCTGCACAAATGATTTCCCTTCCCTAGGCCCTGTTTACCTATTTGAGATATACCTCAAACAATGAAAAGCCCCTTCTCCATCCCGAAGACGAGGAGGAGAAATAGGGCTTCATCTGGGCCCTCGGTGGTAATTTCATAGTGGTCTAGTCCAATTTCCTTTTCCTCTTCATGAGAACAAGGAGAGAACTGGGGTGGGGGTGATGGATTCCCCCACCAAATCCTGTGGCAAATACCATTTAGCACAGGAATACCTACTATTTCACTTCAAGGTGGCTTCTCTTCCATGATGTCAGCACCATCCCTCTCTTTTCTCAAACCTTAGCCAAATCTGCTGGGCATATGAAGGGCTCATGTGGGTGGGTTTTAATGCAGAAACCAAAATGACTAAGTCTCATACCTGAGCTGAAGGATCTCGAGTGATGGGAAGCATGGAAGTATGGCAAAGGAGTCCACAGAATAACACAATGAACCAAAAAAACAAAGTCATGTGGGATGGAAAAAAATGCCCCCACCTCCACCAAGTCAAGGAGTCAGTTACCAACTACCCTCCAAAATCTCCTGAGAGGTTAGGAAGGTCATGGGACTCTCTTCATGCTTGGAATGGGATCAGGTCAATTTCTTTTGGTTCTCAAGAGAAGGATACCTCAGCCAACATCTGAATGAGGCTAAGATGCCACAGTTGGAGGAGTCAAGTCTCGTGGCCTTCTCCAATATTAACACTCCAATCAAAATGTTTCCAGAAACATTTAAACAGTACTTGGTTACCATTTTTAGTTTGGAGACAATAGTTTTTAGAAAAGAACTGAGCTTCTTCCAATATTATGCACCCCCCATCCCAGAAATACTCTCTTTAGATGAATGTCCAGAAGAACAATTGGTCTATTGAATGAAGCCCAAAAAGTCTTACTATCAGCAAGAAGATCCCTGGGCTTAATCTTATTATGTCGATCTTATTTAGCATTCTAAGAGTGTTGGATGCTTGGTCACCTGGAAGAACAGGGAAGAAATGCCACCAACTACCAGGAAACCCAACCATCAGAAATGCCTGCTCCTTACAACAGCCAGTGACAAGGAGAATTATGACACCCTCACAATATTACTAAACACTGTCAGGAACAAATTGCGGTATCCGACCTTAATGATTGCTGGCTGAGACTGCAGGCTGAGGCTGCCTTGTGAGTATTTCTGTAGACATAGTTCTTTAGAGTCCTTCAAGTTCACCTTCTATGAAACAGGAATCCAAGGAGTATTTGTAAGACATTTGATATGCCATGCCACTTAATAACAACATTCATGGTGTCACTGTGTCCCAATTTGTTCACTCTATCTGCATCTATATTTTATGTGTGACTAAAGACAGAGCTCTATTACCTTTTGCTTCTCCCTACTGGCAATACTAATCATAATAATAACCACCATTTTTGAGTGCTTATTAAGTGTTCAACCAGAGTCTAAGCACTTTATTCGCTTTGTCTTTTAAGCCTTATCTGTAATGATCCTGTGAACTTAGCACTGTTATTTCCCCGGCCTTACGCATGAAGACAGTGAAGCTTAGAGAGATTTAAGTGTCTCCCCAAGGTCCAGGTCCCATAGCGCGCAAAAGAGACAGACAGGATTCAGATCCAGAGCTTGGGCTTCTCTCCATAGACCCCGCTTTTATCTATAATCCAACACACTCCCAGCAATGCTGATGCAGGTGAAGGGCAGTGTGGCTAAACTAGTCTGTGGTTAATGCCTCTGAACGTCTACTCAAACATGTTTCCACCTGTCATGGACAACAGAAGCAAGAAGCAGGCCAGGATAGGCGGTGGTTTTCATGACTCGCCTCTATTCTTGCAGCCCCATGCTTAATACCCGCCCTCATACCACAGTAAGATCAATGGTAAAGAGCTAAGTGAAACTACAAGTGAGTTAAAACTACCGGTATTAAGTCAAATAGTGTTTCGGGATATCTGTGTAGCATGTACGTTACAGACCTGACTATTATAACGGGTTATACGTGATGAATATTTTCAATTAGAGGGCATGAAAAGTCATTGATTACAGGCCCAGGAGAGCTGATCTAAAGGAATAACTAAGGATGATTCTAGCAGTGGGCATCGAGGCCTGACTGCAGCATCAGACAAAAAAAAATATCAGGGGATCCCTGGGTGGCGCAGTGGTTTGGCTCCTGCCTTTGGCCCAGGGCGCGATCCTGGAGACCTGGGATCGAATCCCACATCAGGCTCCCGGTGCATGGAGCCTGCTTCTCCCTCTGCCTGTGTCTCTGCCTCTCTCTCTCTCTCTCTGTGACTATCATAAATAAATAAAATTAAAAAAAATATATCAGATGGTTACCTTGATCAAAACAAGCGCCAGGGATAATGTGAAAATCCAAGAATATAGGACCATAAAGGAACTTACAGCATGAGAGGCCAGGGCACACAGAACATATTGAGAAGGGTGTTACACACATCAAGAAGAAGCTAGAGGCTCATTCCCCGGTAAAAAGGGACATGGCAGCTCTCCCCTGCTCCATCCTTATAACGATGGTCAGCCATGGTCCGTTGGGAGCTTGGCCGCATGTTAAGTTGGCCTTGAACTCCAGTTTCATGGCCTGAGGCACACGTACCTTGAAGCCTGTAAGCTCCCTTGGCTCACTTCGTTTCTCTACCTCCACATTCCTGGGGCTACAGGTGCTGCTTCCTCACATCACAGTGAACAGGAGGCTCAGCCAGAGGCTTTGCCAAGCATTGTGGGAACTGAGGGGCTCTATGAGTTCAGGGGCAAGGACACAGGGCAGGGGAAAGGTGCATTATCACCCACGGGCAGTCACTAGCTCCCTGCCCTACTTCCCCCATTCCTCCTCATGCTAAATATGCCCGCATGTCTTACTCAGAGCCCCTCAACCTTCTCCAAGGGCCCTCCAGAGTCTCCAGCTCTATCCCAAGCACTTCAAACTTTTTTGCCACAAGGAAAGATAAGATCCGGTGAGTAATACTTTCTTCATCTCATTTTCTTGGGACTATATGCGAATGTCTGGCTATAGAGAACAAAGTGGGGGTGCCATTATGAGGCCTCAAGAATCTCTGAATCAAATCCTGTATTTGGATTCGTCCTTCACTCTGTCTCCTTAGATACTACCTCACAGAAGTGAGATTTTGCTTTTTTAAAATTTATTTGAGAGAAAGAGAGAGAGGGAAGGAGCAGGGGGAGAGAGGCAGAGGCAGAGGGAGAAGCAGACTCCCCGATGAGCGGGAAGCCCGATGCAGGGCTTGATCCCAGGACTCTAGGATCATGACCTAAGTTGAAAGCAGACACTTAAACCACTGAGCCACCCAGAGCCAAACCACTGAGCCAATCAAGAATTGGGCTGAGTATCCCTGCTTTTTTATTTGAGTTGGACCTTTCAGTGCTCAGGTTTGGGGATACCGCCACCCAAAATGAGAGGTTCAAAGAATGCTTCCAAAAACCAATCTCTTGTCCTCTCCACCTCCGAACACTTCACGGGTGATCCACTTCTCCATTCAGAGCCCATCTCTAAGGTGACAATGGAGCCCACTGAGACTGGCCCGGAGCTGGTGCTCATACAATGCATGGCTGGAGCTTACATAGCAACTAGAAATACATTTAGTTTTAACCAAATTCATTCCTCTAGATAATGGAGTCAACACGCTAAACACTTCATCAGCTACACTCACAAGGGGAACTTCCCTGAGCAAAAGAGGGAGATTTCATTGCTCTAATCTGAACAATGATTCAAAAGCAACTTGAGTTCTGTTTTCTGTCTTCAGTATTACTTGCTGAAATCATGTTGTAAATGAACCAAGATGCCTGAAGAAAGTAATACGATGAAGTAAAAGAGGGGAACAGCAAGGGAGAGAAAAGCAGGAAGCTCCCTCTTTTGGAGGACTGACTACGTACCAGACACTAAGACAACTAATCCCTAGGATGATTAGAAGCTCCCGAAAATGTGTTGATTGCCTTTTTCCATTTACGTTTTTAATTAAGTGGTTTTCCAGTTTTGTAACTTTGATTTGCTATAAAAGGGCTTTTGCAACACTTTCCATCATGCTTCCTCTTTCTTAAGCTTTTCAGACCCAATTTTATATATTCTAATTGCAAACTCTAGTTCAAGTTCCTAAAACACTCTCTTATAATTATCACCAAACAAATGCAGTGATTCCACAAAGCTCAAACATGTGTCGCATTAATTCTCACAACCAAAATACTTTCATTTTTCTTGGACTCCAAGCAAAATGGACCATAAGCACAACGTTTGATAAAATGACAGGTGGAATTCCATCCAATTAAGACATAAATATTTTTCCAGAGGCTAAGCTCACTGCAAAATAATAATCTTCACTCAACACATCTTTACATGTCTTCGGCAAAACACCTGTCTAAAACTGTTAACACTAAATATTTTGGGAGCTCTGTACTTCAAAGACATCCCTGAAAACGTCAAGCATTGTTAAAATGTTGAAGTAATTTTGGTTAAATGCTTCTGTGACAACTGTCGGACTTGATTTGTTTTAGCTGAATACATTCTGAATATTGCTCGGAATCTGTGAATTGGTCACTTGCCAAAAGGTGAGAATTGGGCTGGAGTCAAAAGAATTATATGCATCAAAGAAATGAAAAAATGGGGGGCATCTTTGAGTATTTTAAAAATGCAATTTATCTTCTAGGTTGGAAGCTTCAAAAGAATATTCTTACCAAGTGATAGCACTTGCAGTAAAACCCTAAAGTATACAGTAGAAGTCATTCTGATTCCTGGCCAAATTCATACCTGTAGAGTCACACCCACAGTTCTTCATGCAGAGGAAAAAGTATATTTTAAACTACCCTTGACAAAATTAGTGATTAAGCAATAAAGACTTGACGTGTTTTCCTAGAACCTTCTAGTTAGTTGGTTAGTAAGTGCTTAGAGTTCTTGGAACCACATTAGAAATATTAGAAGTAGTGAAAATATTCATAACATTGGTCCAACAACGCTGTTTCTCCTTCCTCTCTCCCCATTTTCAGATAGGTAAATTGAGGATCCAAGACCTAGAGCCAACCATAGTTAGTGAACGGAAGTGCCTACTGCCAAGAGTTTAAAAGTTTGAGCTGAAGGGTGGGTGGTAGGGGAGATCTTTATGGAACATATCAATACATGGTAAAAGGAGAACATAAATGTCAAGGAGGTCTAGTGAGATCAATAATAAGAGGACCTGAGGTTAGCTATTAATCACAATGGGCCAGACATCGCACTAAGCAGTATATGCATGATCTCATTTAATTCTTACAGTTATCTATACACAAGAGTACCATTATTATCCTCTTTTATAGATAAAATCTCTAAACAAGTTGTCCAGATCAAGCAGATAGCAACTGATAGAGTCAAGACATGGAGTCATTTCTGATGTCAAAATCCTTGTTCTTAAACATATTTTGATCTTCTTCCCCACATGTTCATGTTTCCAGAGCTTGTTTTTTTTACACGAATTCAAGTAGGTGCCATTATGACTTGAGCAATCTGCGGTGATCATAGTTTTGAAGGGCTGGACCAGCTACAGAGGTCATGCTTAAGCTATGGAGTCTGCGGAGAGTGTGTTTTCAAGACTAAAAGTATAACGGCTATGGTCTGGCATTTTCCATGAGACCCCAACGAAAACACTCTGTCTCACTGTCCCCTTAAGGACTTATTCTTGGCAGACCACATGTTCACAAAGATGTCACAGAATATTCCAGGCCTCGACTTAGTCTGAGCATCTTGGAATCAACCCAAGAGTTATCCATACCCCTGGGGGCTTCCAGATCCCCAATCTAACCTATTTTTATTGATCACCATTAGGTCAGTCCTCAGACTGAACATCCAACGTTAGTCCAAACCAGACCAATCCTGACTGTGCAAGAAATCAGGTTTTTTTTTTTTTTTTTTTTTTTTCCCCTTTCTCCATAATTGGCTTCTTTCTGGGGAAAATGTCAGAAACCTGAGTCAGACTGGAAGAAACAGAAACGGGGATATACCAGCTGAGGCATGTGTGCCTTGCAACTATGATGGAACCCAGGGACTGAAGTAGGGTGGGAGCAGCACTTTGGTCCTCCCACTGTGTTGCTAAGCTCTGGCCCTGGCTCTATCATTGGCAACACTCTTGGGCTGGACCTGTCCCCATGGAGGCAAGGGTCCCTGCTTCCTCCCCTGCAGTTCCAGGCTTACGTCATTCTCATCGCCAGCAATCCCAGCAAAGAGAAAGTTTCTCCTTCTCCATTTTGGCAGCAGAAACCCCAGCTCGGGTCTCCCAAGATTAGCTCACTCACGTGTCCACCAACCAAGGGCTGTGGCCCCAGGGATGGAGTGTGCTGATTGGCTGGGCTTGGGTCACATGATCCCTCCTAGAGGCTCGGAGATGTTGGGTTTTGTAGGATCCCAAGAGTTAAGGGCCGGGGAGGGTTGGGGTTGGCTCCTCAGGAGGAGAATCTAAGACCTATTACCAGAAGGGGGTGGGAAATCAGTGCCAAACAGGCGAAATCAACAGATGCTTAGACCACCTCCCCTCCCCGAGACACTGCCACCCCAGCAGAGAGAGGAAGGGGGCACTCCTGGGGGGCTCAGCGGTTGAGCGTCCGCCTTTGGTCCAGGGCGTGATCCTGGAGTCCCGGGATCGAGTCCCATGTCGGGCTCCCTGCATGGAGCCTGCTTCTCTGCCTATTTCTCTGCCTCTCTCTCTGTGTCTCTCATGAATAAATAAATAAATCTTTAAAAAAATAATTTAAAAAGGGAGAGGAAACAGGGACCAGAGAGAGTTACCTCGACTGGGTACCCAGGAGCTGAAATAGGGGTGGGTGGGGAAGCCAGATTGGGGGGGGGGGGGGGTGTCTCAAACTTTAGTTACTCAGAAGCTCCAGGACAGCTTGTTAGAAATGCACATTCCTCTTCTCCACTCTAAGTTCGAATTCTGCAGGTCTGTGGCATGAGAATTCACATTTTTTAACAGCTCCCCTGAATGACTGGTGTGGTCGGAGGCCTGTGAACTGTACGCATTCAGGAGACATTGGTTTAGATCCTGGCGAGGGAGACCAGCTATTGAATATTAAATAAATGACTTTCACTAAATCCCAAATAATAGCCAGAGGGCGTTTTTTTAAAACAAACAAATCTTGACAGTTGCTTTGGTGAATTTCTCGCTCAGTATCAGCACCTCTCACTACCTCGTGGGCAGTGCAGGGTGCTTAATAAATGCTCTGGGAGATGAGGATCTTTATCAAGGCAATTTGCTGAGGGCTGGTTTGTTGATCGGTAATGTGGGGACATATGGGATTTACAAACAGCTTTGGATGCCAGATCAGAAACCCTGCAGTTTATTATTAATTGCATAAGCCTGATGATGGGAATACAGTATCTTAATAAAATAAGTGGACTTCTAAAATCTTTTTTTAAAAAGAGAGAGAGAAGGGAAAGGGGGGGAACACCTCCATAATTAGGAAATTAATTATTTGTAAAAGGCAGAAAAGTGGAAACAATGTATTATGATTTAAATTCTTCTGTCCTCTCTTCTCTTCTTGCCAGCCACACCCCCGCTCTTTTCTTTTGTGTTCTTTTCTTTAAATGCACCATTGGTAGATAGCCAAACGCAGAGCAACAGTGGGAGACATACATCTTTTTCAAGTGCTCCCCACAGGGCTGATAGGACAGGAATCTCAGGGAAGCTCCCTCCAACCAGGTCCTAGGAGAGCTTGCTCTTGAAACTTGAAACTTCCCAAGTGCTATCACTTCAAGGCACACAGACCTAAGAGGATTAAGGTAAGTATCCCTCCTAAAAGCCTGAAAAAACAAAGATTAGTTTTTAGCATCACAAAGAAACATATATTTATATAAGTTCTGAAGGAGAAGAAATATGTGAAGACTTTTGGAGAGGGGGTGGAGGTAAGGAGAGACGCTGGAGCAGAAAAGGCAAATCATCCCTAAACAAGGGAGAGAACATTCCTACAAGCTTATCCACTGTTTACAAGGAAACAGATTGGAATTAAAATTTACGCGAAAGCAACACAGAAGACCGGTGTGCCAAAACCTCATCAAGCTTAATTTATTAAGTGAGAACATTTGTGATTGGACCAAACGGCAGACTTTCTCTTTTTTCCATTATATGTGAAAGGTGCTAAGGATTATTCATATAAGAATAGTTAAATCAACAGTTCCAGAGGAACTTGTTCATCTTCAAGAAAAAAAACCATTTCAAAAATAGCTTTCTATATATTCATAGTGGAATAAATCACTTAAACTTCTACAAGCTGTGGTTTCCAAGGAAAATCAGTAATGCAAAAGAAAAAAAGTTTTGGAGGCAACAGTCCCATTTAAAAGTCGAAAGGAATCTATAAACTTCTAGAAAAGGCACATCCATGCGGAAGTGTGCGTATAACTCATTGGTTGCACTGGAAATATACTCCTTTCATATTGTCTTCAATCACACCGATCTTCATACAATTTTGTTTTTCAGTCTTTATTTCTTCCAGGCAAAAATGAATGAATACTTCCTCCTCCCTCAAAAGGAAATGGATGCAGATTTCACAAAGCGAGCAAAAAGCATTCATTTTGCTCAAAAGTAAACGTCCGCCAGAAGGTTCTTTCATTTGAATAGACTGAGAAGGTAAACCTGTAGCTCCAACATGGTCATCGGTGACATGCGACCCATTTACTTCATGTCTCGCTCATTCCGAGAGAGACACCAGCATGGCAAATGGTGTCAGTATCCCCTGGGCTCCTGCGGCCAGGTGGGCCCGAGGCTAGTCCCAGAAACTCCAGAATTCGCCAAGACTTCAGGTGGACTGGGTTTTGCATCAGTTCCCTTTGTCAAGTCAGAGAGGTCATCTGTGTCTGCATCTGTGTCTGCATCTGTCTCGTTGACACCACTGGTGGCAGCAGAAGGTTATGCACTTCAGTGTTAAGGATCCCTGCGCATAAGAAAACTTCAAAAACCCGCTGTAACCTCCCTGGCTGTCCAGCAACCTCTACCTGCCCTCACACTGACAAGGATTTGCCTCCACCAAGTTTTTTCTGCCAAGTCAATCTACTAGCACTAACCAGATTCCATCCCCTAATTCCTTCATTCTCAGATGCACATGTTAAAATTTCTGAACAAAGTGTCGCCTTCTTAGAGCCAGCGAGCCCCCTGACGTGGGCAGTGTCTCCTCCTTCACTCATCTTACAATAGGCTGCAGCTTGAAGTCAAGGCAGTATGTAAACTCTCCACCACCCACTAGTAGCCTCACCTAGAAGAGAAGTATGATGTCTAAAGGGCTCAGCTCATCTGCAACAGCTTCCGCATTAAGGGTGGTAGGACACTGAATGCAAAGATGTATCCTGTCTATTTGGTTAAAAAAAAAATCTGCCAAAGATGCCAAAGCATAAAGAAATTTTTCCTAATCGTCTTGAGAATGGGCACTTCTCTTCTGTCCAAAATTCTATCAAGCAGGTTAAGACTTGTCCTTGGAAACTAGGCAACTTCAGGACACTGGAGAAAGCCTTCTCAGTCTGCTCCCCACTTTCTGACAAGTCCCTTGGAGAGGTGGCTAATCAGGACCTGGCTCTGATCTCATGAAGACTCTTCCCTGGCGTTGACCAGATGCCCGTCAGCATTGTTGGCAGACTATTTTGACACTAGCAGAATCTTCTGAAAAAAGCAGTGAGTTAGAATAATAGACAGAGCTTTTTTATTCACCAAGTAGCAAAACCAGATGAAATGTCAAGCTTTGCAGGTGTACAGTGTCTTAGGTTGGGTTTCCCCCAAACAGCCCCTGACACGGGGATTTGAGTGCAAATAGTTTATTTTGGAGGTGATCCCAGGAAGCACCTGTAGGGGAGTGGGGAAGTGAGTCAGGGAATGGAAAGAAGACAATAAAGAGTGCATTATGGAGCAGGTTATTGCTGTGGGCCACTCGGGCTCAGTCCTCCTGGCAAATCCTGGGAAAGAGTGGAGAATGTGACTCAGAATTGTCCCAAGCAAGGGGGCAGGAAGATCGGGTGCTTCAACATCAAGCCCATCCATCACTGGTTGAGGCTGCTCCCCTGGAGATACTAACTTTCCCACATTTGGGGCCTGCCTGATGCATGGGCCAAGCCTACCCCAGCAGCCAGGCAGAGAGTGGCAGGTGTTTACAGCAAGAAGTCATCAGAATGCAGGGACGGTGAATGCCGAGGAGATGCCAGCAGAGCACAGTGTCTGCTACACACAGATACTGTAGGTTTCTTCTAAGGCAACATCTCACCATTTCCAGGGATGTGACAATTTCTAAAAACAAGTTCGCAAGCAGTGAGTTTTCTTTGTCCACATCGTGTAATGGTCAAAAACAGAGCTGTGCAAAAAAAAACCATCTCTAATCTCCTCCAGTTATTTGATGAAGGAACGCAGATGGGCTTGGAATTCCTCCACGATCTGCTTCAGAATCACAGATCGGTCACTCTGAAATGGGTGATGTCACTTGACCAAGGAGGTTCTACAGTTTTATTCCTCCTTCCAGACCATTCTGAGTTCAACTATTTGCAAGGTGCATGGCTTCAACAAGGCTGCCGCCAGCTCTGTGGATTATTAATTTCATCAGTGCTGGGATAAGCCATCTGATAGGATGCATTGAAACAAGACAGGTTTTGCATGGATAATTACACAAGTTTAGGCAAAGTTCTAGCATTTTCAAAGCAAGTCTACTTCTCATCACACATTTGACCTATAGGATTTTCAAGGTGGGCAGAAGGAAAATATTCCTTTAACTCTTTCAGCTTCGGGTTTCCATTGGCCCAAATCTCACTGCACAAGAGGCATGGCTTTTTACTAGGTCTTGTTACATCCAGCGCTGCAAGTAAAAGGGGCTCGTCATATTTCCTTTTCTTTTTTTCTTCAAATATTTTATTTATTTATTCATGAAAGACAAAGAAAGGCAGAGAGAGAAGCAGGCTCCCCATGGGGACCCCAATGCAGGACTCGATTCCAAGACCCCAGGATCACTACCTGAACCAAAGGCAGACACTCAGCCACTGAGCCACCTAGATGCCCCCATATTTCCTTTTCTTGAACATTTTCAATTGTGGCCTGATGTAATCAAAGGTGTGTGTGTGTGTGTGTGTGTGTGTGTGTATGTGTGTATGTATTATGTGGGACGATCTTCATTCCTATCAGTGGAAGATCAACCATTATGATCAACATGTGGTACTATGTTAGTCTGAGTGATTGTTCACATATTTTTTTTCCTTCCTCTTGCACTGTGGGTAGAGTACACGTCCCTACCCCACTGATCTTAGACGGGGTCATGTGACTCACTTTGGCAAATGGAAGTTTACCACTAAACTAGTGGAAACTTACATCCTTGTGCACTTTGTTCAGTTCTTGTGCCTCTGCTATACTTTGTGAGAAGAGCATGTTCTGGGCAGCCATCGGTCGAGAGGATAGATAAAGCAGATCTGAGCCTGACCTACAGCTTGGATCCTGGAGTCCAGCCTGGTCCAGTCAAGTTGTGCCCAATCCACAGATCTATGGTTGACAGATAAATGCTTGTTATTTTAAGGCACCAAGTTATGGCGCATTTTGTTACACAGCATCATTACAGCAAAAGCTGACTGACATGTTACTGTATAAAGTAGCACCTTTTAGCACCTCATACAAGCTTAGAGTGAAAATATCATGGTACAGTTGGATTTAAGACCTTTTCTTTTTCCTCCAACAGCCAAATTTTCAAAAATAAAAGGAAGGGCATTGTAAAAACAAATATTCTTTTTAGTGTTTTACTCTCATTTCTCCCCCCAACTATATGATCTGTGAGAACTGGCCTGTCATTCTATTCTTCTTCGTTTCTGTGGCTGGCACTAATTAGCAGTCCATTACAATGCCTATCTCCCAGCTGATGCCTTTTGATGTGAACTTTTTCAAGTACCACCTCATTGTAGTTATAACCTTACAACTTCTCACTCTGCCACAGTTTAATTTGTAATCAAAATTATGAACTAATGAAATAACACAAGGCTTGTTTTAATAGGGTGGTTTGCTTGTTTGTTTTCAAAATTATACCAATTTGCCACTTTACAATGTTCACACCTTTTTTTTTTAAATGAAAGCTACATCTTCACTATCACAATTTGAAATGAGATGCCTCCTAGACTTGTTGCATACAATTAAACCACAACAAAAGGAAGCCGAAGTCATTTCACTTTTCATAAGGCTGTAATTATTCTTTAACTATTGGAATACGACATCCCTTAGGAGCTAATTATTGAAAAGCTCTCATCACACATAGGAAACACACAAACAAATCCTTCAAGCACAAAGTAAATGTTCAACATTAAAGAGCCACATCCAGGAAGTCATACCAATCAGTTGGTCCAGCTAATTACTAATCTGATTTTTGGAGTAGTTGCATTAGATAATTATGAGGCCTATTCATAACATGAAAAGCACAGCCTTTCATTGACTTTAATAAAGATCTAGCTGCAAGAAAAAATGTACTAAGAACCATAATACAAAATTTGCATTGTGGCAGAACCTGGAGAAGCGTGGTAGACGTTTTTTTTTAATAGAAAACATTTCCTTTATCACATGATAGATATATTTAATATATGTTTTTATGTATGTCACAGTAAAAGGCAAAGTGAGCTAGTGTGTCAATATGATTTCATATGAATCATGCAGTACTGTGTAAGGCCCAGTTCAAATTTTTAAATGTCTTATAAAATGCTTCATTGAGTCCGCTAAGACTTGCATTAGATATATATATAGTGTAGTAAAGATTATACCATGGATCATATTCTAAAGGAATCAAAGTCAAAGTCATATACACAATGTGGTGACTGCTTTACTCATTTTAAGATATATTTCTGTATAAGCATATTCAAATCCTTAATTTTAAGTGGTTTTAAAACCAATAAGCACACTCATACACTATTGATGGGAATGCATATTAGCACAGATTTTACAGAGGGCAAGTAGTCCATAACTATGAAAATTAAAAATTATCTACCCTTTGACCTAGTCATTTACCTTTTTATCTTTATCTTGCAGATAGACTTGTATTAGTGCTCAAAAAAATGTATGAGGATGTTCATGACAGCATTGAAGGGTGGGTGGGGGAATAAATAAACAAATAATCAATCAAATTGTCAATTAATAGAGGACTGCTTATGATAAATCCATAAAACCAGATACTCGGCAGCTACTAAAGACAGAGAGAGAGAGAAGACACCTATATACACTGTCATGAAAAGAAATATTTAAGATATATTAAATGCAAAAAACTTAAGTGATAAAACAATGTATATAGTGCAGCCCTTTTACATAATCTAAAAATGTATGCATCTATATCCCAGATAAATATATACGCAAAAATTTTTCATCCCTATGTATGTTTATGTGCGAATTTGTATGATAGTGGGTAAATAGATATATGGATGACAGATGGATATGGATAAACCTTCTAGAAGGACACACAGGAAACAATTTCCAGCTCTTTCTTCTGGGGACTGGCACCCTTGCAGCACAAAAACAGCCGAAGACAATACGAGAAGGAGTGAGCACGGGTGTGTTTGGACACAACTTTAATGGATCAAGATACAGGCCATCCCATGACCTGTAGTTTGTGATCCCCTGCCCTAAGGATGGAATCCGGTCTTCTTTGTGGCTTTACGTGTCATTCATCATTTACATGCTAATGACTCCTGGAAGTGGGTCTGTCTGACTTCAATTTTGCCCCTGACTGTGATACTTGCATCCTACTGGGCACTTAACATTTTCACTTGGATGTTACAGCAGAGATGGGTCCACTACTCCTGTGTCTCCTTCCATAGCATAGTCGCTGCTAGGAAGCAGCTCCCTGGCCAAGCCAAGGCCTACCTTGATATATATATATATAAATAAATAAATTAGTCATCTAAAATTTAATACGTCTGAAACAGAAACTTAATGCTTTTCTTCTATGCTCCTTTCCTAATATCCCATTCTCAAAATGGCACCTCCATTTATCTATTTCTCAAGCCAAACACTTTGGTGTCATCGCTGACTCTCCTTTTCCTCACATACCTGACATCTAACCCATTAGTACCTTAAAAATATATCTCAAATTTGGTCATTTTGTAATGGCTCCACGTCTGACACCCTGACCAAAATCACTGTCATGGGCCACCTGGGCTATTGTAGTGGCTTTCCTGATCAGGCTCCCCATTTCCTCTGGACCCTTCACCTCTCCTTGTCTAATTTTCCACATCAACTCCTGTGTGATCTTTTCAATACATAAGTCAGGTCACATTACTCCCCTAGAAAAAATCCACATAATGGTTTCCATTGTGTCTGAAATGAAATCCAGACTTTGAAATCCCAGTGTCAAGGCCCCACTTGATCTACCCCATGACTCTCCAAATCCATCTCCCATATCTCTTTCCCTCCAACTCTGCTAAACTATAATGCCCTCATTAACTCTTCCTCAATCATGGTGAGCAAATTTCCCTCTCATGGTCTTTTATGTGCTGTTTCCATGATTTAATTTGCTCTGTTATTCACTCTCTAGTGTTCTCTTCTCTGAGAGGTCCTCTATGGCCACACTATCTAAAATATCAACCTTGTCATTCTTTATCACCTTGCTCCACTTTCTTTATCCTCACAGCATTCTCTACTGGATAGTAATATATCTTATATTTATTTATTTGTGTATTTCCATTGTTATTGTTAAGATGTAAGTCTTGTGATGGCAGGAACTTCATCTGTTTTGATCATTATTGTAAGCCCAGCACCTTGAAGTATGCCAGGCACATACAAGACGTTCAATAAATATTACTTAAATGTTTCTTTTCCTTGATTTTTTCCAGAGCTCTTATGTATTGGGATCTGTCCTCCCAAAACCTTCATATATGACAAACAACCTGGCTATACATGTATAATATCATTATAAAGCCTTTCCTTGCAAATTCTGCAAACATTGTTCCCTTGTGTTCTGACTCTCAGGTTTGTAGAAGAACTTAGAGGTGACCTGATTTTCATTCTTTTTCAGATAATCTGATTTTTCTTTAAGGGTGTTTATAATTTTCTAAAATCAGTAGGTGGGCTGATTTGAGTCTGTCTTCTCTATAGTTTCATTTAACATGCGATGAACTATTCAGATCTACAAACTCAGACCTTTCTCAGCCCTAATTATTTTTTGATCATCGCTTTTATTCCAAGTTTGCTTATATCCTCCTCAGAAACATATATAACCATTAAGTTATTATTAAGGACCTGCGTTGTGACACTACCTCATTGTTTCACTCTCTTGGTCTTGGTAGCATGGCTCAAGTTTGTTCTTCATGACACTCAGTTTTCTTTTGTATGTTTTGCTTTCTCTTGCATCTGATGAGGATTTTAATTTTGTTTTGGCATTTAACTTGCTCACAATTCTTCACCCTCTCACCATATGAGATTCTGTTGTCAATTTGTATCTGCCTTTTGGCTTTCATCTGCTTCTTCAAAAAATAATAGTCTCCTTGAGTATTCCATGGAGAATGCTAAATAGCTTTCTAATTTCCTTTTTTGTTTCTAGCAGAAAATTATTTTCAGAGGCCTACGCATTTTCTGAGTCTTCAGGATGAATGCTCTATGGTAGTCTTTCATGTGTTATACTTTTCTCCCTGTTTACTCACCCTTAAGTGAGGAGAGCTCTGTCTATGCCTAGCATTTGTCATCAGACAATGTTGCCTCAAAGAGCAGTACTCATGCAGTAGAAGAGCAGATACACATGTGTCTAGGTGACAGGGAGCTTGAATTGTGAGAAAGAGATGAATGAGTACCTGATTCCATCATTATTTTGGGATACAAATGGGGCATGGATTATGTTTCTCAATCCAATTCCATCAATTAGGAAAAAAGCAGCCAATCCTCCTAGATTCCCTACTTCAATTTATAAAGAATGTAACTTTTGTCTTCCACCACTCCCTCTATCAAATATTTCTTCTGTAGTTTTTCATAACCCAATTCATTTCTTAGATGAAGCTGGCCTTTATTTCAGCGATTGACAGCTGACATACATTTACTTTCTATGGTACTGTTGATGATGGACCTTACCAAAGAGTCCCATTATTGTTAATTACCAAATGGTAAATATTACCATAAATTAGAACCCTTGTGGACATCTACTTCAATCAACGGCCCTTTTCACCTATTTCCCAAGGCTTAAAATGCGTGTTGACAATATAGGGAGTTAGGTAGGAATGGGCTACAAGGATGAGGCAGACACAGACTACCCCCAAGGGAGCCTGTAGTCTGACAGGAATGAAAAACAAGTGCCTGGGGCATTTGACAATACAAGGCCCAAGTAAAGAAAAATAACTGTGGCACTGCAAAAAAAAATGACCAGGTAACATATGTCTAGGTTTGCCAGGACAAGGCTTCAGGGAAGAGGTGATATTTGGGTATGATTCAGTCACAGAGATAAGAAAAGGCTCCCAGCACAAGAAAAGGCTCCCAGCATGAGAAAAGGCTCTGATTAAAGTTTTCCCAGAGTTAGGAAAACTTGCCTGGGTAAGGATAATAACAAGGAATTGCATGTGGCTTGAGTATAGGGATGTGTTAGTTTCCTACCACTGTATAAAAAATTACCATGAACTTAGCAGCTTGAAATAACAAACATGTATCATCTCACAGCTCCTGTGGGTCATAAGTCTGGCCTCAGCCTAGCTGGATTCTCCACACAGGGCTAAAATCAAAGTCCTCCTCTCTGGAGCTCCTCTTCCAAGCTCATGTAGTTGTTGGCAGGACTCCATTCCTTGCTGTTGTATGACTGAGGTTCCCGTTTTCTTCTTAGCTATCAGTCAGGGTCCACTCATGGCTTCTAGAGGTCACTCAGGTTCCTGGCCCTGTCGTTTCCTCCTTTGTAGACCCTCTCACAACATGGCAGCTTACTTTTTCAAGGCTAGTAGGAGAATCTCTCTGACTTCTGGAAGGTTCCAATCTCTCTCTCTGTTTTAAAGTTCACCTAATTAGGTCAGGCCCACCCAGGTTAATTTTTTGATTTAACTCCAAGTCAACTGATTAATAACCTAAACCTACTCATAGGTTTCTCCCATATGCAAGGGGAGGGATGACATGTGGCATGTATACCATGGGGACAGGAGTCTTAGGAGCCTGATTAGAATTTTGCCTATCACAAGGGGTGATAAAGAGATTGGAAGGACATTAGCCTTGGTGAGTGAAAGTGTCTGGAGGACCTTGATGGCAAGCTAAGGAGTTTGGAGACTGACGATTTTTAGTTGAGTAGTAGCATAATAAGAATTAGAACAGAAGATGGCAGTATCTTTATCAGAATTCTGCAAAGATTTGGATAAAGTTATTTTACTGGCATGTTAAAAATTAAAAAGTTTTAGAGCAAGGATGGCAATTAGTTTGCATTAACACTGATCAAGAAGTAGCGGCTGTCTGGAGGACTCTGTTGGGAGGATCTGGGGCCATTTATAGGCTTAGCAGGCGGCAGTGCTGAAATCTCTTCGAAATGTCTCCTGGGGTGAGGGTGATGACAAGTGGTAGCACCAGAGTTGAGGACCGGCCACCCTTGGCACCTGAAATAGTTTCAGACCCGGCACCTCTGAAAAGGAAAAGAACAAGTCTATTTTCCAGGATTCTGTGGCTTAGTCTAGCAACCTCCAAAGCAAATCAAAAATAGCAAACATTAATAAGATCTTCAAGTCTTTTCCAAATGTCAGGAGTTAGAGCAAAATACAAATAAATTAATCCACTGGGAGCTGCTTCTATTCGTTTCTCCCTCCCAGTAAAAACACAGCTCCAAAATTTAGGAATTTCTAACAGTCTTTTTAAACACAAGAAAACAGGTCTGCTGCCAGGCAAAGAATTCAAACGCACTCGCTCTGCACTTTGATGATACATTCCAAGGCTGCACAGAGAGGGAGGAGGGAGTTAAACATCTATGATGGGTCTGAATCCCAACAGGAAGCACAAAGGCAGGGTCATGTGTGGGCGTGAGGGGTATGTCAGCTGGACAGAGCACACTCCCACCTGAACCATCCACTGCGCAGGCTATCCCACCTCCTCTCACTAGCCTCTGGAGCAGCTTTAGGTTTTCAGACTCAAGGGCAAAAACCAAGAGCCTGCATGGGCATTGTTGCCTATGACCAAAAGATCTTCCCTGGCTACTTGTTACTACTAAAGATGGTGCTTATGAGGCCATGACTCCAGGGCTCCACCTTCTAGTGGGTAGTAGATTAGGCTTACCACTAGACAGATGGTTTCTCTGCACACCGTCTTCCTTATGTCCTCTGAAGGAGTACACTTCCCCCCTCCATAGATATTGGGCATGGCCATGCTTTGGGCCATTGCCTCATGGCAAGTGAGGTGTGCCTCCAGCCCACCCCAGTGTTGGGCTTGGCCATGTGACTTCCATTAGCCAATGGGATGTTAGTGGTTCTGATATAATCAGAGGTTTCCCTTCTTGTGTTTTAGCCATCACTGGGAGAGAAACATGCCCAGACAAATCCCTGGTCTGAAGAGGATGAGAAACATTTGGAGCAGACCTAAACCCAACCACAGCTTGGATTCAGGCCTGCCAGAGCCCAGAAGAGGTCAAGAAAGCTATCCCAGCCAACACAGGTGTAAGCAAGAATAAATGACTTAACTTTAACCACTGAGTTTAGGAGTGATTTGTTACACAGTTACTGTGGCAACAGTTGACAGGTACAGTGGGTGTGTGAGGCCTTAGGCAATTTACTTTCCCTGTCCCTCGGTTTCTTCACACAGTGAAAGGGTACAACAGTGGTGCCTCCTCATGGGGGCTGTTTTGAGGATCAACAGACACAAGGCATCTAAGTGACTGATGCAGAATGAGCATTAATAAATAATCCTCCTCTTGGTCTCTTTCTCCATTTATGTTTTCGTTCTGGCACAGATTGGTGGGGGAAAGGGGGGATAGCCAGGTGTGAGAGTAATTTCAAAACCAAGACTATGTCTACACTAGCGAAGGAGCCTAGATCTGCCCCTCCTTCTTCAATTAAGTATTGTTGCTCCCACACATATCAAAGGCCCTGCCATATGCAGCATCCTGGGTTACTACTCAGGACACAGACTTATGTGGTCTCAAATCTTAGACGGGCTGGGACGCCTGGGTGACTCAGCGGTTGAGCGTCTGCCTTTGGCTCAGGACATGATCCTCGGTCCTGGGATCCAGTCCCGCATCAGTCTCCCTACCTCCCTGCCTCCCTGCAGGGAGCTTGCTTCTCCTCTGCTATGTCTCTGCCTCTTTCTGTGTCTTTCATGAATAAATAAAATTAAAAAAAAAAAGATCTTAGAATGGCTGTAAGACAGCAGACAGTCATGGGTAAAGCTCTGGCGGCGGGAAGGAGGAGCCTGGGGAGGGGCTACAGATCCTGGGCCACTCAACAGCCTCTAGGGCCAGGCTGCAAGAGGCAAGTTACTCTCCTTGAGGCTGTGGTGTGGGGGAGTTACAGATCACTAAAGTCTGCAAGAAACTTCTGGAAGTTCTACCCCAAACCTAGCACCAATGAAGTGGCCCAGGGCAAGACTGTGGCTTGGAGCTCAGAGTTGAGAATTCAGAATCAGAAGGAGAAAGAGTCCCCTGGAAGACACTCAGGAACAAGCCAGAAGATTCATCTGGGCTGGGTGCTTTGCAGGACCCCAAGGCAGGCACTGAGAAGCACAGTGAAACAAGAAAAACCTTGAACTCTTCCAGACTGCCTGAGGTTCGAACTCTGGCTCAGCTATTTACTAGTTGTGTGACTTTGGGCAAGTTAGGTAACATCTCTGAACCTTATTTTCCTTAGGGTATTAGATACCAGAATTCTCTTGTCAGGTCCTTATAAGCATTAAAATCATTACATATATAAAGCACTCAGAATGGACTAGAGTAGGTCTATTATTATTGCTGTTGTTACAGGCTCACAACCCCATATCTGAATCTCTTGAGCTAGAGATATACGTTTTATAATTTCGAATTGTTCAGATTTTAGCAAAGAAATGTGCACATATAAATATTTTAGAAAAGAAACACGGAGCCCTTATAAAATTGTAGCAGGGTCTGGGGCTGCATTCTGTAACAAAATTATGTGAATATTTATGCAGTGAAATGTATGAATATTTAGATCAAATAAAAACTATAAATAGCTTGAAGTCTGTGTGGGTCAGGTTTTGTTACTATGTAAGATTTTTCAAAAAAGAAAGTAAACAAAAACAAAAAGAACTTTGAGTTTCTGGAGCTTTGGGGTTTTGGGAAATGCATAGAGGGATGGTGGCTTCTATCACTGGAAGTGATTGGAGGCTGCATAAGTGTGTGAGGCCAGGAGCAAAGGGCAAAGAAAGGTCTGGAAAGACTGTGCGGGTGGTCTTGGAGCTGAGACTCTCAATGATTGGAAAAGCCTTGAAGGCAGGACTCAGGGAGCAATACAGGTACCAATGTGGGCAGGAAAAGGAGCCCAGGATGGATTGCTAAGAATTTGTCAAGAGGTAAACTAAGATTGGATTACAAGAGCCTTGAATGCCAGAATAAGAAATATGTATATATAAATTCTATATAGTGAGTTTTACTAGGATGAAACTGAGCACTCTCTGCTTCTGATATAAAGCCAGGCAGGTCCTTTAGAAAGGATGGTCTGGAGCAATGCCCTCATGCAACTGTGTGCCTTGCTCTAGAATGCTCTTTCTTTGACCTTCCAAGTCTTGCTCAGCCACGCCACCCACTATGGGACAGTGCCTTTTACCACAGTGGCAGATACTGTCAGCTTCCCACCCAGGTCACCTTGGTACTCACCTGTTGACACGGAAGGATGCTCACTGAGAATGCCTATGCGTTTCTGCCAAGAGATTTTTCTGGTGGACTCTGAGCTCACAAGCAGAGTAAATGGGAAACACAAAGAGTTAATGTCCTCAGAAACACCCCTTAACAAGTGACTGTCAATAATAGCTCCCATTCCTTCAGCCTTCAGGTAGCAGTTAAGGATAACACTGAGGCATGTTCCCCACTGTCTTCTAGGCCCCAGATGTCCCCTAGCAGTAACATTCAATGCATCTTATGTTGGCCTCCTGCCTATATTGTTTTGGTTTCATTCCTTAAAGGTAGGGATCCAAGTTTTGGGATCACCTTCAAAATAAACTGGTTGCACTTAAGTCTTTGTCTCCAGATCTGCTTACGGGAAACCCTACCTAAGTCACCAGTCATAGGAATGGACTTGACACTGCACTGACAAATTCATGCCTTGGTTCATGGTTTCTGCCAAGAGAAGCTAAGCATCTTGAGGACAGGAATTTTTAATTCACTTTTGAATCCCTGTGGTCCCTGGCAGAGGGTAAACATCAAAGAACGTGGATTGACCTGGAAAATTGGGTATGTTGCAATTACTTGCAAGTGGCTAAAGGTCATCAATGACTTCAGAGGTCAAAACTTAGCTTCTGGGTTTTAGTCCTTTGCTGTTACACTGACTGGCTTGATGATCTTAAGCAAGGCTTAGCTAATCTCTCTCTAAGTTTTAGTCCCTATCTATGAAATAGGGATAATAAAACTTGTCCTATGGAGCTACTATGAGAATTAAATGAAATCATGTATATGAAGCACCAAGCATATTTCCTGCCTCTCTGTGTTAATCATAGCTCTATACCCACCCTGTTCCCAAATAACCCCCTTCTTTACCCCTCACCTGTCCATAACCAATTCTTTGAGTCATGCTTCTCTTACCTACTTATTGAAATGGGTTCAAGGTCACATGCATATAATTTACTGCATCTTATCTCCCAAGCAGAAAATCTTAATCTTTAAATGAAGGCTTTGTGGCAATTTTTCCATCTTTCATCGCTAGCCCCCAACACAGACATTTTCACACACGCATCCAAATGCATAGACTTATTCTTTACATTGCCTGGGCCCTAGAATACTTGGAATAATACAAAGAATGGTCTTACCCATGAAGCTTATCATGAAGATCACAAACATGGAGCAGGAAACCCCTAAATGATGTTCCACAGTCAAGAAACGTGTAGCATCCACATGGGATGTATGTGTGAGTGTGTGTGAGTGTGTGTGTGTGTGTGTGTGAATATGGAGATGCATGCTTATGCAGGCATAGATCTTACCTGTCTTACTTCTTTAGTTCCCCTCCTGCAAGCAAATGTGGAGTCAGAAGACATTTTGATAGCATAGTAAGAGTCAGAGTTCTGGTTTCTAGTCCTAAAAAAGAGAGAGGGTTGGATAACTCTAAACATCTCAGCTTCCTCTCTGGGCCTCAGTTTCTCAACTTGTAGGAAGAAGGAAGAGTAAATGTTTTCTAAGGATCCATTTATAATGGTCTTGGGTTTAGAAAGTTAAATTAGAGAAAAATCTGAATATAAGAAGAATGCACCATGTGGTTTCACATTGTTCCTTTTTAAAACACCAACTGAAAACTGATGTGTTAAAAAAAAATGTCCATGCTATTACACCCACTATGCCTTCTTTATGAACTGGGGTAAGGAGGAGAGATTTATTTGAAAGTCAATAGACTACAGTATTTACAGGTCTACTGTATGTGCTAGTTTAAATTCAACATTTTGAATGGGGTAGAAACAAACACATCGGAATTTGACCAAGGATACATTCGTATGTCAGTTTAATGCTCCAGCTGTTTAATCAAAATATGAATAAAAGGTCTAAAGCCCAACAAGCAAAAATATCATAGTTGTGGGATTCAGTGATTGCTTCCCCATTGTCATCCAATTACTGTGTAATTTTTCCCTGTGACTGAATAACTAACTGTTAGCAAATAATGAAAAGGCAATTACAGCCACGCTTTGTTCCTATTACTCCCTTCGTTTTATTCTGGCTGTAATTATTGTCAGCGCTGGAGGTTTACTGTACCATGGAAGCAGCACCAGGAAGGAAAATGGAATGGGCCTGGTGCATGGAAAATTGCAAATGTCACAGCTACCTTCATCGGCACTGTTGGACTTCTGAGATTAAAAAAAATCAGAGGAGAAAGCTCTCCATGTGGGTTTTACAAATTCTCTACCTCAAGCTGTTGTGGCAACTGGGAGAGTGGAGACAGGGGTGAGGGTGGGGGGCGAATGGGGAATCGGTACCATGTTTGTCCTATGTGCCTGTGTGCAATTCCCAAAGGACTGTGCCTTTTGCCGCAGTCTGCCTGAAAGCAACTCTTGAAACTCTTCTTTTAGCCTCTGCTTCTCATTAATGGTCTCCATGCTGCTTCATAATGGGGAGTGGCATATAAATGATGCATTTTATGGGGTTTGATCTTTCTTCAGAGAGGAAATATGCTGCATATGGACAGATGTCAGAAAAGAAAATGATGATTGTGCCCTCTTTGTGTGGTTACTGGGACCTATTTTTAGAAGCTTAAACTGATCATATGTAATGTACCTTCCTTTTTTACTTTATTTTTATTAAAAAGAATCTGTTAAAAAATTAAGAATTTTTAAAAACCAAACAAAAGAATAGAGGTACCTTTCTGATATTTTTATCTTTTATTTGCTTAATAAACATATCCCGAGTACCTACAATGTGCAAGGTAGTAGGCTAGGTACTGAGGAATCAAAGATGAGTATGACATGAACCCTAACTAAAAATGCTCCATCTTTACACTCAAATAAAAATCTCTCTGCATGAAAAGCAACTAAGCATAGTCAAAAGTCAAAAGAACTGTATGTTTAAAGACCTGGATTCTAATTCAAATTCTACAACTTATTTACTGATTTATTTTTGCTGTATCAGTTAGCTACTGCTGTGTAACAAACTATTTCCCAAACTCTGTGGCTTAAACCAACAATCATATATAACTAAAACTTATCGGTCTGCAGGTCAGTGGCAGGCTGTACTCCTGGTTGGGATTGGCTGGAAGCTTTGCTCCACATGTCTGTTCTCTTCCTTCTTGGAACAGCCGGCCAGCCTGTATTGTTCTTCTCATGTCTGAAGAGCAAGAAAGCAAGCAGAGAAATGCAAACACACCCACCAAGCAATTTCAGGTCTCTGCTTTAGTTATGTCTGCTAACATCCTATTGACCAAAACAAATTACATGGTTAAACACAAAACCAAGGGTCAGGAAAATATACTCTACCTCTCCATGGGAAGAACTTCAGAGATAGATGATAAAGGGATTGAATACAGTTCAAAATGAAGAGCTGGAGGAATTAATGGAATCCACTTTACTTGCATGTAATTCCATGCCTCAGTTTCCTTGTCTGTAAAAATGGAGGTTTGCTTTACCTGCTTTAATTTTTTAAAAAGTTTTTTATTTATTTATGATAGTCACACACACAGAGAGGCAGAGACTTAGGCAGAGAGAGAAGCAGGCTCCATGCACCGGGAGCCCAACATGGGCTTCGATCCCGGGTCTCCAGGATCACGCCCTGCGCCAAAGACAGGCGCTAAACCGCTGCACTACCCAGGGATCCCTGCTTTACCTGCTTTAAAATACTATTGGAAGGATCAAAAGAGGCGAAGAGTATTCATATGTTTGACACTATAAAGAACGATAACTGTGTAAATAATTACTGCTCTTACCTACTTTTATTTTATTTTTTAAAAAGATTTAATTTATTCATTCATGAGAGACACGGGGGTGGGGGTGGGGGGCGGCGGGGAGAGAAAGGCAGAGACACAGGCAGAGGGAGAAGCAGGCTCCATGCAAGGAGCCCAATGCGGACTCGGTCCTGAGTCTCCAGGATCACACCCTGCGCTGAAGGTGACGCTAAACCGCTGAGCCACTGGGGCTGCCCTCTACTTTTAATACCATAAAGTGTTATGATTTCTTTTTTTTTTTTCCAGAACAAAACAGGAGATTCTCCATAAACTTCACATTTCTTTTAGTTCAACCATCAGGTATTCTTTCATCAGAGGTATTAAAATGGAAAATGGGAATGTCTTACTTATAGTAATGTCTTACTATTCGTTCTTGTATTTGTAAAATAGGGCCCTTCTCCAAGACCCTGATCTGATTTAAGGGCAGAAGAATCTCAAAAGCTATTGTTTTGGTTCCTGTGGCGGCCAGCCCTGAGAGTCCCCTGGGTTTAAGGTGGAAGGAGAAAACATTTATAGGCTAACACAGCTGCTTTGGCAAACTACTGCCCTTGGGTTATTTCCATAGCAAAAGGAAAGAAGGTTATAAGGGGTTGATTGGCCATAAATAAATAAGCAAGGATATATACATTCACAAGGACAGGAGAAAGGCAGATTAGTAAAACCAGAGATAAGGACATAGTTAAAAAACAAAACAAAACAAAACAAAAAAAAAAACCTCAGAGGATCTGACAGATTTGGATTTGAATCCTTGCTCTACTACTTAATAACTGGTTTATTTAGCTCCTTGGAGCTTCTTGTTTCCTTATTTGCAAATTTGGGATCTAATACCTTACTCGTTGTACTCTTGTGAGGACTCAGTGAGATATAATACATACATAAAGTTCCTAGCATTGCACCTGGTACATAGTATATACCCAAGAAATTAGTTCCCTTTTCCCATCCAGATATTTTGAAGTTTATTTTCCTGAGAATATGTCAGGTCACAGTTATTCAGTTCTATGACCAAGACCGTGAAATACTTTATTTTCCCCATTTACCATATCTCAGGCTAGCATGGATCGCAGTAATAGCAAAGTCTCCAAGAATAACTTTGATAACACGAGCAGACTGACTAAAATGTGTTTTGCCTGAGAACATCTCAATCACTGCAGAAGTCAGAGAACCCAAAGAACTTGTCCTCCTTGCATGTGTTGTACCACATCTGGTGCTATTTTCATTTGGCAAAATCCTATTCATATATAGATTAACTGTATTCATCCTCCAGGCCAGGTCATCTCTGCTTCTGTCTCTGTCTGTCTGTCTGTCTGTCTCTCTCACATATATACATAAACAACTTGCCTTAAATATGGTCGTCGTCTCTTGGGGGCCCAGATTGTAGCAATTTGAAAGCAAATTGGAAAGCCAGACCCTCTCATCGGGCTCAGAGGGAACCATGTGAGAACAGTATAAAAGAGAAAGAAGAAAGAAGTTGTTTACATGAGAATATTGATGTGAGTATCCTAAGAAACATAGCCAGCTAAATTCAACATATGTATTTTTAAAAAACACAAGTGAACATACAGGATGTATTGCAGGAATATAATATTTAATACTAGAATAAATTCAATATTATTAACCACATGAAGTTAAGGACAATAATTATGTGACAATCTCAGTAGAAAGTAGAAAAAAATGTTTTCTAGCAGGGACATCTAAAATTTCTTTTTATTTATGTTTTTAAAATATGGAACTAGTAGAAAACAGCCATCATCTGATAAAGAGACTATAGCAAAAGACATACTCAGTAGAAAAGCATTAAATGTGCTCCTTTTATTTTTATTTTTTATTTTTTTTCTACTTTTTTTTTAAAAAATATTTTATTTATTTATTCATGAGAATACACAGAGGAGAGAGAGAGAGGGGCAGAGACACAGGCAGAAGGAGAAGCAGGCTCCATGGAGGAAGCCTGACGTGAGACTCGATCCCAGGTCTCCAGGATCACACCCTGGGCCAAAGGCGGCGCTAAACCACTGAGCCACCCAGGGTGCCCAAATGTGCTCCTTTTAAGACAGTATAAGTCAATAACTCAGTGCCTTTATACTAACAATAACCACCTAGAAAGTGGTAGCAAGATAGGGTATTACCTACAACAAGTTAGAAAGTATCAAGCGCACAAAAGTCTTCTAAGAAGAAAAATAAATAAATGAAAACATTTTTCAAGGGCAGAAAGGAAGATTTAAATTAAGGAGCAGACATAAGGTGGGGGTTCAGTTGGTTGAGCACCCGACTCTTGATTTTGGCTCAGGTCATGATCTCGGAGTCACGGGATTGGGCCCCACATTGGGCTCTACACTCAGCATGGAGTCAGCTTGTCCTTCCCTCTGTTCTTCCTGCTCATGCTCTAAATACATACATACATACATACTTAAAAAAATAAAACATGCTCCTGGATGGAATGGCTTGGCAATAAAAAGATGTTAGATCTCCACAAATAAAAATTAAAAAAATATAATTCCAATCAGTGCCCTAACCAGATTCTGTACTTTATTGGTATTTAAGAGAGATATCATCACCAGTGAATGGGCAAGTGCAGATTATTTACTTAGTAAAAGGAGAAATGAACTCACAGCATGGAGAATTTGGATCACAACCTCACACCATAGACAAAACCATAAGCACTAGATGAATGAGATGAATTAAGACTGAAATATGGATAGTAAAACTTAAGAAATATAATCAGCAAATGCGATAAATATAACTGTGACCTTGGAGTAGATGTTGATTTTTTGGGTCAAAATCTAAAAGAGCAAATGATATAGTAGGGGGGAAAAAGGGCAGTGGGGTACCAAAAAGATATGAATATTTATTTCCCAGAAAGGAAAATAGAAATAGGTAACATATATACAAAGCTCATGCCTTGCTGATAGTCAGAAAAATGAAGATGAGAACACAATGTAATGGCATTTTATACCCGTCAAATTGGGAAAAGCATCTGGCCATCTGATAATATGCAGTGATGGTGAGGATGTTAGGACACAGGCACTCTCCTGCATGGATTGCTGGTGGGAATAATTAATGAGGTATTTTGGAGAGAAATTTGTCAGTAATTAGTGAAATTAAATATAAATAAATCCTGGGATCCTAGAGACCCCCTCCCATGAGTGTCTATCCCAGAGACATTCTCCCAAAGGTTCACATCAAGACATGGATGGAGTCTGATTTTTGAAGCATGGTTTGAATTGGCAGAGCTGGAGATGCAGAGGTGTCTATCAGAGGCAGAACGGAGGGGTGAACTGTGTTTCTGGTACACAGTCCCTTACCTGCAATTTTGAAAAGGAAAAATCTCTGAAAATATGAAGGTTTTTTTTTTTTCCATAAATTTGAGACAAACTTGTTTGGTGGCAAAACTTGAATCGGCACAAAGCTAGCTAGATTCTCTTTATTTCAGTTAGTGTGACGATTCACACATTTTGATGTGGAAATATATTAACGGGCATGATGACGGGATGCTGCCTAGGGCTTGCAGCATGAGATGTGTAGTCCGGTGTCACCTAATTATAGCCCATAGAGCTATACAAAATATGTTCATATAAGTGTATGGAGAGAGACGCCTGTGTGGCTCAGTGGTTGGGCGTCTGCCTTCAGCCCAGAGCATGATCCTGGAGTCCCAGGGTCGAGTCCCGCATCAGGCTCCCTGCATGGAGCCTGCTTCTCCCTTTTCCTGTGTCTCTGCCTCTCTCTCTGTGTCTCTCATGAATAAACAAATAAAATCTTTAAAATAAATAAATAAATAAGTGTATGGAGAGGTGGATTCGAAGAGCCCCAATTAAATTCTCACCAGCAAGGATGCAACTATGGGAAGTCAGAGATTTGGATTAGGATGGGACATTTGGAATGAAGGGAAAAACATTTTTTTAA
Organism: Canis lupus familiaris; assembly: GCF_011100685.1. Lineage (NCBI taxonomy): Eukaryota > Metazoa > Chordata > Mammalia > Carnivora > Canidae > Canis > Canis lupus. The sequence continues at coordinate 60,380,011 of NC_049223.1, read as the reverse complement.
AATAGACTATAAAAAATGAAAAGAAGTACACTGGAAATGAAATGCAATGAAATGAAATTTAAAAAATAAAATAAGACAAAGCCAATAGATGATCATTGACCAGCAGTTCAGCTGTGAACTTCTATAGCAGCTTCCTACATGTATGTTGTTTCATTTTTACAAAAGTCTCATTTTCCCACACAATAACTTAAGACTTTCTTAAGTCTCTATCCTCCTCAAAGATTGAGTACTCAGAATTCGGAGCTTGAAACATACGTGTTGATTAGAAGTCTGTTGGGGCCAAATAAGTTCAGCTGGGGAGAATCATGATACTAGTGTTCAGGGGTGTGTTCTCACCAAGGTCAGCCCAAAAGATCAACTATCAACCAGCCAAAAGATCATTAGGTTTGTGAGGAGACCTGGCTTCAACTCCCAGCTCTGTCTGTTCTGTGACCTTGGGCAAGTCACTTTGCCTTGCTGGGCTTTGGTAGTCTCTATCTGGTCTCCGCCCTCTCCTGCAGATGACCTCTGTGATGGAGCCATTATGGATTCCTTGCAGGTGAGAACACACACACCTTCTGACATCTCCATGATTTTGCATGTCTAGTCTTCTCTGCTAAGCTACATGCCCATCACACCTCATTGCTCAGGGAAATCCCCAACTTGCCCTTCAAATCAGTACAAACCTCACTTCTACTGTGAAGCCTGTTCCCTCTCTGTTCCACTTACATCTGAGATAGATTTCACTTGGGGCATTTGCCAAATATTCTTTGGATGGATTTGAATGCATGACTGTTTTGTATAAAGATATAAACAGCTGGAGGACAGGAGCTGCATCTCATTCATCTCTATCATCCTGAGGCCTAGCACAGCTATACCATGTATTAGATGCTCAAAAACTGTTGGCCTTCACTTGGGGCTTTATTAATTTGCAAGTAGCAAGTAGACTTGCAACTACAGTCAACTGACTTCCTAGGACTTGCTTCCTCAGATGTAAAATGGGGCAAATAATATTTCATAAGGTTGGTGCAAAATAAAAGCATGATATCACTGAATCTCAGGGTAAGAAGGAATCCCAAGGGTCGTTTGTCCAACCACCCAATAGAAGCAGACATTTCACAGTGGCACTCAGTACCTCCCAAGGTAGCCCAATTCCATCTTTGGGGCAGCTCTGGCTTTTAGAAATGAGTTGAAATCTATTATTCTGCTGGGTCATCCAGGGATGCAGGAACACGCTGAGGGTGAGCTAGCCTTAATTCTCATCCCCCATCACACTGTATGTGTGTAGTCGAGACATTCACAACGATGTTCCATTCATCTAGCATCTGGGAGAGCAGGCTGATCTATGAAATACTCAGATGCTTTCTCTTGTATTTTGCATTTTGTTATTTAATTTGGATGATTCCTATCAGAAATATTTCAAAGTATGTAATTTTTTCCCTGCCTATTTACATGAAGGGTATGGATCATCCTTTAACCAAGCTGTTGATACGAATGACTGCATTGATGACGTAGCCTTTAAAATGGTGATGTTCTCAGGACTGCGGCCAGTGTATGAGGGGGTGGTCCCTGGACTAACCGATCCTAGGCAGCTCACATTCCATGTGCTTTGTGTTTTCTGTTACTTTTTATTTCTCTTCTAACACAAAACTAGAAGCAACCACTTGTTTCTGTAATTGTATCAGCTTCTTTTTTTTTTTTTTTGTATCAGCTTCTAATAAGCTCTTCCTGCCCCTGCCTCTGAATGGTTTGCTTAGAAAGTACCATCTCCAAAGTTGTTAGTAATGTTGGTAAAGTAAGAGTAAGTAAGATCACTCTCTGTGAAGTCCCTCTATGAACACAAGGGGCTTTGTGTTATCTATTTTGATTTAAGTTCTTTTCTCCCTTCCAGTTGGCTGTGTGCTGGATGGAAGGGTTCACCTCATATTTCATTGTACTGATGTGTCCCCTCCAGCTCTGCCTTTGCCCTCCTTCACCTTGTTTGTGTCTCTCAAAGCTGACACCTAACATCAGCCAGCTTCCCCTGCCAGCTGGATTTCAGTTGAGTTTGGGCAATGGGAGGAACCAGGGGAAGATTGCAGGAAAAAACGAGAGAGAAGTTAAAGTTATAATCTCCATTCCTTCCCATTCTGGGTGATGTTCCCCAGTTAGAGGATGCCACCCTCCATGACCACAATTCTTAGCAGGTAGCCTCTCCTCCAAGGCTCCTGGTCTCACTGGCTCTGGTGATACCATCCCTTTCCCCTTATCTTTTCAAGCTTTGGGATGGTAACAGTTCAGGATGATTCATCATCCCTTCTTCTTTCCCTTAATGCTACCCACACCTTTGAAGTTGTCCCTCCATTAAACACCCTGGAACCATCAGAGTGGATTATTTCCTGCTAACCTTGATTGAACCACTCACTCCCTTGACAAGTATTTATTGAGCATCTATGTGTTTGATACTGAGGATACAGTGGTGAACAAGACAGACATGTTCTTTCTTTTGGGCAACCTAAGTCTACCAAGGGAAGACACAGTTGTGACTGTGATGAGCATTTCAAAAGGGGAGTGTGGGATGCTTTGGGGCCTACAACTATGGCAAAGTGGTCCCCAGGTAAGAAAATGTAGCTGTCCCTATACGCAGCTAAAATAAAACGTTCATTCTCTAATTTTCTCCTACCTCAGTTCACAATAAACAATAGTTTCCATCTGCCAGGTCAAAAAGCGCACCAGGACATGATCATCCCGACTTTCTGAGCTACAGAGATCTAGAGGTAAGAGGCAGGGAGGGCAAAAGTGAGGCTCAGCACATGCCCTAAAGAGAGGAAGAGAGCCCCAAGTGGTGTTCAAACTGGAAATACCCTCAACTTTCTCCACCCCAAATCAGACACCATTAAGTTCTCCCAAACACTTCCTACAATTCCCTCCTGCTTCCAGGAGACTACTCCATGTAACATAAAAGAGTGACACTAAATCTAAAGGTAAAAGGGAAGACGTCATTACCAGATTAATACATCATGAAAAAAATTCACATTTCTGATAGATACTTAACAGTGCATTGGTGATTAAATTAATTGCACGTGGCGAACAGGAAGATAGCTCTTTAATGCATGTTAAATATTAACAATTTGAGATAATAGGAGTCTACACGGCTTCTCTTTACAGCTTCCTTTGTCAACGAAATGTACTTTCGTCGGAAGAAAGAGATGGTCTGGAATGTGATCGTCTTACCCAATGAAGGCCAGCCCTGCGCCCCACAACACCAGGGCCACCAGCAATCAGCTTAATCATAAATGACCGGAACCAAATGGATTCAGGCAGCCAGGCTGACTACTGAGTTTAAAAGTTTTATATATCAAGAGTCTGAATGCCAACTAAATCAAAACCTTTCAAGGCAAATCAAAGGGCCAGCAGATTTCTCCCCTGCTTCTGCCAAAAGCTTTGTTTCACCATTTCCTCCCAGGGCCGTCAGGAGGCAGCGGCTGCTGGGGTGAAGTTCAGCCCCATCCAGGGGCTTCTGTACCTGCTCCATTGTCCCCAGAAAGCCGACCATCACCTTTACGTTAAGAGCATCAGAGGGCGGGTGGCCGGGGAGGTGGGGGGAGCAAAAAGGAGCAAAACAAACTGATTGATTGCAAGCCCAGCTATGATGTCAGCATGAATTAATGTTTCCCACAGCCATGCTAATCAGCTCCATGACATAATCACGGCTTCTATTACACCGGTGAGACATCAAAGTTATTCCAAAGATAACATAACACAACACTCGAAGCCCCAGGAAACTTCCACCACCGCTTTTAGATGTTTTATAAGGTTACCGATCTTTTCATTGCTGGGGAAACAAAAAAGCTGAAAGGAAACAGAATATTGAATTTGGGATGAATCAGGGTTGGAAAGTGATTTCATCGCAAATTCCAAATGTTCAAAGAGATAGTACCAATTAAAAAGCTGCAAGGGGTCGCCCTGTAGAAGCAGCTCTGAGCAAACCTTTCTTAGGCGGGCAGATGGGCACAATTCCCAAATTGAAAAAAAAAAAAATCTAAGTCTGTATGAAAGGTATTTGTTCAAATGAGCAAATGAGCCCACGAAAAGTGGGTAAGATAGAAGAGTACGGAGCTCAAGATTTGCTTCTCTCCCCTGACCTCTTCCAGATATTTGCCTTCGGGCCAACTATTAATATCTCTGAGACTCATTCTTCCTCTGGAAACTGGAAATCATGATATCGAGCTCACAGCAGCGTTGAAGGGCTAAAGCGGGGAATATATTCACAGCCCTGCGTCAGAGTGGGCACCCGGTCAGCGCTCCAGTTATTATTACTACTACCGATGAACATTTGACATTACTCAACCCCAATACGCTATTATTACTAGTCGTAACACTTGTTTACAGCGTATGCTGTGCTGATGATCCACACACGCCACCCTCGTAAGTGCTCACAATCCTATGAGCTAGGTGCTGTTAGCCTAATTGACAGATGATGAAATTGGGGGACAGGGAGGTTTAAGTTACCTGAGACAGAGACAAGACGTGACAGCTGGACTTCAGACCCATGCCATCGGGCTCCAATCTGTGTTCTTCACCACTACTTTCTCTATACTTTGCAACCGAGTGTACACACATACACACACACACGTAGGCACACAGCACATTTATGCACCATCTAGAGTGAATGTTGCCAGTCCCTAACCATTTATCCTGATGATTGCAGACTTGGCTTTTGCAGCTTGACCTACTAGAATGTGAGGTCCAGCAACTCCACTTGCTCAGTATGACCTTGGGTAAGTCACTCAACCTCTCTGAGACTCAGTCCTTGATCTGTACAATGAGAATACTCCAAGAACCTACCCCTCAAAGTCTTGTTGTGGGAGTTAAATGAGATGGAACCTTTCAAGTGCTTAGCACCGTGACCAAAGCTTGATAAACACCTTTTAAGTTTAGCTATTGCTATTATTATAAACAAATAAAAATTATGTCTGTCTCAGTCTCTGTCTCTTTCTCTGTCTCTCTTTCTCTCTCACACACACTCACAGATCAGTGGCAATTGCGGGCCTATCTGGGATGGAAGCTTCTAGAAGCATATGCATCTGACACAACTATTCGTGCTACAAGGTTTCCCTCAAAGCATCTGAGAGTTACAGAGGAGGGAAGGGAGGTGGCCACTCCACATCCTACAGATGCCCCTTCCTCTCTCAGACCCTCTGCAGGCAGGTCCCTGTCTCAGCAGCTGCCCACTTCCTAGGTATGTGGGCGGTTCTGAAGGATGCCCATAGGAGGACGGCAAGCTTGCCCGGAGATGAGCCTCCAGGGCCAAGAATTCCACTGAGACAGGGGAGAACGGGGTGTTGCCAAGCCTCCTCTGCAGGCTCACTATGTTCCCTAATGGTTTCCTACTAGGTGAGGAAGCCTCAGTTTGCCTACTTGCTCAGTCTCCTCTATGCCCCGTGGCCATATGATCTGTGTGTTGATTTGCAGAGGAGCAGTGGACACCTGGCTCCTTTACTTGATAAAATGAGCAGTCCGAAGTAAAAGGGACACCATGGCTTTTGTGGTGTTTCTGCCACCATGTGGGTCCAGCAGGGGACAGTGGTGCTGTGAGGAGGGTGGCGTGGGGGCCATCTTCGGTCCTGGGGGAGCCACCATCAAAGCTTCACTCTGGGCCCCCAGGAGTCCTTCTCTGAGGATCCATCTACGGGTCAGACAGCTGGACCTGAGGAGGACAAGAGGGTTAATAAGAAAAGGATGGGAGCAGAGGCCAAGAAGAGAGCACAAAGGGAAGAGACAGACAAGAGGGACATGGAAAAGAAGAGTAGCCCCTTGCAGAAAATGTCGTGTCTCTAACTGTGGCCTTGGTTGTTACCCATTTAACTTAGTTTATTTGAGGCTGATGAAGAATGAATGAATGAATGAATGAACGAATGAATAAAACCAAAAATCAGCTACAATTTTGCCTAGAATTGGCTGGTTCCTTCAAGTGAAGAATCCCAGCTAACCTGGTTCCTTCTGCTTCTGGGAATTTTATAATGCGTCTGTGAGGTATTTCCTTTGATTTATTTACTTCCTTCCAACTTTTTTAGAATAGACAAAATTGGGGAGGAAGATGTCTAAATCAAGGAAGCCGACCCCTGTGACCTTCCTAAGTTTAGTGGCAATCTACTTTTCTGAAGCTGAAGCTAAACTAAATTTGGTACCTGATACATTCATTCTACAGATCAGTCTTGAACACGGTGCCTAACTGGGGACCCAGTGGTCACATATCCCCTGCCCTTGGGTTGCTTATGATCTAGAGGAAGAAAGAAATACAATACGGAGTGGTCAGTCAATGCAGTACTAGACACACCAGGTGACCAACTCACACCTGCTTGGCTTTACTACTGATTTCAGTCAGGCCTGAGTGGACAGCACCAGGCAGGGTGCATCCCATTGTAAGCCAACAACCTGGGTGTCACACAGCTTCATTTGCTGGATGCCCCTTGGCATCCTAGAAGCTGTGGAGAGCTTGCTCAGCCCATGTTCCTGCACAGCTAGAAAGTGTAAGGAAATTAATAATTCCTGGAGCAACATTTGGCCAGTAGGGACCGAACCAGCGGAGAGACGACTGAGATTCCCATCCTTCAGGTGGCCACGCTGGCACGACTCCATACACTTCCCAGCCGCAATATCAATAATGGACCGTAACGTTGCTCTTCTTCCTTCCTGGTTTTACTCTCCCTGCACCCTGAGGTCACCTTCCAAATGAACGACCTCGGCCCAAGTGCTTGGGTTGCTTTTGAGGGACCCAAGTCAAACAAAGTGATCTAGGTCATTCTAGAGGCATCAAACCTCATCTTGGGGGCAACAGAGGCAGGCATCCTGATAATGTGTAAACCAACCACTGAATGTTGAGTGGATGGTGGGCAAATCGAGATGCGCAATGAGGGAGAGGTAGAAAAGAGGCCCGTGCAGAAAGCACAAGTTGGAGCTAGAAAAACACGGCATGTTTGCAGGACTGCATTAGGCAGAAAGCCCACTCACATTAGAAAAATGTGTCTCTGGAACCAGACCGAAGACTTCTTTCCTGTCCTTGTTGGTAGACCCAAGAGCTACCTCTTTGCTATTGCAAGTAATCATATGGGCTCTGGCAAAGGAGTTGTTTGAGTTTTTTTATTTGTTTATTTGTTTTAGCAAACATATTTGCATTTTGTGAAAGACCCATAGGAAAGCATTTTGTATGGTAGGTGGAGGCCTTCGGCTTGCTGGACCAGAGAAAGCAAGCAAAGAGTAGAGCAGGCCGGGTGGAACCTCTAGGAGCCTCAGTCCCTTCATCTGTAAAATGAGCCCATATGTCTCAGGAAGAACTAAGTCACTGGTACCGATGGTATCAGAACGAAGATTGTCAGTACAACCGATCCAGTCTGGGAAAATAAATGCAGTTGACCAAACTTCTTTGGACCAAAATGACAGACCACATCCATCCAGCCATCTCTTGGAAGAGCAGGTGTAAATAGTTTCCAGCAAGTAAGATATTCCAATTGAACACAGCGGGGCCGGGGAAGGGCACGGGGGGTAAAAGGCAGAGGGGGCTGGAAGCGTAATTGTACATTTTGACATTAAATGAATTACATGGAAATTATATGCAAATCATTATGTAAATGCGGCATATGTTGTTTTCGAGTTAACAGCTTGGACACTTTTAATAATTGCAGCATTTTTCAGGGTGAATTAAGAGCCCCAATAAACTATATTTAGGATCTACTTCAGATGAACAGGATTTAATGGCCTTTGTTTTTCATTTTAAGTGGCTCAGGTTAAGACAGAAACTTGAAATTCTCTCCCTTAGCCCTCCGAAGGCCATTATATATTATACCAGATTCTTCAAATGACAATGAGGCTATAGGACAATTAATAAGCACATTAATGCCAAAAGCCTTTGAAAATATGAACTTCTCAAGAGAGCACTGCTTTATTTTATTTTATCCTTTTATGCCTTGTGAACTGATGTCAAAGATTAAAATGAAATATCCTTCCTTCTATTGTATTATTCCTCCCTAATTTAAGAAAAAGGAACCCCAACATCACATTTCTGGTTCTTTTTTCTTCACTCTTGCAAAATGTCCTCAAAATGCTTATTTTCTGAGAAAACTCGGCCACTGTCCAAGCACGGTAGGTAGAGCGAGTGAAGAAGAGGCTTTCAATTTCCTTTGCAGACCTTCATTTCGGGAAATATTTTAGGCTAGATAACCCGAAGACTCTCAGATTACAAAACCTCTAGAACTAGTGGATGACATACAATGAACATCCTTTTAAAGGCAGCAAAGCGGAGCTTGAAAAAAAAGAAAAAAAAAATCAGGGAAATCCCCAAAGGCTTAAAACAGAGAAGCCTTTGAAGTCTGCAGAGTTACACGTGAAACGATACTGCAGCTGCCCCAGGGTGGGGGCTTCGTGGCAGCCAGTCTGGGCAAAATGGGGGCTTAGGTATTCACCACCACACGGGGATAGGAATTAAGGCTTTACATAAAGTCAGGACACTCAAGGAGCTACATCCCCTGTGACAGGGTGGACCAGGCAATCTTCTCACCAGCAAAGAAAGAGAAAGAACATGGCTTGTTGTAGACCTGTACCTGGGGGTCAGCTGGGCCCCTAAGTTGAGGGATGTCCACTGGAAGTATCCCCATGGGCAGCTAGCAGACTTAGACAAGCACCGTGGAAGGACACAGTCCCAAACCTGCTTCTATAGGTTTCCCTCACATAAAGCTCCGCTGACAATGAGGTCACAATGCACAATTACAAAACACAGGAGAGAAAAGCCAGCTTCCTGGGTACCTCAAAGGCGGGGCCTCCAGGCTTCTCTCCCAGCATCCAGGAATAAACCGTCTGATGGTCTGAATAGGAGATTCATCTTTGCACCATCTCTGATTCCATAAATCCTGCTGATGGTTCTTCTCCATGAATGTGGTTTCTGGCAGAGGGACTCTCTGCAATCTCCACGTGAAGAGTCAGGAAAGCATAGAGAAAAGGTGAAACGCTCATGTTTGTGCGGTTGGAGATATGATCATGAACTTCAAATCCCCAAACCCTCCAATCCTGGCCAACTGCCCACATGGAAGCACGACCCCAGGGCAGCATTCAAGAACTAAAAATGCTGCATATCCTGGAGTGTTCAAACTGAAACATTGCGTCCTGAGGGATGGATTTATATTGATGGAATTTTAAGCAGCATGACAGGCATTTTGTTTTTGTTTTTATTTTGGTTTGGGTTTTTTTTTTTTTTTTAGATTTTATTTATTTATTCATGAGAGATACTGAGAGAGGCAAAGACATAGGCAGAGGGAGAAGCAGGCTTCCCCCAGCCTGATGTGGGACTCGATCCCAGGACCCCGGGATTATGCCCTAAACCAAAGGCAGATGCTCAACCACTGAGCCACCCAGGTGCCCCAATGACTGGCATTTTGGATAGGACTTCCAGACAAGCAAATGAGGCCTCAGAAGTAGCTCATCTCATATATTCAGGGAGAAGACAAATTGGGGGAAATGCAGGTCCCCAGGGACAACTGAGTTCTATCAGTAACCCTAATAATTTCTACTTCTTATTGAGGGTTTTTTTTTTTTTTTTATTGAGGGGTTTTTGAGTGAATCTCTGCTCTACTCTAAAATAAGCCCCATCTCCTTGGCCTATTTTTAAGGATATGACAATTTTGTTCCAATTTACACTTCTGGCCACATCTCCCAGGGATCCAGGCAAATTGGATAATAGCTATTTTCCAAACACAGCTTTTGCTTCTCCACTTTCTGGTGTGTGTGTGGGGGGGTACCTGCCTCTCTGCTCCCTCACCCACCAGCCCCCATTCCCATATCCTTACAGTCGATGGCTACTCATTCCTCGAAGCCTGACTCAAATGCCTCTTCCTCCAGGAAGCCTCCTCGATTTCCATTTCTAGAAGTGACCCCACGTGCCTGGAGATGCTATCATATTCTGTCCACACCTCCCTTCCAGCCCTTATCCCATTACACTTTCCGTTGTAGTTCCTGGTGACCTCCAGCCTAGAGCCCATGAAAGACAAGACTTGGGAAAATATCTATAGAATAATTTGAAGAGTTGTATGAAGTACTTCTGAGATAGGACTACAACATTACAAAACAGTGCCTGTGCCACAAAAACCTAAGTGCCCATGTGTCCTCACGTCCTTCTGTGTGTAACATGGGCTTGGCTTCCTGTAGGCCACAGGTAAGTGAAATATTGAGGTCAAATTTCCAACATTTTGGTCATTTGAATGCCTGTTGTATGTAATTCCTCTATCTGCATATGATCTATACTATTATTTATTTAACAGTTTTCTTTAAATTGACTCACTAGTTTTAAAATTTTTATTTATTTATTTGAGAGAGAGAGAGCATGAGCATGAGCGGAGAGAGGGGCAAAGGGTGGGGAAGAGGGGGAAGCAAGATTCCCTGCTGAGCATGGAGCCTGACACAGGCTTGATCCCAGGACCTGGAGATCACAACCCAAGCAGAGGTCAGACACTTAACCGATAGGGCTACCCAGGTGTCCCTAAATTGATTCACTTTTAAAAATCTAGATTGAAAACAAAAACAAAAACAAAAAAACAAAAAAAATCTAGATTGATATATATATATACATATATTTATTTATTTATGTGTTTATGTATTTATTTTTTTATTTTTTTGAGAAAGAGAGAGAACACATGTGTGAGCAGGGGAGGGGGAGAGGCAGAGGGAGAGAAGCAGAGGGAATCCTCCAGTAGACTCCACGCTGAGAACAGAGCCCACTGCAGGGCTGACCTCACAACCTTGAGATCAGAACCTGAGCCAAAATCCGGAGTTGGACGTTTAACCAACAGAGCCCTCCAGGGACCCCTAGATTGATATTATTTTAAAAGGAATCTTTTCATCACTACCATAACTGGGAAATTAATATCACTTGGAATAAAAAGAAATTGCCATACAAAATAAATACAAGTATAAAGACAACACTACTATGAAATTCTCGTTGGACCTAATTGCTTGCCCAGAGCTCGGTGCTTGAGGCCTCTGTGTCTTTATTAAAAGGGAAGGTTAACAAACATTAGACAGGTGTCAAGGCTCCATGAGCAAATGAAGAGTTCCTGTTTCGGGTAATCAGGCCTCTGAAGGAGCGCGTGAAAGGGAATCTCCTAGTTACCACTGATTCAAGGTGATTCAATGCACTGCCTCGGGAAACCCTAAAATCCTAATATCATCTTGCTTGTTTCTAGCAGTGAGCGTTCAACAATGCGGTGGGGGTGGTTGTATAGTGCAAGGGATGCTTGCTACAGAATAAGTGAAACCCAAATTTGAACCCCACTGTTGTCACTGGATGGATGAATGATCTTAGAAAGTCAAGATGCTTTGAGCCCCAGTCAACCAACAGCAAAATAAAGATAATAGACCAGCTTTTAGAGGGCCAACATGAGCTTGGATGTAATATCTACAAAAGGACCAGGGAAGTACCTGGCACATGGTAGGGTGCTCAGTGTACCCTGGTAGTGCTATTCATTATTGGTGGTGGTGTTATGATTGGATTAACATCAAAGAGCACCTCTGAAGGAAGAAAAACAGATGGAACCAAACCAGATGTTACTAGGAGACAAAGGTAGACACAAAGGCTGTGCCCAAGCCTGAGAACCAGCATGGTTCTACTTCTCACTTTGCACAACGATAGCCAGAACTCAGCCCCAAAGAAGTTGTTGGGAGACTGGCTTGGCATGGTCTCCAGGTATCTTGGGTACCTGTTATCATGACTGCCAAGTTCCTGTTGGTACCAGGACGATGAGACATCGAGGGCTGTCATCCATGATCCTCCCCCCTCCCAGTGAGCAGTACAGTCTCTCAGAGAGGGTACAAGGGAGGCATGGGCAAGGAGTGGGAAGGGTGCCACTCCAGGGGTGGGGGAGCCACCTATAGAGTCAGAGGAATCAGACAGGGAGAGATAGGCAAAAACGGGGTCATACTGGGATGAACTCTCCCTTATCATCATCCCCAACCCCAAAGTCCCAGAAATTACATGGAAAAAATATTGTGAGTATTCTGTATATACAAGGCACAGAGTCCCTCTCTGTCTGTCTGTCTCTCAATATCATCAGTCTTCTCATCTTGAGAAGAAAAGATCGGAAGTGACCAGGCAAAAGGAAGACTTGTAAGTTGTGCCAGGCTCAACCAAAAGAACACAAGATAAATAAAAAAAAGTCCAAGTATTTGGCCAACATGATATGTAAATAATGCATTGGGCTTTCTACTTCCCATCCATATGCATGATTCTACATGCTTACTCAGATACTTGCCATGTACAAAGAAAGGGAAGGAGGTTCATGGTTTTCTTTCTTTTCTTTTCTTTTTTTTTTTTTTTTAGGTTCATTGTTAGGTAAACATTGCTAGAGTCCACTGTTTAGAAAGGGAACAGGAAAAAACATAGAGGGAAAAAAATAGAGCAGGGTGGGGGTCGGGGATCTGTCAATTCTATGATTATATTGTCTATACAAGACCATACAACTAATTTACATATTTTGTTCCTGAGTTGTCTAAACTGACCAGTTGTTTGAGTATCACACAAGCTCTGGAGCAAAGTATTTTGAAAACAGCCTGTTGTTCTCACACCTGAGTCTTGAAATGTTAGTGATGAAGTGAGTGGGGTTTAGTCTCCTTACCCTTCAGATGTTGGTACTACTCCCTTAGCACCCCCATTGAAGCTAAAGTTAAGATCCAAGAGACCTGAGTTCAAATCCCTGTCCCACCGCAATTGAATGTCCTTAGACTAGTCTTTTTAAATTCTCTAGGTCACAATATCCTCATCTACAATACAGACGAGCAAAATAAAAGTTCACTTTGAGTGAGCATTCTAATGTGCTAGGTATTGTACTTGGAGCTTTAAATCAGTTTATTATTTACAGAGGTTTCACTATTTTTAGAGGTTATTTCATTCATCCTTACAATCTAGTGAAGAAAGGACTGTCACTCCATTTTACAGATGAAAAATCAGGTTCAATGAGAATAGTGTCCTTGTGCAAGTTAATAATGGATATGACCAAAAAGCATACCCAGGTCCATGTGTGTCCTTTTATTATTCATGCACTCATTTCTTCATTCATTAAATGTTTGTTAAAGGTCTTCTGTGTTCAGAGATAAGCATTATTCAGAAATTTACCCTACAGGGCCACTTGGGTGGCTCAGTCTGTTGAGTATCCAACTCTTGATTTTGGCTCAGGTCATGATCTCAGGGTCGTGAGGTCCAGCTCTGCACACAGCAGGGAGTCTACTTGAGATTTTCTCTCTCCTTTTCCCTCTGCCCACCCCCCAAAAATAAATAAATAAATCTTAAAAATAACCTTACCCTATAGGAATGCTGTGACTATCACTAAGCTAACAGGTGAATGCACTTTGGTAAGCAGTTAGGTGAATGAATGAACATATGCTCTATGTGTTTTACTTCACAGTGGTGGCTAACTTCTGGTGAGAACTTTCTAGGTGTCAGGCTCTGGAAAGGACCCCGGCAGGGGGCAGAGACAGTACCCCAGCTGCCCAATTCCCCCTGGAACCACTGCTTCGAGGCCTCTCTGAGATGCCGGCATCCTGGGACCCCACTGCATTCTGAAGCAGCCTTCACCTTCCTCCACTCCTGATTCAGTCTAAGGAAGAGCCAAAAACTTAGGAAAAACTTCTGCTTGGAGCCAATCTCCTCCAAGAGAAATTCTAAAATACCCTGGAAGCAGCAACTTTCTTATCTAAACAGATGATAGCAAATTCTTTTCCTTCCCTGGCAGTGATCTCTGTTGGGGAGGAAGTCAGGCAGCATGGATGAGGCTGGGTACATGACCAGCTGTCCCACTTGAGAGCTCATTTGGATAGATACTTGGGCCTCTCCACCAATGATGCTGGTAATCCCTGAAAGATCTGTTCCATCCTCATCTGAGCAAGAGGCTTCCTCACCATTTGCTCACATCACACAAACACACTACAAAGAACATGGCCCCAAAGAGGGAAGGGATGCCCCGTATGTGTTAATAGGCTCACCATTGATTTTTCTCTACACTTGAGACTCCTTAGGACAACTTGGCATCTAAAGTTCTAAGGTCGGAAGTTAACCTCTTGACTCTTCCATAAGGAAACATTCATTCCTTTGGAATAGAGATGCACCAAATATTCAGTTTAAGCAAAAGCCTTGAAATGCATGACAACTTGGGGTGCCTGGGTTGCTCAGTTGATTGAGCATCTGACTCTTGATTTGGGATCAGGGCACGATCTCAGGGTCCTGGAATTGAGCCCCTCGATAGGCTCCACAGTGGAAGAAAATCTGCACTCAGCAGAAAATCCGCCTGAGGATTCTCTCCCTCTCCCTCCGCCCCTCCCCCAGCTCACATGCTGTCTCTTGCTCTCCCTCTAAAATAAATAAATAAATGTTTTTAAAAAATGCACAATAAATAGCAAGCATGTGTTTGTTAAAAACAAATTCATTCCATGATTTCTGATCCTTATGAGATTTTGATGATCTCATGACATTTGATTCTTTTGTCAGAAATAAGAGAGAAGGACTCAGAACAACAAATGTAATGATGGGTAACAGTGTCTTTTAAGTGGAGAGAGAGAAGTTAAAGAGATTTATTGTTTGAATCATTCTAATTAGTTGTACCAAACGAATAAATAAATATACAGAACAAAGGATTTGTAAGGAAAAGAAAAAGTGCTGTTACACAACAATAGCTAAAGACAGAAAAACACTATTATACAGGAACTAAACAAAAATATAATTGACATTGGATGATACTACCATCCTCTCTGATGTTGGATGATCCACTTCGACACAAGTCTATTTGGCTTTTATTGTCCGCTTCAGTCAATTCCCTTTGAAAAGAAAAATCAAACTCTCACAGACCCACAAAATCTCAAGGGCCTAGGATCCAGTTTGAGAAATGCTGTTTGGGGAGCATCAGAAGCTATTAAATTAAAATAGGTTTGCTGCTAGTGGTGAAATGAGTAGTCAGAGGCCTTTTCTTAAAGACTGTCTTAAAAGACAGGATTCTATATGCTGCAAGTGGAAAAAATCACAGGACTGGAACCACCCAGACCCTTGAGCTTGACCTTGACGTTGTCCCTTACTTCATTTGTGACCTTGGACAAATCCTGTAACATTTTGGAGCTTGTTCTTCATCACCTGTGGAAAGAGATTGGACTTCTTCAGGAAGCACCCCTTAGTCTCCCTTTTAATTATAAAATTATGTGGAATTTATTTTGCTTGTATGTTTTTGATATGTTAAGATGTTTAGACTTGCTCATATATTTATAAAACCACAGATGTGAAACATTGGTGTGTTTAGGTGGTCCTGGCTCCAGAGTGAGCATAGTTGAAGAATCACTCTTAAGAAGCCAAAGTAGAATATGAAAGAGTGATGAAGGATGAGCCACATTATCTGGTTGGACTTGACTCTGAGTTTCTTTCCTTTTGGTCAAATATCTGATAATGTTTTACTTAAACATCTCTGCCTGGTCCTAGCTGCTAGAATGAAGAGAAGAGGACAGTGTTCATACATGTCTAGGATGTGGGGAGGGGCAGCTTTGTGATACCAGTGTGGTGGTGGTCACTTGTCATCAAATGGCACCCAGGACAGGCGTCTCCAAAGATCAGAAAGGATGGCCCAAACAGATCACCCTCTGTGCCATTGGTGGCCAGCTCCATTGAGCAGGATTTAGTCTTAGTTACAGTTGGTAGATTGCTTTACCTAAGCTCCTTTGTATAGGATGGTGGTACTTTTAATGTTTATATTTGCAATGGTGTTGATGGTAGGCACTATGGCTTACATATTGGCACCTATGGTTGGCCAAACCTTATACCCATTGAAAAAGTGAAGCCGAGGAGGAAACTCGAACACTCCCACTAACATCTGTCCATTAAACAAAGAACAAGCACCCAACTAGTCACCAAGTGAAGAGCAAATTTTCAACATAACCAATAGAACTTAGTTTGGCAAGTCACCAACTATGATTTTCTGCAAATGGAGTATAGAACAGCAAAACTCATATTCCAGTAAATATGCGCCAGGACCATGTGTGGCCCCTGGCAGATTCCCAGGGTGAGCAAGAAGACAAATGGTAGACCGAGAAGTTCACAGGACTCAGACTGCAAATTCCTGGAACAGTCTTATGAAAGTGTCAGAATATCAACTTTTTGCAAGAGAGTGTTTTGACAAATAAGAGCATTCTATTTAGGATTCAACTATTCACCGGGAGAGTTTAAGGAAGAGTGGAAAGTGCTCTCTTCATATTTCTGAGTATTTAAATTATGTTTTGTCATAATTTCACATCCAAGGCCCAACCAATCTTGACAGCAGTCCATGTAATATCTAGAAGTACAGCAGCTATTTTGTAACCAAGAGGACAAAACTATGTATTAATATTAGAAGAGTGAAAAAATAGAAAGAACTGGAGTCATGATGGCCCTGCAAAGCAGCTTTTTAACTTGGACCACCTATCTCTGGAGTTTGTTTTGTAGGAAAATAAATACCTATGTTTTTAAGTCACTATTATTTAGGTCTCCTGTCATTTGCCTGCCAGATTACCAGTTTATTATCAAAGGATCTAACTCAGGAACATCCAGATAGATGAGATGCACAGGGTAAGCAAGGTATGGGGAAAGGGCAAGGAGCTTCCATACTCATTGAATACCCCACTCTTCCCAACCCAGAAGCTCTCCTAACTGATCCTTTGGGTTCTTATGGAGACTTCATTACATAGCCATGATTGATTGATTAAATCACCACCTCCCCACCTCTCTCCCCTCTCAGGAAGATAACACTAAGAGTTTTTAGCCCTCCAATCACATGGTTGGTTACCCTGGCACCCAGATCCCACCTTTTACTGCTTTCCCAAAGTCACATCACTGACATAAACTCAGGTGTGGTTGAAAGGGACAATCAAGATACCTTGATTGCTCTTATGACATAGGAAAGGATTTTAGGAGCTTTGTGCCAAGAGAGGGGACTAAGACCAAATATTGATTTTTTTATTATAAATTACAGTATCCCAACTGCTGATGACACTAGGTCTGTGCAAGAAATAGAGGGAAGCAACAGAGCATCCGATGAATCTGCAAATGGAAGAATCTTAAAATAGCCAACAAGTATTCACCAGAAAGCAAGGAAGACTAATATGAGAAGAGTGGCTGCAATTAGAAGGGGCTTTGCCCAGTCTACTAGAAGGTGGTGGGTAGGAGGGTCTGTAGCAAGAATTGAAGAGACTACAAGAATCTGGTTCCTCTCAACATCCAAAACTGGTATGATGGGACCCCCTTTGAGGGGAAGATCACACACTGAGGAACAGCTGGTAGAAACAGAATCAAAATCAAATAGGAGAGAGTCAAGACACCCCAAGGAAGGAGAAGGTATAAATAAATATGGGGAAGAGAGATACAGTCAAAAAAGATCAGAAAATAAACCACATACCTTTTAACACTACACAAACACACCATAAGAGAGAATTCTCTGAAGTTATAAAAGTCACCCTGAGCTACACTTCTTTCTAAAAGTTCTAGAAAACTATTTTTATATAAATATGAGCACTCCACATGTACTAAGGATAAATCTCATACAAAGTTATTTAAAAAAAAAAAAGAGGAAAAATTCTACAGAACAGTATTCCTGTGGACAAGGAAAGTCTGCCAGGAAAATAGGTCCACAAAATGGATTAGAATTATAAACTTCAATTTTTAAATGAGCTGAGGGGTGCCTGGGTGGCTCAGTTGGTTAAAGGACTGACTGGCTCAGGTCATGATCTCAGGGTCCTGGGATCAAGCCCCCAGCTGGACTGCATGCTTAACAGGGAGTCTTTTGAGGTTCTCTCCCCTTCTGCCTCTCTCCCTCCCCCTGCTCCTGTTCTTTCTCTCTCTCTCTCTCTCTCTCTCTCTTCCTTGCTCAAATAAATAAAATCTTTAATAGAAAAATAAAGAAATAAAATGAGCTAAAAGACAATGAGAAAATATGCAGGATACAAAAAATAATATGAATCAGAATTAGAAAAACCTGGAGAAGAAGCAATAGAAACTTTAAAAAGTAGAAATTTCAAAAACATTTTTAGGAAATGAAAAATTATACTAGAAGGAATAAAGGTACAAATAAGTAAGACAGCTTATGCCTTAAGATAAACAGAAGATCAAAACAAAAATATAGAAAAATAAAAGAAAAAGCAAGAAGGGTTTGAAATAAAAGGCAAATATTTAAGACAGGCAAAGACTGTCCAACATATGAATAATAGGAATGGTTTTAAAAATTTAAACCAGGACAAGGAAAGAGAATGAATACTAAACATTCAGGAAACTTTACTGGAGAAAACAAAGATTTGAAAATAGACATTGAGAGAATACAATGCATGCCCAAGAATATTGACCCAAAGCTACCAACACCAAGCCATACAGTAGAAAAATTAGTGATTTTAGAAAGAAATAAGAAAAAGAGGAAGAGAGGTTGCCTGGCTTGCTTAGTTGATAGAGCATGGGATTTTTCATCTCAGTCATGAGTTCAAGCCCCATGTTGGGCATGGAGCTTACTTTAAAAAGGCAGGGGAAGAAAGTGAGGGAAGGTAGAAAATGGAGTAAAATATTTAAGAAATTCAAGGAAAGAAAATGTGAGTCAATAATTTTTTATTTAATAAACATCACTTTAAAGTACAAAGGACACAGACAAATTTTATCACATCAAAGAACTCAAGTAGTATTGTTCTCGTGAGCCCTTCTTGAGGAATTTTCTAAAACATAAGCTTCAGACAACCAAGTAACTTGAAAGGCATCAACACAAGCACTGGTGGTAATCTCTAAATACAGTTACTTATGGAGTAAGACCCAAATAGGGTTAATGGCAAAGGAGTAGAATTTGTAAGAGTGACTAGGTTTGGGCATTGTAGTTATGGTCCAACTACAAAATAGAGGAAGAATGAGAAGAGCACATGGAAAATTTTAAAGACTTTTCTCAATGGTGATGTTCATGGTGTAGTATCATTCTGAAACTCTTGTTTACTTTGGGGTCAAGGAAATGAGTGCTGTGAGATATTCTGATTTTTTTTTTATCAATTCTTTTGTCCTTAGAAACCAGGGTTCTCAGTGTAGGAAAAAGAGATGCAGATGCATTGCAGAAGAAGCTAAGTTAATGCTTTTCTTTTCTTTTCTTTTCTTTTCTTTTCTTTTCTTTTCTTTTCTTTTCTTTTCTTTTTTAAAGCAGTAACTATGGTCTGAAGTTGGAATTAGAATCATCAGTATAAATCCATGGGGTCCAATGAAGAGTTCTAAAAATAGCTGTCCAAAGCACAAAGACTGTGATCTTGAAATACTATTCCCTACTCATGGAAGAAACCAGGACATCTTAGAAAAATGGCTGATGTTTATGTCTGGGGCAGGAGTGTAAAAGATGAGCCTAAAATATCTTGTCATATCAGACATCCAGAAACCTTTCAAAAGTTGGGGTCATGTGAAAAGGTCTCAAGAGCCAACTTTGAACAGGCCAAAAATGGAGCCACTGAAGCTTCAAAAACAAAACATTACATTTGATTGCATCCCATCAAACATGTTTAAGTTCATGAGTTTATAGTGACATTTTGTAAATAAACATTTTATTTTAGAATAGTTTTAGTTTACAGAAAAATTTGGAGATGGTCCAGAGAGTTCCCATATGCCCCATACCCACTCTCCCCTATGGTTCCCATCTTACATTAGTATGATACATTTGTTATAATTAATGGACTGATTTTGATATGTTATTTTTAACTAAAGCCCAATAATCTGACACATCTCTCCATTTATTTAGATCTGCTCTGATTTCTTTCATTAGGGTCTTGTAATTTTTCACATATAGATCCTATACATATTTTGTTAGATTTATACCATAGTATTTTTTTCTTTCTTTTCAGCTTACCTTCTGTTTTTCCCCTCCCTTCCTCCCTCTTCCCTTCTTTCCTCCCGTCCTTTCCATCACTTCCTTTCTTACTTCATTATTTCTTTCTGGTGCTCAACTGGTTTTATTTTTTTTTCTTTTTTAATGACCATTCATAATGATATTTTTAAAGATACTGATTGGTCACTTTTGGGCTGATAGGGAGACCATTCATTATCTTGAAAAGTAATAAATATAAGGGAAGAATTAAGCCTCTATCCACTGGGCATTCAAATATAAATGAAAGCAAGCCTCTCTTTATATAGTAAGGGAAGTAGGCATCGACATCTATGGCTGCTAATATCACAAAAGAGCCCCATTTGTGCTTCTCAGAAAAGAACACACTGCCAATTATATTCTTCCCAAACAGATCAGATGCGAGGACCATCCAGCCTCTGGATCCCATTGCAGGAAAGAATGCCAAACAATATCCTGAATTTGCAACCAGAAAAACCCAGACTGTGAGAAACTCTTAAGACCAAATGTCCTAAATTCTTCAACAGAGGTAGTTAAGGAGTAGAGAGAAAGTGTATAGATGAAGAGAAACTTGAAGAACATAAAATGCCTTTAAAAATGGGCAAGTGTCTAGGGGCTCCCACTTGACCACAAAGAAAAGCAAGAAGGTGACGTAAAAGTCAGGATCGTGGGGAGAAAGAGTGCTGTCCTTGGAATGGAGCACATAAAAGGTTTACTGGGATGACTAGCAAAGTCCTATTTCTTGATCTGAGTAGTGACTGCAAGGATATTTGTCTTAGAATAACTCCAAGTTACACATCTGGCGGTGTGTTTTTTTCTGTATTATTTTACTTTAAAACGTTAACCAAAAATATAGGAAGAAGAAAGAAAATGGAGTATTCTCGTCTTCAAGTAAGGTCAAGTAAGTGATAAGCAAGTTACATACACTTATGAGCCATGAGTAATAAGTTAAACATTTTCACTTTACCTAGGAGCCAACACTGTTGGATTAGGCTTATATAGCACTCTGCAAAATACACATCTTTCATTGCTGTTCTGAAATCCTGAATGGATCCTTTGTTACACTTCATTGTAACAATTATTCAAAGAAATTAGCAAGTGGGGGAAAAAAGAGAGAGAAATAAATTAATGCAGAAAAAGACCCCAAATTCAACAGCCTATCCTTCTGTTTTTGCAAAGATCACTCTGAGAGATTTTTCAAAAATCCCAGGAAATTGAAAACATCTCCAGTGCAGATGATCAAAGCCCTTCCTATGGGATACTACTTCATAATTGAATCATGCAAACTGCTGAGAAGTTTATACCCAACCTACATTTTCTGTGATGTTAACCTATTATTCCTGGCCCCCTTGTGTACTTATATTATTCTCAAAGATATCGGTAAATAGTCCCTTACCTTCCATCTTACCAGTCAAACAAACATGTACAGGAGAAGTTGAATGCATAAATAGTCTCTGCTCATATATTTGCAGTTCAAAAGATTGGCCCACAAAGGGAGAAACTAGAGTCGAAATTTTCTCTTTAGAAGTGTTTAGATATTCACGGGAGCAGAGGCAAAGCTTTCGTTGCAGAGGGAAGACACAACCGCTTTAGATATGCTATGGGCAATGACTACATGGCTGTTTTTCCAGACTGGCCTTAATTTTGCTACATCTTAGAGACAAGTGACAATGGGGATCTTCCCAAAGGTGGGAAAACCCATTTTTAAATTTAGGCGTATGATAATCTTCTCTTAAAATGGATTAATCTTTCAGGTTTGGACTTAACCTAGACCTTAGCCAATGGGGAGAACTGAGGTGTAGAGAAATGAATGCCCTCTGCCAAGGTCAAACAGCAAGACAGAATCAGGATTTGAATGCAGAGTTCTTGCATTGACCGGCAATGTCCATAGCTTCTAAGTTAAGGCAACTCAGAGATATTTGTCAAGTATCCTGAAACTGGGGTTGGGGTGGGTGAGCTGGTAGGATTTTTGCTAGTCAAGACTACTTTTAGGACATGTAACCCCCTGGGTATCAGGGAATGCAGAGAGGCAGGCTCGTTGGGCTCTCAGATAAAGGAGTAATCCTAGAAATTATATATTTAGAAAGGATGCAAGGGTCTACCTTTGGGCAGTTGAGTCCCCTGGATGTCAGGGACCAGGATAGCACTGGGAACAAAGATTTGGTGCATCCATGAAACGGAGAAGATACTAGGTCAAAGGCCAAGGAAGGAGAAGCTCTCCCCCAGGTAAAAGTATGGCACTGGTGAAGGAATGATGTCCTCGCCAGTTCTATCCTAGGACTGACCCCGGTAGAACTCCTAATCCCCAAAGATCTTAGGTGGCTGTTGACAGAGCTTGGGGTCAGCCTGCTGCCAGCTGGAATTATCTGGATGACTAGAGGAGAATATTTCACCAGTGTCCTCTGGTTGCTGAAGTCGTTTTTGGAAATATGTACTACATAATTATGACAGATTTTTGAGACCACGAAGTAAAAAAGAAAACAATAATTTCACCTCTGTCAATATAGTATAATCTTCCTTCCACTCCAGGGTGTCCAGAAAGTAAAATGTTATCGGTGGGAAAATTGCACGTATTAAAATCTTTCCAACTTTAATGTTGTTCCAAAGGAAACGACATCATTTATTTCCCTGTACTTTGGAAGCAGCCAAAATCCCTCTAGGTCAGAACCGAAAAGCTGCAATTAGCCAACTAATTTAGACAAATGAGGGAGGGTCTATTTGCCCAAATTACCCAAATAATTGGAATTTTGTAGATCTGGCCCCCCAAATAACAGCAGCCTAAGTCTGAATCCTTGTGGTTACCTCACTAAAGAAAGCAAACAATATATTACACGACGTGATATGGGGAGTTGGTCTTTTTTCTAATTTTTTGACATTAGATCTATTGGAAACCCATGGCAGGAGAATCCCATATGGGTAAGAGAGAAAAAGATCCAATTAAGTAGGAAATGCTAACAAGCTGCTTGAGTGAGCTCTGAGGCATGCCGGGATATTACATGTCCACAAAGAAAATATTAATTTTAAGCTCAAAGAAAAAATTTTTAAAAAGGGAATTTAAGGGAGGAGGGGGAATAAGAAAAAAGTGTCAGGATATTTATATAAACTGTCATTCCTCTGTTTTCATGAAGGCTCATGCCCTCTAAACAGTCAATCAACACTCTCTCTGATCACAGACTTCGCTCTGATTGAGTGGGGAGATGTCAGCCAAGGAGAAAAACATGTGGAAAATCTGTTAACCATGTGTGTCATTCCTGATGTCAACATGTAAGGAAATATGGGAGCGGCCTCACATTTGTGCATTTCCACTCCAGCTCTGAGAATGGAAAAGGGCATCGCTGGCTTTTGGAAATATATATTTATGATCACCATTGTTGTTGTGGTAGCGGTAATGACGATGATGAAAACACACAGGATTCAGTGTGAGCCCAACAGCAATACGACAAGACCACCTGGCGCCTGGGGACACCAGCAACGTGTCAATAATGGTTTGGGAGCTTAACATCGCATTTCTTGCCAACAGAGGGCTGGATGTGCTCTTTTTTGGAAATACTGGGATTTTTTTTTTTCTGGTCTTACCTTAAAACCTCTTTCTTGACATGGGATTGAATTCATTTTTTTTTAAAAGATTTTATTTATTTGTTCATGAGAGTTGCAGAGAAAGAGGCAGAGGGAGAGGCAGGCTCCTCACTGAGCAGGGAGCCTGATGCAGGACTTGATCCCAGGACCCCGGGGATCACACCCTGAGCCCAAGGCAGATGCTCAACCACTGAGCCAGCCGGGTGCCCCAGGGTGTAGAATTTAAATTGGCTTCAGTGGAAGGAGTCGGTGAGAAGCGAGAGCTCCCGTAGCACTTTTGCGCAGGGCCTCGCGTGTTGGGCAGGAGTTCTGGGGCACCAGGGAGAACAGCGGGTGGTGAGAAATCAATTCTAGTGTGGTCATATTAGGGGTTAACCTGGTGACATCGGAACAGTCGTGGAAACTTCTGAGCCTTGGTTTCGTGCAGAGTGACAAGTTTGGCCCAGGGCAGCATTTCTAATGCCGAAACAGGCATGCAGATCACCTGGGGATCTTGTGAAAATACGGATTCTGGTTCAGGAGGTCTGGAAAGGGACCCGAAGCTCTGTATTTCTAATAAGTTCCCAGGTGATGCTGGCCCATGGACCACCCTTTGAGGGTTTAGATGATGTTTACAGTGGACATCTCCTCCTCCTGCTCACCCAGCATCCAAGGATTAGAGCATCTTCGCCCTCCAATAAGTCGCCTAGTTTTCTTTAGGAACCACACCTCCTCTGTCTCATTTAGGGCATTCGGGTAAGCTGATGCTGATCCTAACCCCCAGCTCCAAGAATGGGCCCAGGTCCTAGGCCTAGCCAATCAGGGCACCTTATCTCTGTACTTGGTTCAGACATGGACCCATGACCCAAGTTAACACAACACAGGGCTTTGGCTGTCTCAACTATGGTGAAAGTGATGTCCTCTTACTTGGAATTATAAACTATAGCTAGGACATTAGTGACACGGAGAAGCCATTTTATCACATCTTGGTAAGTGCTGCCTGAAAATAAAGTTGATAGAGAAGAAAGCAAAGTTAGGAGATCAAATGACATTCTAATTACATCATTCGAACTCCTAGATACAGCCATGCCTGAAGCTGAAGATCCATGGCTTCCATAGTGACAGAAGCTAGTCAAAAAATGTACAGACAGGTTACAGACATGATACACTTATAAATTGCAGCTGCATTATCAATATTTTCTCCATCACTGTCTTACTATAGACCAGAGGTCAGCAACTTTTCTGTTAAATGCCAGATAATAAATATTTTAGGCTTGTGGAACATAGGTCTCTGTAAGAACTCCATGTTAGCACATAAGCAGCGATAGATAATATGCAAACAAGTGGGTGAGGCTGTGTTCCAATCAACTTTATTCACTAAAATACGCATCCAGGGGCACCTGTGTGGCTCAGTCATTTCAGCATTTGCCTTCGACTCAGGTCATGTTCTCAGGGTCCTGGGATTGAGCCCGCAGCCTGCTGAGCAGGGAGCCTGCTTCTCCCTCTCCCTCTGCCCCTCCCTCTACTCTCTCTCTCTCTCTGTCTCAAATAAATACACAAAATCTGTAAAATAAGCATCCAGCCCTCGAACTATAGTTTGCCAAACCTGGTCTAGACAACCAGCAAAGCCTTGACTTCTAGTATTTACCATTTTCTATAGTGTAAACACCCCCACTGTGGCTGATGTCAGGCTACGCATGTAACGTCACCGAGTGTAGAGCTGGGGAAAGATGAATGAATACCAGTCACCTTTATAAGGCCTTTCCATCATACAGATATAATAATCTCAATAACTTAGATCATAGTAAAATGTAATAAAATAATTAGGAAGGTCTGAGTTTTAAGTATTTATCGACTTTGTCTTGATATCATTTCTTTAATTGTAAGTTTATAAAGTTTACTTTTTAATAATATCTTTAACCCAAGAGTTCAAACGTGAAACAGAGAAACCAGGATCCAAAGATATCACAACAGTAGATCAAAGTTTGGAAAGGGATTAATGGCATCTTCAGGAATTGTAGTTTAAAATTCCAATGTATTAGACAAGTCCTTTTTGAAATGGTAATGCCTTGTACCTGAGTAGAAAAGACAATTAAGATAATGTGTTAATTTTCCCCTTGAATCTGACAGTAATATTTTGATCCTGTTAATTATCCGGAGAACAGAAAATGTATATAATGTGAGAGCTCTGTGCAGAGCTGACATGCTCGCTGCCTGGTTAAGTAGGCACACTTATCCTATAATTAGCTGCTTGGAATGCAATTTCCATCCTTTCCTAAATACACCCACTAAAAAATAAACCAATGTGGCGTTTCAGAGCGGCTCCAATCCGGTTTTACCCCCTGGGAAAGCAGCCAATGATTATTTACTAAAAGTTATCCTCCTTTCAAAACTATCAGAAAATAGCAATCGTTCGCTAATGATTTCTGGCAGGTGAGGGTAAATCAATGCCTCAAGAACAGCGAAAGACCATGTCATTAGGGCTCCAGCACGCTTGCCTTCTCTGAGGGATAAACTTATCGATGTCGCTAACTGAGCATTTTAATGAGAGTTCATTACAAAAGGGCAACCTTTTAAGTGGGCAAGTCAATCCATAAGGGGGAGAAATGTGGACCCCAAATCATTCTCATACTGGCAAAGAGGACTTTCTAGAGAATTTTATGAGTTTCAGGACATACTCTTCTGAGTAGAAAGTGTGGCCCATGTAGTCATATATTTCAAAAGATACATGTTTTTAAGATTTTAAAATTTGTTTTGAAAGAGAGAGAGAGAGCACATGGGGCAGAGGGAGAAGGAGGCAGAGGGAGAAGGAGAGAGAATATGAAGCAGACTCTGTGCTGAGCCCGACCTGGGGCTCGATCTCACGACCGTGGGATCACGACTGGAGCCGAAACCAGGAATTGGAAGCTTAACCAACTGAGCCACCCAGGTCTCGTAGAAAGATATTTTATATTTACTCTTTTAAAACAACCTGCAAAATAAATAAATAAATAAATAAATAAATAAATAAATAAATAAATAAAAAATAAAAAAATAAAAAATAAAACAACCTGCGCCAACACCTCTCTGGGAGAGCTAGTGAAGGAGGTGAGTACTTCCATTAGGATGGTGGCATTTGGTCCATGACACTGTGACACTCTGTATCTACCCATGGTATTCAATATGTCCTTATAAATCACAAACACTGCTGCTCAGTCAGTTTTATTCCTATCACACATCTGCAGGTCTGATATCCTCTGGTATTTTTTTTTAAAGATTTTATTTATTTATTTATTCATAGAGACACAGAGAGAGAGAGAGAGAGGCAGAGACACACGCGGGGAGAAGCAGGCTCCATGCAGGGAGCTCGATGTGGGACTTGATCCCAGGACTCCAGGATCACACCCTGGGCTGCAGGCGGCGCTAAACCGCTGCGCTACCCGGGCTGCCCTCCTCTGGTATTTTAAATAAGCATGTTAGGGTAGAAACAACACCAGGTCTGGAGTTAAAACATCCAGGTTCGGGTTCTAAGTCATTCTGTTTCTAATCATAGGACCTCGAAAAAGATATGTAAGTGTTCTGGCTCTCAGGCGTCCACAGCTATGAAAAGGACCACGAGACAATCAAGGACATTTATCTTCTAGACCACCGTGCAAGGGTAAGGGCTTGCTACTTTTGCCTTTGGCTCCCCACACAGAGGGCCTCGTTCATACAGGGGCTCACAGATCTGCAGAATGAATGCATGCATGCTTTTCTTCTTTTAATAATCATCCATGTAGAATATAGAGCTTGAGATAAAATGTACCCAGGGAGCCTGGCAGCGTGGGTTCAGATGTCAACTTTGCTATTCACTCAGTGGCTAGGTGATCCTGGGGGAAGTTTCTTAATCTCTCACTGCCTCAGTTCCTTATCTGTGAAATGGGAACGTGATCATGGTTCTCCGTTGGATTGTTAGGAAGGTAAAATGAGTTAATATGAGTAAGTTTCTCAGCACAGTTAGTGCTACACAAGTGTTAACTATCATGGCTTCCATCACTAGGACAGAGAATTTGCCAAACAATATACCATGTTCCATGTCCCACATTCAGCGCTTATTATTTCATGGATCTGTTTCTGCTAGGAATTATATTAATAAGAGAATGTAGGAGTGCCCAGGTGGCTCAGTCAGTTGGGCATCCAACTCTTGATTTCAACTCTCGTCATGATCTCAGGGTCCTGAGATCAAGCTCTGTGTCAGGCCCCGTGCTCAGTGGGGAGTCTGCTTTAACCCTCTCCCTCTGCTCCTCCCCACTGCTCATGCTCTCTCTCTCTCTCTCTCACAAATAAATAAATGAATAAAAGCTTTTTGAAAATGTAGTTTTTCCTTTACATCTTGCCTGGGTATGCAAGTCTTGATTCAGATGCGTCACTGCATCATTTGCCCTCCTTCTTCCTCTTTCTGTGACTTGCATGTGCTCATGAAATTCTTGTAATGAGTTACATGAGCACTGGTGAGGGTCTCATTACCAGGATCCCATGAGCACTGATGAGGATCCCATTACAAGGATCCAGTAAGCACTGGTGAAGATCTCATTACAAGGATCCCATGAGCATTTGTGAGCCTGGGGCTTGGCTTAGACCAAGGGGTTGGGGTTATGTTGCCTTGATTAATAATGATCACAGTGGAGGATTAAGTAAAGCAAGTTTTGTTCAGATTGGAGGCAATAGGAACAGTTTCATAGAGCAAACAGGTTTTTTGTTTTTCATTTTTCAATGTCCAAACATGGCATGTGGCCCCATGTCCCTGACAAGGTGAGGCCAAGAAGGAGGGAGGAAGTCCAGCTCCTATCTGGGGTTTTTTTCTTCAATCAAAGCCAAAGCTCCACCTTCCAGGCCAAGTGGGCGATTGCCCACCTTCTCTTCACCCCTCTCTCAGGGCTGTGTGCCCAAAGGGAAACAATCCATCACCTGCACACCTGTGATGCCACGCTCTCATGTTCCTTCCTTCAGCCTTCACTCCATCTCCAACATTCCCTCAGTCCGATGTCCCTTGAATCCAGCATTTATGTTTTCCATCACTCATTCATTCAAACATTTATCGAACACATGCTGTGCACCTGCCTCCATTCTGGGCCATGGGAATGCAATAGTAAACTAGACAAAACTTCTGTCCACATGAAGTTGACAGCCAACCAGCTCCAGGTCATGTCGAGGCTGCTGGACTGCAGACCACACTTTGGGCGGCAAAGTATCTGGATCCCTTCCAGATGCTGCATCCTCAAAATGAAAATGCATTGGGGCACCTGGGTGGCTCAGCAGTCGAACGTCTGCCTTCAGCTCAGGTTGTGATCCCAGGGTCCCGGGATCGAGTCCTGCATCAGGCTCCCTCAAGGGAGCCTGCTTCTCCCTCTGCCTATTTCTCTGCCTCTTTCTGTGTCTCTTATGAATAAAAAAAATAAATAAAATCTAAAACAAAAAATGAAAATGCATTTTTTTCATATATGTCACATCTCTCCTGGTGGTACTTGGTGCAGTGGTGGATTCAAAGTCATCAAGGCACAGAACACGCTCCTGGTGCCCACAAGTTCTCCCTGGTACTCTTCAACTCCACTTTCAGGGAAAGGACATGGAAGGATGTTTTTTCTTTAGCCATATTTCCTACTATAAAAGTAAAGACCTTATCTCCTGATAGAGGTGACAGATGAAAACTTAATTTTAGGACAGAGGGACCTCACAGGTAGTCCTGAAATCACACCATGGCAACATCTCTTATTTTTCTGCCTACCTTCATGCACTGAGCATTTGATTTGTGCCTACATTGTGCCAGGCATAGTGCAACCAGCTAGGAATTTAGTGGCTAAGAACCTAGACAAAACCTCTGTTCTCATGGAGCTGGGAATCCCATGGATCATGGGGAAGCCTGACCTGGTCTAGGGGCTCAGGAAAGCTTTCCTCACCCAAACAATGCTGGTGTTGAGATCTGAAACCTTCTGAGGATGGTTTAACCAGGGAAAGGGCAGGGTCTAAACAGGGAGTAGTATGTGCAAAGGCCCAGTGGTAGGGGGAAAAGGTAAAGGGTTTGAGAACTAAATGGCAAGAAGTGGAAAAGATAAGGAGGGTGTGGGAGATGGGGCTGGAGAGGATGCAAACCAGGCAGGTCTCCTTAGGTCCCTGGGGGCTTCATCTAAAGAGCAGTAAGAAGCTTTAAAAGGATGTAAGTAGGAACATAACCAGGTCACTCTGGCTGCAGTGATTTTTAAAGGTCAGTCAGGGCCTTCTGTGATGGTTTAGGCAAGGAATGAGGAAGCTGAGTCCAGAGGTTATGACTGGAATAATCAATGGGCCTGAGAAGCAGATGTTCTGGCCCTCAGGCCATCACTGGGCTGTACCTCCCCTGGTACAGGCAGGTATATACCTTCCTGTCTTCTTTCTTTGAAGGCAGGGGCCTCCCTAGAGTCTAGTCCATTGTCTGACTTGATCCTAAGTAGCTCTGATCCAGATAGTGAGACAAACACAGAAATGAAACTGCTGGAGAAACTGCAAAGCATTGAATGAAAATGATTGCAAGGTTAGTAGAAATTAGGTATGTGAGTGCTGAAAATCTATGGGGTAGTGACATGATTAAGAAGGGCCAAATTTTTAACTGGAAACACATAGGGACTCTCATAAGAGGCCATGCCATCCCCAGCAAGAAAACTGGTTGGTGTCCCATTAGCCTGTTATAGCCCTTAGGCCTCTTTTGTTAGGCCTGCACTGGGCTCAGTAATGTAGCATTAAAAAAAAAAAAAAAATTGAGTTAAATTAGATGCCAGTATGTATGTATGTATGTATGTATGTATGTGTTTGGATTTTATTTATTTATTCATGAGAGACACACAGAGAGAGGCAGAGACACAGGCAGAGGGAGAAGCAGACTCCCTGCGGGGAGCCTGATGCAGGACTCGATTCCAGGACCCCAGGATCACACCCTGAGCCAAAGATAGACGCTCAACCACTGAGCCACCCAGGTGTCTCAGTTTTGCCAGTTTTTAAATAATATAAAACATTGGGAGGCTTAGTATTAAAAAAAATCTAAATTTCCAAATCCCATGGGGGATGGGGACAGCCATGAGGTGCCATCCCCGGGGCTGCACATCAGCATCTTTCCTTGGCTGGGCTGCGTATCCTGCTTCCCAGTCAGCACGGGATTTCCCCTGGTTCTTTGCTGTCCCCCAACACAGAGGCTGATGCCTGTTGCTCTGTGTTGTCATACCTGTGACATGGTTCTCTGGGCAAAGAGGAACGTGACCTCATCATCTCCCCACAACTTCTGCCTTTTGCCTATTTGGGGGTCAGCACTGTTCATCCTTGGACTCGGGTTGAGGAGGGCAGAGAAACTGCCCAGAATGCTGGAATCTGAATTATGATTTCTCTTTCTTGTGTCTTGGTTAAGCAGACTTCTATAGGTATATTTAAAAGATTGAAGGGCACCCGAGTGGCTCAGTTCGTTAAGCATCTGACTCTTGATTTCAGCACAGGTCATGATCTCAGGGTTGTGGGATCAAGCCCTGAGATGGACTCTGTGCTGAGCATGAAGCCTACTTAAGATTCTCTCTCTCTGGGGCAGCCTGGGTGGCTCAGTGGTTTAGCGCCACCTTTGGCCCAGGGCATGATCCTGGAGTCCCAGGATCGAGCCCCACATCAAGCTCCCTGCATGGAGCCTGCTTCTCTCTCTGTCTCTGTCTCTATCTCTGTCTCTCTCTCTCATGAATAAATAAATAAAATCTTAAAAAAAAAAAAAAGATTCTCTCTCCCTCTGCCCCAACCCTCTCCATGCTCTTGCGTGCATGTTTCTGCACTCTCACTCTCTTTCCCTCTCAAAAATAAAGCAAAAATTAAAAAATCTAAACACCAGTAGTCCTTTTTTAAGCAGCAAAATGGTTGGAACAGGCTCCGTTGTCAGGCAAAATGTAACTTCTTTCTCTACGTCATTGATTTTTCAATCAAGAGATGATCATAAGTAATTGCCTCATGGAAATAGGTGAACATTTCTGTTGCTCATAATTGAGTTATTACATTTAAAATTTCGGTTTGACAGAAGACTAAAACATACTAGCTAAGAGGCACAAAGGAGAAGACTAATAAGTTGAAATCAGGATCCAGAAGAGGTACCTGCCTCCCCATGTTCACTGTAGCATTCATATAGCCAAGACATGGAAGCCACCTAGATGTCCATCGATGGACAAATAGTAAAGCAGATGTGATATGTACATATAATGGAATATTATTCAGCCTTTAGAAAGAAGAAAATCCTGCTACTTGCAACAACATGGATAAATCTGGAGGGCATTATGCCAAGGGAAATAAACCAGACACAGGAGGACAAATACTGCATGCTCTCACTTATATGAGGAATCTAAAATAGTCATACTTTATAGAAGCAGAGACTGGGATGGCAGTTGCCAGAAGCTGGGGTAGAGAGGGGATGGGGAAGCATTCGTCAAGGGGTACAAACTTTCAGTAATAAAGAAGGGTTAGTCCTAGAGATCTGCCATATAGCATGGTGCCTAGAATTAACAATACTGTATTATACACTTAAAAATTGCTAAAAAATATATAAAGTGTTCCTATCCATAATAACAATGATGAGAACAATATAGAAGGCAGGAGGAAACTTTTGGAGGTAATGGATATGGTTATGGCCTAGATTGCAGTGATGGGTTCACAGATCTATACTTCTCTTCAAACACTTCAAGTTGTTTTACATTAAATATGTACAGCTTTTCATTCATCAATCATACCTCAATAAAGTGATTTTTTAAAAAGTATTTCTATCAGTACTATAATAACTTTTTTTTTTAATTCGAGAAGACCAGGTGTTGTTGAGAATAGTAGGGAATGGGGTACCCCTTCTTATATACTGCCGATGAGAATGTAAATTGGTGTCATCAGTTTGGAGAGCAACTCAATGGTCCTGGGGAAAGTTGACAATGCCTAGAGTTTAGGTCTAGGTCCCTGCCCCAGAGATACCCTCAGTTTATGTGCACAAGGAGACATCACCCCTGTTATGTTCCTTGCGGCCCTGTTTTTAATAGTGAAAAAGTAGAAACCACCTAAATGTCTTTGAGTAGAAAGATGCTAATGTCCTGGCTTCCAGAGAGTCCCAGAGTCTCAGCCTCGTCTATTCAGGGTGGGGACAATGGTCCCACAGAGGTTGCAGCAGAGCTAATGGCAGTAGCACAGGCCAGCTGACATGTCTTGCCCCATTAGGGACTATCTACAGGAAATAGTCATGCCTCTTAGAGACAGCATGGGCCAGATCGCCCACAATTCATCAACTCATAGCTTGTGTTCATATTCCTAACAACCAATCACATTATCAAAATGCAAGCAGGCATCTGAATTCAAACTATGGCATTGCCATCAAGCGATGTCTTTCTGTTTATATATTAGGATCTAAGGGTTTCAAGTGATTTAGGGGACGTTATTATTAAGTAGCATGTGTTAGGGAATCCTAGATCCCAAAAGAATGTTTTCCCAGAGACTCTCACTGGGGCACATAGTGTATTAGTAATAATTGCAATCATGGCTTGGGTTTATCACAAAATTGTTAAACCAGACCAAAAAAGGTAAAAAAAAAAAAAAAAGATGTGCAGCCACCAAAAACTAGTGGGAAAAAAACAAAACATTTTCAGCTCTTAGAGTTCTAAGGTTTAGTTTCCTAAGATTTTACTTATGTGAAACATCTTATTCCCATTGATACCAGATTAAGGAGGCCTCTATGCATTTTCTCAAATGAATCAAGCATTGTTTCATTGTTTCTCAAAGCATTTTTAAGAGCGTGGTGACAGAGGAAATGTCTGAATTTGAAAGGAAGTCTTAAGGGGTTGTGAAGTCTCAGGAAAGTTCTTAAATGACCTAACCAGATGTTTTGAAGTCTGATACACCCTTAACCCAAACTGAAATTCACAACAAAGTCAAAAGTAATAGAGTCAAATTGATTCCAAAATGTCTTTTCTAACAAATCTGTTTACACCCATTGACTTTAATGGGGCCTGATTCCTACTTGGGAGAGATTATATGGCCATGGAAACAATGAGATGCATAATAAAGTTTGAAGATGGAATAAAACCTAAAACTCGGGTAAATTCTTAGTGTTGGCGAAATTGAGAATCCACATTTCTGAGGCTACACAGATGGCTTATGTTGGAATCCCAGCTCTGCCACTTGCTTGTGATGACCCTTTTGTCCTTCAGCTTTCTTATCTGTAAAATGGGGATAAGAATGATACCCAGCTCTCTGGGATGTTGTATGGATTAAATAAGACAGTGCAGGGAAGAGCTAGTAAACGTAGTAGATGATCAGTAAATCTTACCTATTGGAATCCTTTTATTTTATGTATTTCTTAATGTTACTTATATTATTGAGACAGTGAAGTCATGGACAAACTGGGACTTGTCTTTTTATATTGACATGGAAGACATTTAAAATTTTAACAATATTATTGAAGGAAAAAGAGGTTCTCTAGATATCTTCACCTAAGAAACAAAATTCCTGGGGGAAACTGAGTGCCTTTCATTGCTTTGTTCACTTTGTGCACAGGACATACCTCAATTTGAAAGGGCTTGGTTTGGTATAAAGCGTTTGAGACATGAAGCGAAATGTAGAGACAGAGTCAAAACAAAATGGTGCTGAGTTGCCCTGGATGAATAGGACCTTTAAGGACTCAAAAGAACACCAGGCTGGGCTCCGGAGACCTGACTGCATGGTGGCTTTCCGGCTAACTTGACAGGTGACCCTGGGCGAGCACGACACTTTGGGTTCTCTGGACCTCCACTTGCTCACCCCCCAAGAGAGTTGAACTAAATGGCCAATGGGCTGTAACTGCTTGTAGGAAGCTGTGATATCTGGCTGTTCCCAGGGAGATCTGACTCTGGACTTGACCGGGAGCAGCCCCCTGCTCCAGTCCAGAGTCAGCCAGGCACCCCCTCCACCCCAGCTACCTTCTCACTTCCTGCCATTGGGCTCAGGGCCCCCCGGGTGTGAGGATGCCCACAGGTCAGCCCAAACCCCTGGCCACCCTGGGAGGAACAGTGCTGCTGACTCCAATTCAGTCCGTGTGCCTGTCTCACACAAAGCCCTGTTTATCCCACTGGAGAGGAGGGTGGAAACCACTTTACTTACAGCAGAGCTGAGGAAATAAATATTCGAGAAGCAATATAGCTCATTATTTTTGAGGACTCTGGAATGAAAGTCCAGGCTAGAAAAACAGCACAACAACCGCTAGCATTTCCATTCTGAATATATGCCAGAAGCTCTGAAATAAAGATAGTGCGATTTGTTTATTATTCCTTCTCTTTAAAACCTGCATTAATTCTGATTTCTATTTAAATAAGAATGATTAAATTTTATCAGCTGAGATGGAAATATTGTGATAAACACTGGCTCGTGGCCAAACTAATCTCCCAAGCCCACAGCTTACGGCCATTGTCTTGTATAGATATTTGAATGGCAATGGGCTTTTATCAGTATTTCTAAAGGCACTCATTTAATTATGTGGTTGTAAGGATTTTCAAAACCCAAAAGAATACCATCAATACATATTCATTTCTTGGATTAATTCGACATTAACATCAGAAAATATTGTTATTTAAAGGATGCTCATACTTGTTTTTGCTCTTGCAAAAAAAGAAGGTATCCAATTCTGGTCGCCACGACGTCTTTGAAATGTTCTGTTTAAGTCAAACTAGGAAAATGCAATGCAAGGAGGTAAGGCTGGAATTTAGAATTATAGGGATTACAAGAAGGACTCAGAAACTTCATAAGTGTTTAATAAAGAGGTATACTTCACAGAGGTTGGACCATGACAAGGAAACAGAATCTCTGATCTAGGAATTTTGGACATGTGCGTGGATCTCGTCAATCAAATATAATGTATCTGAAAGCCTCAGGAAAAAAGGTTCAAGGGCAGGAGCAGTCTACCTACACAGAATGTTCATACTTAGAAACCCGAGTGATCTAGATTTCATTCCTACGGGGGATACTACATTTCTTCAAGAACTGATTAAAGATGCAACAATACATCCGACACCTTCAGCACTAATCATGCTTCCTCCAAAGCAGATCTTTATATTTCAATTATGATGAATCTGCTTTTGTGAAGCGAAGACTCACAGTCTACCTTAAGCTTGGGATTTCTTCTTGTGTCAGGGTGGGGGACTGGGACAAATGCATTCATTGGAATTGAAATCCATATGATCTGTGTCTACAAAGTCAACTACCAGTCACTTGGTCTCTCTCTCTCTCTCTCTCTCTCTCTCTCTCTCTCGCTCTCCTTTTTTTTTTTTTTTGCTTTGCTTTCAATCTGACCAAACTACCAGGCAATTCTTCCTGTGTTGATTATTTGAGGGAAGGAGTGGGGATGGGAATTGGCTAGAGAGAGAAAAGAAATAGAAGGTGGGCAGTTTGCCTGTCTTGTGAAGACTGCTCTGTTTTTATGTTGCTCAGCTGCCCTGGTTGGTGCGGGACTGACAAGTTTCCTGGGACAAGGCATTTTCAGTACTAAAACCAGGAAAGTCCTGGGCAGAAACAGGATGGTTGGCCATTCTATACTAGTCTTCTTTTGATCTAGACTTCCAGGTCAAGCCTTTTAAAGGCTCAAACAAGCTGAGAAGAGTGACATTTAGATCTGATAGAGGATTATAGAAAGGTACAATCTGTCACAGCATAAATACTAACGAACGTGCATGGAGGAAATTTGTTATATAGGATGAGAGAAGTAAAAGCGACTTTAGAAGCTATTTCCTGCAGAGTATGCTCAGTGCAACACAAATTCCTTGGGATGATACTCAATTTTATGTGAAAAATGGTTCGGAGACAGCATAAATTTATGCCACTTAAAAAGGCCGTTTTACTGCAGGACTTCTCTGAGCCTTTAATAAACTAGTCTGCATTAAGTAACAGTATGTTGTTAAACATGTTTGGCTACAGAATCCTTTCTACCAGGGATCATCTTATGATATGAGTGTCTGGGAGATCCTACTTTAGAAAGCAACTGCTCTAGGCTAAATTCCTCGGGTTTTTTTTTTGTTGTTGTTTTGTTTTTTTAAGATTTTATTTTTTTAAGTAATCTCTACACCCGGTGCAGGGCTTGAACTCAAAACCTCAAGATCAAGAGTCACATGTTCTACTGACTGAGCCAGCTGAGTGCCCCAAATTCCTCATTTTAAATATGGGAAGTACTCAGATCAGTGTGGTAGGTTCCAGACAAGACTGGCACTACACTGATTTCTCAGAATTAATATGCAGAAGAAGCACCCAGGGCCTCCTGTTCAGGGGCATTCTGATTCCATAGGTCTAGGGGGAGGCCTGAGATTCTGTCTTTCGAACCAGCTGATGTTGATGCTGCCAGGGACCACACTTTGAAAAAAAGAAGCAAGAAAGTGGGATGCCAGTCTTTATGCTTGTCCCACGCCAGCGCATTGTAGCCTCTTTGAAAGTGGAACTGGCTGGCGCTTCTGTCAAAGCAGTACCCTTGCCTCATCCTGGTTTCAGTTGCTGAGTTTATATCTCTAGTTCTTCAAAGCTACTTGCTAGATTGATAGAAGCGCATCAAGATTAAGGAAGTATTTCCTGGCCCCTAAAATAAATTTCCTCTTTGCTGTATTAGAAATTAGAAACAGATAAAGCTTTTGACCAGAGGTCCTGTATAGAAATTCAAATAAAAAAAAATCACTCAAAATAACTGTTTCATTGAGTCCAGCCAATAAAAAAAAAAAAAAAAAAAAAAAAAAATGCCTTCCGTGGTCATTTGCATGTATTTTTCAATTCTGCTGGGAAAACATGGCATGCGTCTAACCAAAATTGGTTCGATAATTGTGCAACTATCTGGCGATTGCCAAAATATGCATACAGTGTAACCACCAGATGCTCACTCAGCATGAAGATTCTATACTACAAGGAAAACATGCTCGTCCTGATGCTTTAAGAGCTTTTGGACCTGCGTGTATATAATCCCTGCAGCCTTTTATTTGTGGATGGTGCTAGGAAAAATCAGTTTATTGAAACTGTTTCAGTAGAATAGCCATATAGCTGGCTGATTTAGGGGCAGGGTACGGGATGGTTAAGGAGAAATGATTCCAAATGAAGAACACTAACTGGCTTCTTGATTAAGCTTTTGGCTCTTTAACAAATGGTTGTGGCATATTTCAAGGGGTAGACTCTGTCCTTATCTCCATGACATTGAACCACAGGTAAGCAGAATGGCACCTGAGCAAGGTAGGTCATCGATGGTTAACATATTATTCTCACTGGTGGGCCAGGCTCTCCCCCAGAAAAGGCTGAACTCAGACACCTGGCCCACCTGGCCACATCAGCTATTTGACCATCACCTCATAGATCTCAGCAGAAGGGGAGGAACTTCCCAGCCTCTGAATGGCCTGGAGATTGGGCCCCTGGACACTAGAAGCGTAATCTAACTGTAGATCGAAGTCCCAGGGAGCCTTCACTTGATGTCATGATCTCACACAGAGCAGAACTGCCAAGTCCCAACAATCAAGGCCTGCAATGAAGGCTTCACTCTGCTGCCCACTAAACAATGCTTCATTTTTGGTCTGTTCACTATAAAATGGGAAATAGTTTTGTCTTATAGGGTACAGGGTTAAATTAGAAAAATTTGCATATATTACATGCATATATTAAATGAGAAAATTGGGTATTTTACTTTGCCTATATTACAAGGCAGATGTTGACAAGGGTGAGCTATAGTTTAGGTTTGTATTTTTTTTTTTTTAATCATTGTAAATACACTTGAGACCCACTGCCCCACCTCCCTGGTAAGGGTTGAACTACACAATACAGCGGTTGTTAGCTGACTTTCTGGTTTCTCAATCAAACTTGCATCCTATTTTGCCAGTTTCATACATTCTCATCATAACGTGTGTCCTAAGATTAAATGGGCTTCTTCTAAACACCAGCTTCGTGAAGCACTGGGGAGATCAACAGTGAGTAAGATACTAGCCCTGTGTTCGAGGGTCCCTCATGGGCTCCTAGGGAGGTAGACACAGCAAGCAGTGATTATAAAACAGGCTGTAAGTCTGCAGGACAAGGAAAGAGGGTTAGCTCACCCAGCCTCTGTGGAGAGCCAGAAGAGGAGCCAGGGAAGTGTGAGGGAAGCTGTCTGGGGGAGGAAGCTCTCAGATCCCCTCCTCAATCTCCTCAACTGGCTCTTCTTCCAGCACCTAAAGTGACATACATACCCCACCCTTGATCCCTTCTCTTCTCACCTCATGCTCAGGAAATCTCATACCTCCTGTTCTGCATCTGCACTCCCAGCTTGACTCTTCTTGAAAGCCTCAAATTTGATGGCCTATGGGTCGGTTGGGTCTTCCAGAAAGCAGAGGCTAGAACAGAGTCCAGAGTTAGGACTCTGCCTGAAGGAGTCATGCCTGTAAAAGATAAAAGAGGATGTATCATTCAGACATTGCTGTGTAACCAATTACCCCATAGTCTCTATGGGTTGAGAACAAGGGTAGGAGGGAACTGGGCACATCTGACTTGTGGTCTCTCACAAGGCTGCAAAGTGTCAGTGAAGTTCTGGTCTTGTGTAAAGGCTCAGATGAGGAAGGATCTTCTTCCAGGTTCACTTGTATGGTAGTTGGCAGGACCCAGACTATTGCACTGAGGGCCACAGATGGTTGTAGGCTGCAGCCTACCTGAAATTTTTTGCCTCTCCGTAGGGCAGCTCACAATATGGCAGCCTGCCTTGTGGAAGTGAGCAAATGGGGGAGAAAGCAAGAGAGTGCTAGTAAAGTCATGGTCTTTGGTAACCTACTCTCCAAAGTGACTGCCCATCACTTTTGCTGATTTCTGTTTGTTGAAAATGAGTCACTAAGTCCAGCCAATATTCAAGAGAGGAGATGACACAAGGGCATGGATACCAGGAGGCAGGGATTATTGAGTGCCATCTTAGAAGGTGGCCTGGGACAAAGGAGGAAGCTGGACAGATTGGGGGGAAGCCACTGGGCCACAGTGCAGACCTGACAGTGATGAAGAGAGGAGAGGGGAGGAAGCAGGATAAGGAAGACAGAACCTCAGAACATGAGGTTCATCTGATAAAGTCATCTCAACAGGAAGCTTCAGAGCAAAGCTTGTACATTGATAAAGCTCCGCACTGGGCAAAATTGGCCAAGATCTGGGGACTCCCAAGAAAGAGCATGGGTGTTGGCTGAAAGCTGAGTGGATTCTGAAGGCCAGCAGCTGGAGGCTGTCAGGTAACTGCCTGGCTTGCTGCTGAATGGTGGGTTCTTCCTTGAAGGGCGACATGAGAGGCACACTTTCATGGCCACCACCTCCACAGTAGGCAGGTCAGTGTTTTGTACAATCTAGAAGCTCATCAAATGCTTCCACCAAATGCCTATCAAATGTATAAATTGTTAATGATGCTTACAAAAATATCAGTTATGTATTATTTATATGAGATGAATATTCATCATCATATTGAGACTGTTGCCAGACACACAGTCAACCAACAGGGGCATCTGATCACTTGATACATCTCACAAGTTGAGTTCTTTCCTACTTCCTCTAAATGATCCTGGCTTTGTGCACACAACCTCAGAAAAGGAGCAGTGTGGACCAACGTAGATCTCGATCTGATGGGTCTCTCTGGCTTTTGGCCTTCTAAGCTCTTTAGTGAGAAGAGAAGCTCCCCAAAGTGCTGGAGGTTGGAGTCAGGTCAGGCCTCCTACCTGTGGGAAACACACCATTAAGCCTCAGGAAGAACATGTTTCAATTTATACGTGATTAAATCTGACTTCCCCCATCAGCTCTTTCACACTAAAGTGTGCCGCTCACACTTCCAGGAAGAACCCACCATTCAGATTGTCTGTTCAATGCCAATTACTCCTCTATACAATGAGCTCCATGAGAGCAGGAACAAGGCTGTGGGTCCCCATCATTTAGTACTGGACTGGCAGAAATGTAGCGACTCAATGAGCAAATGAGTAGGGAGATGAGTTTGATCTGTTTTGAAAATCTAGATTTTCATGGATCAGACTTACTCTGGCAAGAAGGTGCCTGCATATTCCCAGATCCCTCTTGAGGACAGACACCAAAAATTTATCTCACTCAAGGGCTCTGTAATAATGTGTCCAGTTTAGTCAACTTGATAGCAAGGTGACATTTTTGTGGTAACTTCACCTGCTCAAAAGCTTTCTAAAATATATTAATCTAGCTATCCTGTCAACCTATATTCATTAAGCACCTAGGGTGTGCCAGTCTGAAAGAGATTAATGGTTGGTTGATTGACTCTCTTTCACCCAACTTACCATTTATTCTCCTTTTGGTTTTTTATTTACTTTTTTATCCATCCACATATTTATTCATTCACTTATGTGCACCATACCTTACTCCGATATGGATTGAAGGTGGTTTATAGAGACTCATAAACTACACTGCTATAATATAAATATGAGTAGGTGAAAAATGAAAAGGAAAAGGCATAAACTCAGTACACACGGGCTGAAGTAGGAATAATTCTTGGCAAAAGAATGACGGACTGGACTCTCATGATCATGGCAGACGCTCGGGTATAAGACAGTGCAATAGATCTACTATAAAAAAATTCATTGTGGACAGTTTTCTTCATTTAAACATTGGAATAGTCCTTTCTTTCTCATGTTTGTGTGTGTTTTGGGGTGCTTAGAAGAGCTCAAGGAGCTCATTCATTCTTTTTTTGTTTTGTTTTGTTTTGTTTTCTACTTTTCTTGTTCTTGTATTTACTGAGTACTAGCTGCATGCTAGGCCCTGAGCTCAGTATCATGGCACTAAGGAGAAGGATGCTGAGTGCGTGTTTCTTCCTGTGAAAAGAGCTCCAGGTCAGAGAGTGAAAAGACTTGAATCTTGCTCATGGCCCTGAGGTTGCATTACTATCAGGTCTTGGCCAAGTTCATCCCGGTCTCACTGGGCCTCCATGTCCTCATGTAAAAATGATGATCTTGAACATCCTTAACTAGATGTAAAGTTACGTTCTATAGGACAAAGTGGGCAGAAGTAAAACAATTCAGCCATTCTCTCAGTCTCGTCCAACAGTTTGGATTAGCATAGCTTGGGGCAAATAATCAAGATCTCCTGGAAAGTGCATTTTTGGTGTTTTATCCTCAGCTGGCATGCACACCACATGGGCGTGTTCTGCTAACAAAACCCCAAAGCACGATTACCTGATGGACCCTCTAAAGATATGTTGACCAGAAAGATAGGTGCTTCTACAACAAAAGTTATCTCTCAGCATTCTCAAGGACTCAAATGAAAACATCCTATCTAAAAAAGAATAATAATTGCTAGCACTAATTGAGCTTTGCAAAGGCCAGGCCTTCTTCTCAACATTAGATAATGCATCATCTCATTTCATTCCAGCAATAAACCTATGAGGCAAGTTTTCACTATTGCCCCTATTTTATGCCTAAGGTCAACATGGCACAGAGAAGCTTTAAGGACAACATCCCATGTGGCAGACTGGAGGTGTGAATCCCGCAAGTCGGGCCTGGAAGAGGGATCTCCCCTTCTCACTCAACCACATCTCCTTCCAGAGTGTCATACCTGTGGGCCCCTGGGTGCTCTGCTAGGTTGTGGCTTAATTTTTAAAAAAAACCAACAGGCCTTACCTCTCATGTTTCTGGTGCTTCTAGCTAAGAAAATAATCTAAATTCAAACAGATACGGGAGATGCTTTCTAGAGAAAAAGAGCCCAACTTCTCAACCTTCACTCTCATTCTTTCCAACTCCAACTAAATACTTTTAATTCTCAACACTAAAGTACATGAAGATACTTGTACTCCACATCCGGGGCTGGTGAACATTTTCTACGAAAGGCAGATGGTAAACGTTTTACATCCTGGGGACCAAAGGGTCACTGTTATAACTACTCAAATCTGCTTTTGTAGTGAGAAAGCACCCAACAGTTAAACAAATAGGCATGGCTGGATTCCAATAAAACTTTATTTATGGACGCTAAATTTTGAATTTTATATGATTTTTATGTGTCATGAAATATTATTCTTCTTCTGATTTTTTTTACAGCCATTGAAAAATGTGAAAACCATTCCTACCTTTGAGGATGAACAAAAATGGGCAGTGGGCTGAATCAGGCCCACGGGCTATTGTTTGCAAAATGGCCCCAAACCACTCACTCATACTCTGTTATCTAATTTCTTCGCAATATTTATCTACGTTTTCTTGGTCGAACTTTTTCTTTCTTTCTTTTTTTTTTTTAGAGATTTAAAATTTTATGTCAATAAATATTTAAGCATCAAGAAGATTAAATCCCACATCTGCGCTGGCTGCCAATAAGCAGGAGTCAGAGCCATTTGTCTATACTTGTTTTGAAATGCAAGCCCAAGACAAAGTAAAATGCATTCCCAAATATCTACAAATGCACACATGAAATATAGGTGTATTTTAAAGAATAACCTAACAGAAAGTACTTTAAATTTCACAGCCTTTGCTAATGCAGGCAGCTAATCCTATTTACATTCATATTAGCCTTGGTATCTTTTTCCCTAAGATTTACCTATTTGTATGCTTGCATGAGTTAAACTGCCTTTTGCATGATATCAGTACTTTTGTAATTTAAATCTATAAAAGGCAATTTCTTTTAAATATACTTCCTAACAGTGGGTGAAAGAAGCACCAAAGTTATTTGAGAGCTGTACACCTCAGTAAACATGTGCGCTGAACTCCAGGCAATGTGCAGAATGCAGGAATTAATCTTCTACTGTAGAAGTGGAACAGAAAATAAAATCAAGGCTGAGAAAGAAATAGCCTTTGAAAAGGGCCAGTTTGGGCTGTTATCGAAGGAAATGGTGTGTTTTAGAACTGGTATTTAGACAAGGAAAACTTTCTCACCTCCCAAAAGACTGTTGAGTAGGCTTTCCTCCTGGGGACTCTTTACATCCAAAATCACGTTAGCCACTCGATAAGCAAGCTTTACAATTTAATGTTGGTGTTGGCTGCTAAAGAGAACATGGTGGGCCAGTTGGTGGCCAGGGAAAATTTTCAGATGTCAATTGTGACCCCCCGCCATGGGACACAGGAAGTAAGCTGTATGTAATGGAGGGGGCAGGGGGTGAGGGGGTGAGGGGGTGAGGCTCCAAAGCTATAGAACACATTGTATCCAGTGGGAGTTACATTCATCCCTGGCACCATTCCTGTGAAGTGCTCACCTTCACCACTTCCAGTTGACATAAATGAGATGCAAATAGGTTAATATATAATCTTGCCCCAAAGAAGTAGTGTTTTCCCGCTATGTAGGACATAACACATCAACACACTTCTTTTCTAAGCAGGGCTGGGATTTTCCTAGCAAAAAGTAACAGTGCGTGAAATCAGAGGGGGGCGGGGGCATTTCCAGATGCATGCCCTCACTTCTGGCTACATTGAGCATCTGGTCCCAAGAGAACTGGCCCTTGGGTTCACTTCCTCTGACTCAGGCCAGGGCACACTTTCCAGAGCTTACCAGGTCACTGGCTTGGGCTTGAGGGAACCCGTTTCAAACCTCAGTCTCCCACTGAAAGTAACCCCTCTATGAAACCAGGAAAATTCAATGTTTTAAACTTTGTATCTGGAGCAGTGGATTGGTCAGACTTGGGGCCTGAGGCTCACACAGAACTACCCCTCCACCCAGTTGCAGGCAGACCTAGGGAAGGGAATGTCCCTCCAACTGATCTCTAAACTTTGCCATTCCCCCTTCCTGTGGCTGTAAGTCCTATACAACCTGAGTGTCTGGATGGAAAGGGGGCATTCTGCTTACT
Source organism: Canis lupus familiaris (assembly GCF_011100685.1). NCBI lineage: Eukaryota > Metazoa > Chordata > Mammalia > Carnivora > Canidae > Canis > Canis lupus. Next base: position 60,335,860 of record NC_049223.1, on the reverse strand, counting down.
ACCCAGTTAATTACACAAAGCTCATGACTACTGAAGTCCACAGGCACACACACACACACACACACACACACACACACACACACACAAACCCACCACCCTGAAAGGAGCCATTATAAATGTTTCATGTGGAACTTTCACAACCCATCAGACTCACCAGAGTTTTCAAATTAACTCCCTTTCTGCCCAAGGGGATCGCTCTGAAAGAGATTTCTCCAGCCTGGAACCTCTGCAAGAAAATGCTGAATTTGAAACAGAATGCAAATAATGCATTTTGACTCCCTAATCAACAAATGGGATCAACTTGAATTGATTAAGAACCTTTGAAATTAGCTGTCTTTAATTCCCTCCATGGCCTGCTGCTGGTACTCTGAAGACAGGAGGTGTGTGTGTGTGTGTGTCTGTGTGTGTGTGTGTGTGTGTGTGTGTGTCACGTGCGTCTCTGTGTACTTAGAGTGGAGGTTGAGGAGTTGGGTCTCATTTTCTTCCAAAGCTCGTAAGATGGTCTTTTTTTAAAAAAAAAAAAATTATTTTAATGGTGACACAACTCTAAGAAAGAAGGCATTCACCTGGTGCAATTATATGGCTTTTCGTGAAGTGCATTTCCAATAGTTACTTGGCTGCATGAAACCTGCACAACTTCAGTGAAAAAAAAACATAAAATCTGAAATGAATGTATAAATAATATGCAACTGTCTAGACAGTATAGGGCACTTGCAAAGAGAGCAGGTCGGGAAAAAATTGTCCATCAGTCAGACAACCATAACTGATTCTGATGCTAACTAATGGTGCAGATATTCAGCATTCTCTCTATGCGAAAGGCTTCGCTGAGCATTCGTTCTTCCCAAGCCAGTGGTCTTCTACTTATCTAGTGCTTTATGCAGCCTTTGGAAAATGCACTTGCTATTTAAACATTAAAATTAATGCCCAAAGAATAGCGGTTGAGCAAGGGGGTGCCACTGACCTGTGTGATTGGCTTTTGGTAAAGCAAAAATAGCCCTCCTCGGTCAACAGTATGTGCTTTCCGTATACCCACAGAATCTTAAACAGATGTAGTTATGGAAACTTTAGGATAGCAAAAGACCCAAACACACGCATGCACCCCCTTCATGGAACGTTTCTGTTCTTGAGTTGTAACGTGCGATGACGGGTTCAGGTATTTAAATTTTGTACTGCTGGCATTTTCAAATTATAATAATCTGTATATGTAACAAAAGAAGGAGGGGTTTGGAAATGAAATCAAATGTGTTCAGTAATTATTCCGGCCTTTTAGCAAGAGCAGGGATTGCCCTGCTCTGTGGCAGCAGAGAGGACCCCCCTATGCAATGGGGACACCACACTGAAATTGCTCTGCTCACAAATTGTGAGCGTGAACCAGGCTCATGGGCTTGTGCCTAAGGCTGGGGAGGGCCACCAGCTGGCTCCCCATTCTGAGAGTCCCACCTGCTCTTTGAGAGAGAACCCAAAGCCATGGTACCATCAGGTTCCATGCCTGTTGGGGGAAAGAGCCTTGCTCACGTTGCAGGGAAGAAGTTCGGGGCAGGCAGGTGGCTGCCCTGCACTGAGCAAAGCAACCACATTCTCCAAACTGGTCAGACCTTTAGGGAAAGCAATGACAACAATAAAATAATAATAATAATAATAATAGTAACAGTGTCCATGTATTGAGAGCTTACTAAATGTCTGGCCTGAATTTGGAGGCACTGTCCCATTTAACCCCCACAAAAATCCTGCACAGTCGTTACGATTTATTATCATCATTCAACTTTTGAGAAACTTGATGATCAGAAAAGTTAAGTAATCTGTCTAAACCAAACAGCCAGGAAGTGGCTGAGTGCAAGTTTGATTCCAGGCTAAGCTGGAGGCTCTGACCTCTCCTGGCTGCCCAGATCTGCTCCCTACCCCACTCAGGGCTCCCTTCCCCAAGAGGAGCAGGGGGTTACCGCGTGTAGGGCCCACTGGCGCCAGAATGCTTTGCTTCTTGCAAAAAGCAAGATACATACTTCAGCTGTTGGCATGAAGACAAATTCAATCTGGACTTGATCATATTTTTATTCTACCAAAGCCCTAGTAAACTATAGTTTTAATTTTTTTATTTTAATTTTTTTTTAGTTTTTTACTGGAGGAAAGGACCATGAAGACAAAAATGCTGCAGACCCATGAATTTCATAAGGCAGCCCTGCCCCCACTAGATCCTGGAGCTCTCTCAGAGTCTATTTTCTCTCTCTACCTGGAGGGACATGAGGCCTGGAAAGTGTAAGGAATATATCCTACGTTGCCCAGCAAGTGGATGATTAAGCCTGGACCCTTGATCTTCCCATCTCGCTTCTGAGCCATTGCCATGAATCGGAAACCTAAAGCTTCTTTTTGTTCCTTCTAGTCATAGGTGGGGGCATACATCTGAAATGGCCTTTGATGGACTTTTGCTCTTTGACATTTAACATCTCACAGGTTAACATCTCCATGACTTTTTAAAATAACTCAAATAGGGAAAGCACAAGGGAGAAATATGGTGACTCCAGCTGGTTCTTCCCTCAAGTTGCCACCGTTTCTATTAGATCCAAAACCATACATGAAGGGGCTCTGGGAAAGTTCAAAAGGCCTTATAGGGTTGAAAGATCATTATAAGAAAGCATTTATTGGGCTGGATGGTTAGAACCAAAAAATGAAAACAATTTCCTTTCAAAGCTGCCGGTGGACATTCTGGAACATCTATCTGCGTGGTCTACCTTTTGGGTTTAAATTTGTCAGAAGCACCCTTACGCAGACCCTCCCACTGGGAGTGGTGGTGGCCACCCCATCCCAGTCCCCATTCCTCCAAGGCCTCCCTCTGCTTCCTCTCCTTCTTGACGGCCAGAGACCCCACCACGACCAGGATCATTTCATCCTCCATCCATTCCTTCTGGGCTGCCCCTGTTGTTTCTTTTTAATGCCATTGATTCATTTCCTTCTTGTTTTGACCAGGCAAACAGCACACATCTGCTGCCACCAGGAGGTGTCAATAGTTCATACTGCTCAATTTGTGTGCCCCAAGCCCACGGTAGGGCTGATGGTGCAAAGCTTGATTCTCAAGTTTCCATTTCAAAGTATTATGCTGCATTCTTGGCATTAAAGATTCATAGGTTGAATTAAAGATTTATTTTAGGGGGTGCATTATTATAAGGCAAATCACGTTCTTTTCATTTTAAACATACTGGCTATTACGATTTCATCTTTTTTGCTAAAAGCTCAATTACATCAATATCACTCGAGACCCTCCAAACACTAAGCTAAAAGCCGGGCTTCTCAGCGGCCAAATGCCTATTGCCCTTTAAGGATTAACTTTGCTGAGAATGAATCCCATCCCTCCAATGCAGAGTTATCTCCCTAATAAAAAACGGAGCCAGTTACACCTTTGCTTAACACCTCTGGCTCGCTTCCTGTGGCTTACCAAATGAAGCTTGAACTTTTTCCTCTGTCTTACAAAGCCTTCCACAGCCTGAGCCCAGCCTGCCTCACATTTCCTGCTGTGTCCCCCACTTCCCTTCACACTAGAGGAGAGCAGGCCCTGCCAGAGCGGCCTCTCTTACATAGGAGGGTCACTCTTTCTGCACCCTTCATTTGAGACCTAGGTTAAGTGACACCCAAATGTCCCGCACCTTCAGGCAGAGTGCTCACACAAGTCTGTGTGCCTCTATGATCTGGTTTACCTGGCCATATCACAAAATATCTCTATGTGCATCTGCTACTCCCGCCACCCAACCGAGTTGCCAAAGATAGGAGTTGGAATTATTTTTATTTGTAACCCCAGGGTCCAGCACAGTGTCAAAAGCACACTCCATAAAGATTAGTAAGCATATCAATAAATGAATGAGCAACTGAATGAATCCACCTGCCCAAGGACTAACAGGCATGTGGTCAAGAGAACAAAACAATAAAATCACCAACATCATTAACATTTCAATTCTTATATTTGGTAAGTATAGAAAACACTGAGTAGATACAATTCTCCAGGGAGGCTTCTAACACCAGGAGGTGATTACATTAAGTGCAAGAAATCATCCACATGGTCCTAGCCTTGGGCTGGGACCTGAGCTTCTGAGCTTCATTTCTGTTGATCTGGTCTGATGAGGTTTGAGATGGGAGACAGTGGTCCCATTTGCAGTTGACCAAAGAAGTGTCTGCTTTACAAAGGGGCCATCCTGACATCACATCTTGGAGGAGGGTGTGAGAGGCAAGAGGTGGAAGCCCAAAATGGTGCCACAGATAACAGCCATATATCCTAGTTGAATGATGATAACAGCAATAAAAATGTTTTGACTTTCATCTATCTGATTCTTGTAGCTATTTCTTGATTAATTCTGACCTCAGAGGGATGCCTGGGTGGCTCAGTGGTTGAGCGTCTGCCTTAAGCTCAGGGTGTGATCCTAGAGTCCTGGGATCGAGTCCCGCATCAGGCTCCCTGCATGGAGCCCGCTTCTCCTCTGCCTATGTCTCTGCCTCTCTTTCTTTGTGTCTCTCATGATTAATAAATAAAATTTTTAAAAAATTCTGACCTCAGAGGGGAAAAGTTTAAATTAACCACTTCCAAAAGCCCAATGGGTTGCCTGCATTCTTTTAGCTCTGAATTGAATGACAAACCTCTGGACCACAGCAGGACCCCATAAAAAGATCTCTTTCCTCAACAGACATTTCTGATTTAAGGAGTCTACCCCATTTGATTTCATTCTGAGTCTCCATTTCCTGTTTCAGAAGAGAACCCTGAGTCTCACATCAATGCTGGAGGTATGAGCTATACACCAAAATGTGGGTGACAACTACCACAGCAACAACCATGCCAGAATGAGACCTAGCATCTTGGTGAACTACCAGCCAAATTGGATCCAAACTGTTCATCCTACACAACATGAAATAAGCCAAGTTTCACTGAAGAAAAATAGATACCTAAGACCTTACCTATGACCCTAAAGCAAAACCATATCTTCAAGATACTTTCTGAACTGATGTTTCATTCTGTTCCTGTATTGAATTCATATCAAGGGACATTTTTTTTCCAGGCAGAGAAAAATATTCAGCAAATTTGACCATGTTTATTGCTTCCTTCTCTTCCTTCTGCTTCCCTCAAATTAAATCGCATTCCCTCTTGGTCACCACCTTTCCATTCTGTTTCATCTTTGACAATATATATGCATGAATGACCAAAAAAAAGTAGCCAAAAGATTTTTATCTAAGTTGGCATAATATTTCATGTTTTCTCAAAGAAAAATTTTGAAATTCATAGCTGCCACACATATGATGACAGAATTTCCTCTTTTTAAGAAGCTTGAAAGAATTTGTGAAGGATGATCTTTTAATAGATTTCAAGTAGATGAAACATGTCCCTTTGCCATCCAGGTAGTTAGCCTGTGGGGCTTCTAGTTCTGACTTGCACACTGTTCAAACCTGACAGTGGAGTGCTAGTTAAATAAGAGAGTTGGAGGGCCATATGCCCGTTTGATTGTTCATTTGCTCATTCATTCATTCATTCATTCACTTATTCAACAAATATTCAGTGAGCCCCTCAGTGATCAGCCCTCAGCGGATCCAGGGGAATTAGTAGTGAATAAATCATAGCCCTCTTTGGAGTTCACAGATTGGTAGAGGAATGAAACAGCAGTGGATAAATCGCCCTAGGATCAGGGCCACAGAGAGGTAGCAAGGAACTCCGAGGACACCTTGCACCTCTGATTAATGGTAGTGACCATTTATTTACCCATTAATGAAACACCTATTTCCAGGGAATTTGACTTCAAGGACCTAAGTTTATTCAACTCTATTTAACTGCATTCTGTCAAGTAGGAAGTACTTGTAATCCCCAGAAGGGCCCCTGCACAGCGTCAGCAACATAGCATCAGCAGGCTGGGCTGAGATTAGAAATGACCTGGGGGCACCTGGGTGGTTCAGTCCTTTGAACATTTGACTCTTGATCTCACTCAGGTCTTGATCTCAGGGTTGTGAGTTCAAGCCCCATGTTGGGCTCCATGCTGGGCATAAAGTCTGCTAAAAAAAGGAAAGAAGAAGAAGAAGAAAAGAAAAGAAAGAAATGACCCAAAATAACAGTGGTAGCCAACTGACTGTGCGTTTACTTTGAGCTACTCACACTTCAAAGCACTTAAATTCATTGTACCCTCAAAACCACCCTCTAAGGTTGGTACCATTGTAATCCTCATTCATAAATGGTGAGCCTGAAGCACAGGAAAGATGAATGACTTGCCCAGGCACACAGTTTGTAAATAGAGCATATATCTTTATTTACTCAATGAAATACAATCTAGAGGTGTTCTCTGGAGCTATCTCCTTGCTGTTAGTTTTCTCTCTTTCTCCCTGTCTTTTATAAAAATTATGTGTACCATTCACAAAGGCAAACAAATGAAAAATCAAAATAAGTGCTTTGTGGGTTTGAGGATTCACAGGAATCCTCTGTTTTCTCAAAATTTAAACTTTTTAAACTTTTTAAATCTTCTATGAATGTTTTCATATAGGTCTAAAACATACAGCTTATATTTTTAAAAAGCACTAATGTGAAATCTAACAGGTAAAACTTATAATCTGAGCAAATGGGTAAAACATATAAAAGTAATAACTTAGTTTTTCTTTCAGTAAGACAAACTAAATTTAAAATGAAATCAGTAAAGTCAGGCTCCCTAAATTCATTTTAGAAACATGCACATAAAATCACCACAAAATTATAGGTTATTTTTTTTAAAAAAATGGGAACAAGCCCCTCCCTTACTTTTCAAAGATGAAAGAAGAAAGACTTATTGAACTCTAGTGAAATAAAGATTTGAGCATTCATTCTGCCTGAGGGACTGTACTTAATCATCATGCCTCAAATTCTCACTACTTAGAGATATTCCTTTGAATTCAAACATTGTCATCAGAAGGTTTCTATACTCTGTGTATTGACCTAAGAGGCAAAGAAGCTTATTATAACATATTAGTATCTTGTGATAAAATATTATCACTTAATCTGTAAAATTAGCTAACTACAATCTTGGAAAGCATTCAGGAGAACTATAAAATAATAGGACTCAGGGAAAGTAAATTTAATTAATGGTGAATCTTCATGGCTTTTCATGTCATTTTGAGAATTCTATTTCTTATTGATTTGTAAGAACTCATTATATATGTTAGTGAAAATCTGCTGGGTTTGATCCTTTGCATCTCTTCTCCTTTCTTCTGGTAACAGAATCACCCTGTATTATGAAAAATGCATTCCAGGTATTTTGTATGGCACTGACCTACCCCTCTCCCTGCCACAAGGGTAGCACATGATCCATGCCTGGCCAGAAACATTGGTGGATAAACTACTAGAACCTAAGAACATAAGAAAAGTGACCCTCTTCCAGCCACGGGCTTATTCAGTGATGGACCTGTGACCCAACCTGGACTAAAATCCTTCCAAAACCTTTCCTGCCAGAGCTTCAGAGAAATGGCAGTCTTTCCTGGGGGACTGTTAAGCTGGTAGGGTAGGAGGCGCTAGACTACAGACAACCAACATGGCTTCCTTATGAACAGAGCTTAGATCACTCCATCCCTGGACTTGCCAGTTACAGAAGCTAGCAAGTCCTCCTGTATGCTTCAGCAGTATTTGAACTGGATTATTTTCACTTCAGGAGAAAGCAGCCTTACAAAACCACATATTGAAGATATTAACGTTTTGTCTGCCACATATGTGGCAAGTGCTTTCCCCAACGTTTGTCTTTTAATTTTAAGGTTTCTGTCCTATAGAAGTGTTTCATTTTTAAGGAGTTAACTCCTTTCCCACTTTAATGTCTAGTTTTGTTCATACACTTCAAAACTACTCCTCAGAAGCCTTCTTGAACCAAAGTTAACAAATAGTTATCTTTTTTTTTCTAGTACTCTTATGGTTTTATTTTCACGTTTAACCTTTAATCCGTCTTAAATTTGTTGTATTGTCAGGTGTGTAATAAATCGGGAGCCAATTTTGTTCACAGATGATCAGTTGTCCCAATGTATTTAAGTTTCATAAAAAGCTTCCTGAGATTTCCTTGGCACTGAATATGTGTATGAATTTGGAGAGAAGTGATATCTTCATAATATCAAGTCCACCCATGCAAAAATGAGATGCACTCTTGAATTATTAAAGTTATTTTTATGTTCCTCAGTAGAGTTTAATAACTTTCTTTATACTGGTCCTGAGCAGTTTGTGTGTGTGTGTGTGTGTGTGTGTGTGTGTGTGTGTGTGTGTTTTAATTTTTAAATGAAGCTGTTTAAACCATCATATTTTCTAAATCACATTTACTGTTTATGATGCCTCTTGGTCTTACAGTTAGGATAGTAAAGCCCCAGTCTCTCAGTATTCCCTGGGTTTTTCAGATGGTCAATTTCAGTAACTGTAGATAATAGTACCCTCAACACCTCCTTTCTAATACATGAACCTCATTTCTTATTTTCACTAATTAATTGGCAAGCACTTCCAAAAACTTGCAAAACATATCCATGACTAGATGTGTTCATCTTCTTTCCAACTGTAATGATATGATTCTAGTGAGTTTCAGAGGTAAGCAAAATGAGATTATATATGATGAAATTATCAAACGTAGATTAAGATTCTATTCCAATTTTTATTGAGTTTTTCTTTTTCTTTCATGTGTGTTGTTGTGGCAAAAAAATTACCTGTGAAATGCACAGTTCTTACTTGTTATAGTTTGATTAGTTTTGAAAAATGCATATAGCCATATAACTCAGGGGCGTAACATAATCTAGAATATTTCCATCATTTCAGAAAGTTCCATCCTATCTTTTCCCTGTTGATCCCCATCCACATCCTGACTGAGTCAAGTATTGATCAAATTTCTGTCACTGTAAATAAGTTTTTTATTGAGATATAATTCACATACCATAAAATTCATCCTTTAAAAGTGTATGAGTCACTAGTGCCTGTGATACTCAAAAAATTTTACAATTATCCCCACTATCCAATTCCAGAGTATTTTGGAATATTCTGGAAAAAAAGAAACCTGTACCCATCAGCAGTCACTTGCCATCCCCCTTTCCTGGCAAATGGTAATCTATGTCCTGTCTCTACAGACTGGCCTATTCTGGTCATTTCCTATAAATGGAATCATGCAATACATGGCATTTTGTGTCTGGCTTTCAGTTACCATAATGTTTTTAAGGTTTGTCCATATTGTTTTATGTATTGTTACTTTCTTTTTATGGCTACATAATACTTCATTGTATGGCTATACCACATTTTGTTTGCCCATTCATTGGTTGATGAATATTTGGGTTGGTTTTTGCTCTTATAAATAATTTTGCTATGAACACTGCATACAAGTTTTTGGGTCAGCATGTTTTCCATTGTCCTGCATATATACCTTGGTCTATAGGTTAACTTTGCCTGATTTAAATTTGATATAAATGCAATTATACTTCTGGTGTGTGACTTCTTTTGATCAGCATAGGTTTTTGAGCGTTGTTCATGTAAGTTGTTTTGCTTTAGTTCTGGGTAATATTTCATTCTTATTTATTTATTTATTTTTATTTTTTTTAAAGGTTTTATTTATTTATTCATGAGACACAGAGAGAAAGAGAGAGAGAGAGAGAGAGAGAGAGGCAGAGACACAGGCAGAGGGAGAAGCAGGTTCCATGCAGGGAGCCTGATGTGGGACTCCATCCCAGAACCCGGAATCACGCCCTGACCTGAAGGCAGACACTCAACCGCTGAGCCACCCAGGCGTCCCTCACTCTTTTTTAAAAAAATTTTTTGTTTTAAGTAATCTCTGCACTCAACATGGGGCTCATCCTCATGATCCAAATCAAGAGTCATGTGCATCTCTGACCAAGCCAGGTGCCTCTGGGTAGTATTTCATTCTATGAATATATCCATTTGTTTTCCCAGTCTCCAATGGGTGGACATGTTCTCAATTAGGGGCTATTATGAATAAAGCTGGTATGAACTCGCCTCTATACATCTTTTTATGAACCCATGTTGTCATGTCCTTTAGGTATATAGCTAGGAGCTGAATTGCTAGACCAAAGAATAAGTGTAGGGTTAGCTCTACAAGAAAATATCAGAGTTTTCCATGTGACCGTACTACATCCAATTCTTACCAGAGATACATTCAAGTTCTAGTCACTCCACATTCTCATTAACTTTTGATATTTTCAGTCTTTTACAATTATAGTTACTCTTTTGGGTGTGTAGTGGTATCTCATTATGATTTTAATTAATATTTTTCTGATAACTAATGATGTAGAGTGTTCTTTTATGTGCTTACTGGCCATTTGTACCTCTTTTACTGTGAATCATCTGTTCAAGTCTTTTGCACATTTTAAAAGTTGTGTTGTTTTTTCAGTAATCAGTTATGAAAGTTCTTTATATGTTCCAGATACAAATTTTATGACTCATATATTTTTTGTGAATATTTTCTCCCAGTGTGTACTTTGTCTATTCATATTCTTGATTGTGGGATTTGATGAGCAGAAGTTTTTAATTTTGATGAAATTTTATGGTTATTTCTTACAGTATCTTTTCTAAGAAGTCTTTATCCCAAGATCATGAAATATTTCTCCTATATTCTCTTCTAGGAACTTTTTAGTTTCAGCTTTAACAATTGGGTCTATGATCCATCTCAAATTAATTCTTGTATATGGTGTGAGGTAAGGGTCAAGGTTCATCCCCACCCCCCCAACCCCCCCAGATATCCACTTCTTCCAGTGGCAATTGTTAAATGTTTTCCTTTATTGAATTATTTTGGAACTGTTGTCAAAAAATCAGTTGACCATGTAAATATGGATTTATTTCTGAAATCTCTATGTGTTTCATTAATCCATCTATTCTTACATTAATCCCATACTAGTTACTGTTACTGTACCTTCCTAATAAGTCTTGAAGTTAAGTAGTATGAGTTTTCCAAATTTGTTCTTATTTTTGAGGTTGTTTTGACCACTTTCATTTCTACTTGAGTTTTATAATCTGTTTGTCCATGTAGACCAAAAGCCTGTTGAGATCTTTATTGTGGTTGCATTTAATTTAGAGATCAATCTGGGGGGAATTGACATCTGAATTGTATTGAATGCTCAGATCCATGGATAACATATCTCTCTACTTATTTAAGTCATTCAGTTCCTCTCAGGAATATTTCATAGTTTTCAGTATGGTAGTCTTACACATTTTATTAAACTTATTTTTAAGGCTATATTTTTATGATATTAAAAACATTTAAATTTATTTTCCAATTTTTTGCTACTAGCATGTAGCAATACAATTAATTTTTATACATTTACCTTGCATCCTGGCACCCTGCCAAATTTATGTATTTTGGCACTTTTTGTTTTTGTAGTTACCTTAGGATTTTCTGTGTATGTAATCAGGATATCTGTGAATAAGGACAGATTTACTATTTACTTCCTTCTTTCCAATCTATATGCTTTTATTCCTGTTTCCTGCCTGAATTTTACTGGCTATAATCTTCAACCCAATGTTGAACAGAAGAAGTAGAATAGTATATTTTTATCTTGTGCCCAATCCTAAGGGGAAAATATTTAGTCGTTCACTATTAAAGCTATCGGACTCTCAAAGATGCTTTTATTAGATTGAAAAAGTCTTCTTTTATTCCTAGCTTCTAGGAATGTTTTTGTTTTTCTCCAAATCAAAGCACTCCACTGAAAAAGCACAGGTCTTTCCTCACAAGAAAAGAAATGTCCCTCATCGACTAGGCTGAAGCAGGAAAGAAGGCTAGTCTTAAACTAGAGGAGAGATGTCTCTCTTTCTGAGACCAAGAAAGGTTGGGTCTAAGAATCAGAGGAAAGAGCATGCTTAGCAAGATTACAGGGATGGAGACGAAGCAGCATAGACAAGCTGCAGTAGGCTAATCGTGAAGGTGAGGCTCTAAGTGAGGTCAAGTTAGGGCTTTGGGTTCAAGACACACCTGTAGTTTAATGGGGTGAACAATTCATCCAGGCTTGCCTGGCACTGTCTCAGTTTTAAAATTGAACGTTCCTGCAAACTCCCTTAGTTCTGGGTAAATTGGGATAGTTGGTCAACCCAGGTATTAGTCATATATTACTCTTTGTGTTGTATTGCTGATCCCCCAATAATTCAGAAAAACCTGGTTGGAAGCCCTAACCCTGTCTTAGCTGTACTTTGAAGAATAGGGCAGGGACATGCATCCACGAGCTAGAAGAACCTGCCCCAAAACTGAATTATCTGGTAAGAGGCAGTGGGCTGAGGCTATGCATATTAATCGGGACTGCAACACAGAAGTGGTCTTCTGGAACCCCAGGAGAAAGATAAGGGAGGCAATAGGGATGGGATGGAGCCTGGACTTCCTGTGGGTGCTTATACAAACAGGTCCTGACCTTGAACAGGTGAACCTGGGGACATCTGGGATACAAATTGTTCAATACATCTTCCTATATTATGTGAAAAAACACATGCCACCCTCAGAGTTGATTTGCCATTCCTTTATTTGTTTGCAAATATACAAGTGACATTTTTCATTCCTAACACCAGGTGTTCAGATGTAGAACTGCTTGTGCATCGCCGTCTTCTTCAATGGAAAGAGTTAGACAATTGTCTTAGGACCTGGCTCTACCACTTTCTAGTGTGAGGACCTTAGAAAGATTTCTTAAGGGACATCTGGGTGGCTCAGTGGTCGAGCACCTGCCTTGGGCCCAGGGCATCATCCCGGGATCCTGGGATCGAGTTCTGCATCAGACTCCCCACAGGGAGGCTGCTCTTCTGCCTATGTCTCTGTATCTCTCTCTGTGTCTTTCACGCATAAATAAATAAAATCTTTTAAAAAAAGAGAAAGATTTCTTAAATCTTGGAAGCATCACTTTCCCCACGTCTTCCATTCTTTAAGAATAATTCAGGAGAACTAAACGAGATAAGTGATAAAAACAGGGCCACATTATGAAATCCGCAGGCCCTTGGCACTCTGCCTTCATGGGTCCCTTCCTCCAAAACAAAGGGATAAAAAGACAAATATCATCCAGGTGGGATTCATTATTATATTCATTATTATTATATTAATTCTTAATCTTATTATACAAATTGATTAATATGTTCTTATATTATTATTAAATTTCTTATTTTCTTCTGGTTTTAAAACAAATGAAAATGAACACATTCCTGTGGGCTCTGAGGCTCCTACGCTAGCCCTGGTGTCAAGTGCTGGCACGGAATGAGCGCACAGTAGGTGCTCCCTGATTCTTATGCTCTTTCCCTTCCATCATACATCGAAAAGAGGTTTTTAAAAAACTTCGAGTGGCAAATTAAAATTCAAGAAATAAAGTAAAGAGCAAATGCTCCTCAAGCCAGTGGATGTCTGTAACAGCAGGTTTCACTTATAGTGAATATCACTTTACTGCTTTTAACAAACTTCAAAGAAAATGTTGTAAGGCCATTCATTCTCCATGTCTGTTTCACATCAGTCACAATTATATCCCGGCTTCACTTCTCCCCCCTTGTTATACCTCATAAATTGTGTAACCAGAATGTATGTGTAGTATATGGATTACATTAGGAATTGTCAGAAGCAGCCTGATAGTAAGCATCTGCACTCCCCCCACCCCTTTCTGGAGTATCTGAATTGCTCTGAAGGTACATTAAGGCACAGCACCAGCGATAATGGGGTCAGAAACACAGCTCGGGGAAAAGGACCCGACGTTCTTAAGGGTCCCTCTGGAGAAAACTGAAATTGCCACGGTCACGTTTAAACAACGGTGCAACACTCCTCTGATGAATATGCTCGCTTACTTGTTGCATGGTGGGCAAAAATGAAGACAAAAATCAAATGTCCAATGAAAGTGAAACCTCGCTGTGGATCATGGAGGAAAATGTGGGTTTCCAAAGCAGGAGAGTGTGGAACCCCCAGAGATGTCATTCCGGCAGAATTTTCTGTAGCAATGAAATATCTCTGAGATGCCCAACTTGGTTCTTCTCGGCTCCTTTCATTCCAAGTGGAGACCCCTGGGTGTTAGCAGCCATCCTTCCCATAAGGAAGCAACTAGGGAGATGGAATGACAACCAGAGGCCTCTCTGGAAACCTCATGGACTCCACAGAGTGCTCGATCCTCCCTCCAGCCCTCCCTGCCCCCACCCTGGTCCCCTCTCCCCACATTGTGAAGAACCAAGGAAATGACTCAGCAGTGGCCAGCAAATTTTTCTGTCTGAGAGATGCAATTAAAAAAAAAAAAAAGAGTTATATGGCCGAAGAATACAGATTACTTGTTCTAAATGTAAGAGCTTTAATAGATTTATATTTATCACTCTTGTTGCATTTATAAGATCATTGAAATTCAACACTGTCTCATTGATCCAGCAATGGGAGAGAGAGCTGCTTCCCACATGTGGCTTTTCCTGATAACCCGAGCTTTAGACCCTTTGAAGCACCAGTACCTGTGATAGTTGAATCTCTTCTTTTTTTTTTTTTTTTGGATAAAAATTTCCAAAATGTCACACGTGTTTTGCAGCCTTTCAAACAGACTTTCCTGAAACATAATTTAGTCTTTGTTGAGGGTCAGCCTGTGGCATTCTGCTAAATGCGTGGAGAGGGTGGATGCTGCAAGGACTCTGGCACGATGTGGGCTGGCTTCCCACGACACTCTGCTGTTGCTGCCGCTGCTCAAATTTGGGAACAGTTACATATCTCATCGCAGTCCCATTCCCATCCGCAGCGACAGACCAGAGCCTGCCGCCTCTGAGGGATGCTGGGAGTGTTAACACCTGCTACTACTATTTCAAGTGTTCCCCATGATGCTTGGGAGATAGAAAGCATTTTTTTTATATAGTATTAAAAAATGTGGAGAATAATATAAATAAAATGAATAAACAAAATGAAAATGTAATAAAAACTGTAATAAGCTGGGGCACCTAGGTGTCTCAGTTAAGATCTGTCTTCAACTCAGGTCATGATCTTCGGGTCCTGGGATCCATCCGCATTGGATTCCCTGCTCAGCGGGGAGCCTGCTTCTCCTTCTCCCTCTGCCTGCTGCTCTCCTGATTGTGCTCTGTCTCTCTCTTTCAAATAAATAAAATTTTAAAAAGAAAAACAAACTATAACAAACTGAGAGAGCATCTTGATGCTACAGACATGACATTGAAGGCTTCTTAGTAGGCCGAATTAATTCCACCTACCCTAGACGGCCTCAGAGCTCCTTAGCTTCGGTTCATGGTTTCCCTAACAGTTCTCTGTACAGTCTTACAGTTCTCTCCTCTCCATGGGCTCGGCGCTGACTTCAGCTCGTTTCTCCTCTAGTGTTTTGCTTCTAATATCCTGTGAGAATGGAAGCCTCATCAGGTTGGAAGGAAGTATTTTTTTAGCCAGAGCAGGTGAGGTCCAAGGCATGGCTTTAGATATTTTTTCCTGAGCTGGGGGTGGAAATGTACGACCATTAGTGCATTGTATTAGTCAGGATGGGCTAGGCTTTGCTGCAGGAACAGACAACCATAAAATCTCTAGGGGCTTGACACATCAAAAGTTTGTTTCTCATGCATTTGGTGTGTTCCCTTGGGCTGCAGAAGGGCTCTACTCAGTATGGTCATGCAGGGACCAGGCTGACAGAGGCCCCATGTTCATCCATGCTTCCACAGTCCCATGTAGAGAAAGGGGAAGTGGCAAATTGCTCAGTAGGTCTCATACATTCTGCAGAAAATCACATATGTCTTTATGCTTACATTTCATTGGTGAACATATTTGACTTCTCAAAGGCAGATAAATGCGATTCCTTTATGGGATGGCAATGAGGCTGAAGGAGAACTAGGTTATCTCACGCATGGCTTTGGGTTTATATATTTTAGCTAATAAAAATCCTATCTTATATTTATTGTGTGCCAGTGCTGTGCTAAGTGCTTTCCATGTAATACATATATCCCCCTCTATACATATGACAAAATTAAGACTCAGACTACTTAAGTCACTTGTTCACAGTCATAAAGATAGTAATAACATGGCTAAACTGATATTCAGAGCCAGCCTGACACCAAAGCCCCATGGTCTTAGCCAACTTTTTTTAAATCTCAAATACATTCTCTATCACTGAGGTCAATAAAAGCCTTGAAGTAGGGAGATTCCTGGCTGGCTTAGCCAGTAGAGCATGTGGCCCTTGCTCTCAGGGTCCTAAGTTCAGGCCTCACACTGGGCATGGAGCCTACTTAAAATAAGAAACTAAAATAAAATAAAAAAGAACCTTGAAATGAGTGACTTATCTTATTGTTTCATCTGTGCAATTTATCCACCAAAGAATGCTCAAAATTTCCTCTGTTCCTTGTCTGTCTTTCCACCAGAGGGACTGCTTTCTTTTTTTAGATTTTTTTTTAGATTTATTCATGAGAGACACAGAGAAAGAGAATGGGACTCGATCCCAGGATCCCAGGATCACGACCTGAGCCAAAGGCAGGTACTCAAGCACTGAACCACCCAGGTGCCCCAGAGGGACTGCTTTCAATTGAACACATACATTATGAACATTTACCATGCGCTTAGCTGTGAACATGCCATGAGGGATTCCAGGGCAAGGTCTAATAAACAACACTGTTCTTGAGCTCTGATTTTCTATAATCTTTTAAGAGAGATCTCCTGAATAAAACAATTAAAGAAGAGATATAAGATATAAGACATATGTGGGATCCCTGGGTGGCGCAGCGGTTTGGCGCCTGCCTTTGGCCCAGGGCGCGATCCTGGAGACCCGGGATCGAATCCCACGTCGGGCTCCCGGTGCATGGAGCCTGCTTCTCCCTCTGCCTGTGTCTCTGCCTCTCTCTCTCTCTGTGACTATCATAAATAAATAAGGAAAAAATATTAAAATAAAATAAAATAAAATAAAAAAGACATATGTATCAGAGTTAACAGAATATAGTTTGCATCATGTGCCACAGACCATTCTATTTGTTGTTGTCAGCATCAGGGGCTAGGAAGAAGAGTCTATGGATTGGCAAAACCTGGATAACAAAGGCGTTAATCCTAAAGAAGAGGATGTATGAAAGGGGAGGAAGTTGGCCTGATGGGAATGGGAAATGCAGGTTAGGGGGAAAAAGAGGCAAATTAGGAGGGACCTTGAATATCAGGGAAAAATCAAGATCCTATTCCATTGGTAAAGGGATAAAGAAAGATACAAGGCATGTGCTAATTATTTTTTTTTCAAAATCCTTAAAAAAATATTTTATTTATTCATTTGAGAGAGATAGTGAGAGAGCGCACAAGTGAGGGGGCAGAGGGAGACAGAAAAGCAGACTCCCGCTGAGCAGCAAGCCCAATGCAGGACTTGATCTCAGGACCCTGGGATCATGACCTGAGCTGAAGGTAGACACTTAACTGACTGAGCCACCCAGGTGCCCCATCTTTTTATAAATGTTTTAAAAATATAGAACATTGCAGATAACATGGAGTTTGTTTTGCCTTCCAACCCCAACCCCTCTTGGTTGCCATCACCACTTGTCTCCCAAGAAAAATCTACTCTCCTGATTTGGTGGGTAACTTTCCAGTTTGCATTTTTACATTTTTCTTCTACTGGTATGGAAGTTATGTATTCAATTTCTATACTTTAGGGCTACCCTTGTCTTAACATTTGCACCTAAATTAAAGTCTAGAATTACCCAATATCACTTACCTCTTTTGAAATAATGTGTGATCTAACTCTGATCTTCTATATCATTCATGGTTTTATGACTTAGAAATTTATTTCTACCTTAGTTTTAAACATTCATAGAGGAGACTTCAAAAAAATTTTTGTGTTTAAGTAATCTCTATAGCCAATGTGAGACTCAAACTTACAGCCTGGAGATCAAGAGTCACATGCTCTACCAACCGAGCCAGCCAGGATCCCCATAAAGGAGACATTTTAAATTATACTACTGAGGGTTTATTTAGCTCTACCCTACATTTATCCATTTCTTCAATGCTGCATTTTACTTCTTTTCCTTTTTTGCCAAAGTAAATATTCACATACTACCCAACACAAAGTGTTATTTCCCAAAATAGTTTCTTGATGTCTAAAGTTGACTTTATTTTACTTCCACTCTGGGATGATAGTGTGTGTCAGCATTTAGGTGCATTTTTCCTGTGGACCTATCCCTGTCTTTACAACACAATAGCTGTGTTGTGCCAACTATGGCTGCTTTTGAGAAGTACGCTCTTGATAGAAGGTAACATGTTCTTCTTCTTTCTGTTAGTTTTTAAGGCTAATACTCTGCAATTCAACTACTGTGTTTAAAAGTGGGTTTATTTCTAATTATACTGCATGGCACCTGGTGTGTTGCTTTAATTTGAAGACTCATGTCTTAGATAATGGTAATTTTTGACTATTATCTTTTTGCCTTTTACTCTATTTTTTTTTCCATTTGGAACTCTTAAGAAACCTATGTAAGACCTAATTTAATCAACTTTTGTATTTTCCATCCCTTTGCCTTTTGTGTTATAGCCTAGGTGATTTCCTCTGATCTGTCTTCCAGTTCACTTATTCTCTCATCAGCCACATCTACTTATAGTCCAACTGGCCTATTAGGTTTTCATTCCTTTTTTTTTTTCCTTCATTTTTAGAACCTCCCCCCGCAAAATCTGCCCATTTTCAAATAATTTTATTCTTGGATCGTGTTACCATTCCTTTTTTCATGTCTTGAAATGTTTTAAAATATTCATTTGAAATTGAATCTTTTTTGATTGTTATTCTATTATTTCTAGTTCTTGAAATGCAGGTTTTCTCATTTGTCCCGTCTATTGTGATTGGCTTCCTTTTGTGGTTTCTTTTCTTTTCTTTTCTTTTCTTTTCTTTTTTTCTTTTCTTTTCTTTTCTTTTCTTCTTTTCTTTTTTCTTTTCATTTTGTTTCTTTTTCATTTTTTCTTTCTGTAAACTCTTCTTTATGGAGATGACAGAGAAAGGGGAGTCTATGGAAGTTTCATGTGCTCTAGAGCATCCCTCTGAGTATTTTTACATTTACCAATTCTGGACAAGATTTTAGGAAAATTCTAATTTTGAGATACCTGAGTAATAGTACCAGGCCTTACACCATTGTGGCACGAATCTCTATTTTGGGGGGATGATTTCTACTACTCACATGGCCTTGTAAGCTTCCCTACTATTCCCTGAGACTTGTGGATGGTTTCACTAGTCCCTGACTCAGAAGATACTAGAATAGCTCTTCAGGACCCCTGGCTTCATGCATGTAGCCTGGTTCCTGTTCCTGGCACTCATGGGGCCTACTCAGGCCTACACGATCCTGCTCATAGTGCTTCAAGCTTCAGCTGCTGAGGCTTCTCTGTCCTATTGATTCACATGGGCACATTTTCATTTCACCTCTCTCTTATCATGGCAGCTCAGTATCTTGTCTGTTTCTGACACTTGTAGGTTTTCTTTTTTGTTTTTAAGTTTGAAATTGTGTTAAAAATTGGGGAGGGGGGATATGTTCACCCACATATCTATATATGTGTGAAGTGGAAGGAATTTTTTGTTGCTGTTTGCTTAATTAATTAATTAATTATCCATTCATTCATTAAAAAAAATTTTTTTTTAAGATTCCCTTATTTATCTTAGAAAGAGAGACTGCACAAAAATCCAAGTGGGGAGAGGGGCAGAGGGTGAGGGAAAGAAGCAGATTTCTTGCTGAGCACAACTGGATGAGGCTTGATCCTACAACCCAGAGATCATGACTTGAATTAAAATCAAGAATCAGATGCTTAACCAACCGAGCCACCCAGGCACTCCTGTTCATTCATGTATCTGTGCATCAGCTCAGGTTGGTGCTATTGAACTGCCTCCATGGAAAAAGAATTTTAAAGGAAAATGCATGGGACTTGGCAACTTGTTATGTGGAATTGCCCTAGTTTGCATTCCTACTCTCTCCAAAAGAGGCAATTCTGAGCTAAGAACTTGAGAGCAGGTATTTAATACGGAAAATGAGGGAAACACCAGTAGGGAAGTGAGGAAGTTAGAAAGAGAAGGGAAAATGGCCAATAATGGGTATTATCAAGTCATTTATTATTCTGGGCAACTGGAACTTAATCCTGGGGAAACTCGGGGAGTTCAGTTATCCTACCCAAAGGGGTAAGGAAGCTGAGGTATTTATACAACCTACTGTTGTCACTGGTTGAGGAATGCTGTCAAGAGGTAATCTGCCACCATCTCCAGCCTGCCACATGGATGGGTTTATTTCTGTATTGAGCAATACATTATCCCAAAACTTAGTGGCTTAATATAATGGTACACGTTTATGATCTCATATCCTCTGTGGGGGTTAAGGATTTTGGAATAGCTTAGCTGGTTGATTCTTCCCCTTGAGGTTGCAGTGAAAATTGGCAGGACTTTAGTTATCTGAAGACTTCACTAAGGGTGGAGGATCTAAGATAACCCACTCACACAGCTGGCTAGCCAGTGCTGGCTTTTGGCTGGAAGCCTCAATTCCTCTCCCTGTAGACTCTCCCATTGGACAACTCTAGGGTCCTCATGACAAAACATATGGCTTATGCCAAAGTGAGTGATCCAAGACAGAGCATGGCCACAGTGCCTTTTATGACCCAGTTTTCAAAATCACATTGTCATTTCCACCACATTTCATTTGACAGAAGCGAGTCAAGTCATGAAGTCTGGCCCACATTCAAGAGGAGAGGAGGGAGGAGTGTCAAAGAAACTGTGAACATATTTTTAAACCATCACAGCAGGCAAAGAGAGCTTTGGCAGCCAGAGATGGCCTCAGGCAAGGAAATGCAGGTGCTTCTGGAAATCAGGCAGGCTGAAGTGGGTAAGAGCAAAGGGGAATAGGTAGGGCACCATAGCGCCCTCTACAGAAATAAGTAAAGATGAGACCAATCCGTTTTCAAGACGTAAGGAAATTGACCTGTTACAAAGCAACATTGCAAAGGCCAAGGAGATGAAGAGGGGGTGAAGATTGGGACGTTTTAGGGATCAGTCTGCTGTGACCACTAAGAAAGAAAAATAATTGCCAATTAGATTATGATTCCCTATTGGCTGTAGGGTGTATCCCAGGTTCAGAGGCATGAATATGAGGGGAAAAAAATGACGTCTTAGGATAAAAAAATATAGTAATTGCCCAAAGAACTTCAGAGTTTTACATATACAATTTTTGCAAAAAACAAAACAAAACAAAACAAAACAAAAAAACACTCCTAAAGTTCATCTTCCATCTTGTATATAAACCATTAAATATTAGGCATAGTCAGTAGCATGATAGGGAGTCATAGGTTTGGGTCCTTACAGGGCCATATCTTAAAATTTTAATGAGTCACATTTTAATCTGCCCAAGCCTCAATCTTCACAGCTGCAAAATGAGAATAAAGTACTGCTTTGCCTCTCTTACAGGTGAATTAAAAACGAATTCAACGTCATTTTATTTTTTAAAAGATTTTACTTATTTGAGAGAGAGCGAGAGAGAGAGAGAGAGAGAGAGAGAGAGAGAGCATGAGCAGGGGGGAGAGGGAGGGGGAGGGGGAGAGGGAGAGGGAGACACAGACTCCCCACTGAGCAGGGGGCCTGACTGGGGTCTCCACTGCAGGATCCTGGGATCATGACCTGAGCGGAAGGCAGATGCACAGCCGACTGAGCCACCCGGGGGCTGTGCCCTCAACATCATTTTAAAATTAAAGTTTTATCAAGATGTGGGGTGCAGGTACCTGTGATGAATGTTCAGAAGCAGCCAGAAAACTCACAAGTAGCACGGAAGAAAAATGAACATTTTCTCCTTGGAGCTCAAGAAAAAAAAGAAGATACTGATTCCTTATCGTGCTAGTCAAAGTGGAATGATTCCTGCATTTTAAAGAAATTTCTCTGTTTAAAGACAAAATGGGAAAAAAATGGGAGTTGGTGGTTGGGGACTTGGGGGTAGTCCTCTGCAAGCAGTTGCTGCTCAGAAATGAATTGAAGGAGGAAAAAAACCCCAGTGGGTCATTTTCTAGCTGGTGCAATAAACCCAGGCTCAAGAGAGCCACATCCCTCATTGGCTGGAGCTAGCAAACCTGGTTATTGTTCACACATGGTCGTTTCCTAACGGTGCCTGCGCGAACCGAAACGGAGACAGAACTTGGGGCTTTCAGCCAGAAAAACCCGGGCTGCCACTTGGGGAGCAGAAAGCTCTCGATATAAAGAAATGACACACACCTGAGCAGGTCTGATATATATTCCTTTCTGCAGAGGGCAGTGGAGTACATTCCTGGGCCATTCATCATGTTGCTAAAATTAGATCCTGCTTAGAAGGAATGATATATTACTGATTACATAATAAAGATAGCTATATTTCTCATGAGAAACAGAAGGGAGAGATATATTTAGGCGTAGGGCAAATATATCCTTGATATGAAAAATGGATTCATTAAGTATTTAATCTTTATACCATTCCTGTGAAATAAATGCACACATACATCACACGTGTTTTAAAGTGACTTGATAATTAATATTGTTACACTTGAGAAAAATCCTGGCTCTCCATCGAGAAGTCATGTCAGGAGTCAGAGAAGGCAGGCCGAGTCTTGCCCTCCGCCGACGTCTGAACGAAGCAGCTTGGCTGCACTTTCAAAGCCAAGTGAACCATCCCATGTGCACGGAGGGGGTGAGTTGTGGGTCTGCACCGTGATTTCATCTGTCTTTTTTGGTGAGGCCCAGCGGGAAGTAAATGCCTCATAACATTTCTAAGGGTCACAGATTGGCAGCTGAGAAGATCCCACGTACCAAAAGGTCTCTGTTAATTGAGTAAACCTTCATTTTTCCCCTTTGCACAAATAAACCTGTTCCTCCTCTGTCTCATCCCACTCTCTCCTCCTAGAGCCTCGCCACAAAGAGCAACCCTCACATTTCTTAAAACCTGAAGCTGCTGAGGAGGCGTTTCCAGATATGCTGGCGGTGATATTCCAACTTAAAACAAACACGAGTGTGTTTGATTGGAGTTTAAACAAACACACAGATTTGTAGCACCTCGGGTGTCAAAGATCAGTAAAAACAAATCTGGGTGGAATGAAAGAAGAACATAATTCTAAGAATAATAGCTTTGAATAGTAGATTGACCTAACTAAAGATTATTTTAAAGAGATTATGGGTAGGAGAAAAATACGAACAGGCTAGAAGGAGTTAAAAGCTCACTCCTTGTATGTTTATGCTGTGGGAAAAGAACACAGATTTTGAAGTCAGATGGGCTTGGGTTCTGGTCCCAGCTATGGGATTTTTAGGCAAATGACTTAACCTATCTTGAGCTCTCCTTCATCTGTAATATAAAAATGAAAATCCTCTAGCCAGGCTGTTCTACAGGTTGACTGCATGCACGGCAGTGAATAAGACGCCAGCAGCAGTCCTCTTTCATTCTTCTTCCCTTTGCCTCCACCCACTTACACGAGCACAGGAAGGTGAGGCCAGAAACTCTTTCCCTCTCTCGGTGATGAAAAAAAGAAAGAAAAGAAAAAAGGAAAAGAAAAGAAAAAAGAAAAGACCTGCTTTCACTACTTTACCAGGCTAGAGGTAAACGTTGAAGTTCTAGAGAATTCATGCAAGGACACATTCATGCAGCAAGTCCTCAAATTGGTCAGGATAAGCTAGGCTCTGCTGCAACCATAAACACCCTCTGCCGCTCTGTGGCTTAGCACAAGAAAGGTTCATATCTTTTTCATGCCATCTGTCCAGTGTGGGCCAGCAGGTGGCTGAGCTGTATATAGTCACTCAGAGACCCAAGGCTCCACCATCTTTTGATGAAACCATCTGAACATGAGGCTGATGGTTCATCGTCTGGTCGGGGCGGGCTACAGGGGCCAATGGTGACAACAAAATAGCAGTAGCTCTTGATTGCTTCCACAAGGAAGTGATACGTGACACTTCCTCTCACATTTCAAAGGGTCAGGGAAATGCAATGCACCCAGGTGCCTGGAGAAGAGGAGGTTGGGAGCTGAAGCCCCTGTGCTGGAAGCCAGGTGATGAACCCAGGGTGCCTAGAACAACTGGGTGTATAGGCTTCCCACAACCCTGGCTGCGGTTGCAGTAGCCCTGGCTTCCCTGCTTCCCTGGGAGAAGGCTGCTTTGTAGTGTGGACCTACCGGTCCTGGACAGAATCTAACCCAAGCCCGCCGTCTCCTCAGGTTCATGCCTTTGAGCGGCACTCTGTGGTTTTCACTAGTGACCTGTCTAAGTGGTTTGCACACCTTTCTCATGCCCCACTGAGTTGCCAAATTTTGGACACTTCACAGCCATGTGATCACCACTGTCACTGTGTCACACCTTATTTTCACTCCGGGTCAAAGTAAACTCCCTGTGTAGCTGATGTCTGTATGATGTTCACTTCTTTCCAGAAATGCTCCATCAGCACCTCCTCTGTTTGCCTCCTACCCATGGTGGACTGATCTCACTAATGGTCCCCATCCCTCACACCTCCCCTTGCCATGTGACTGCTAATGAGGTGAACGCATTTCTTTGTGAATCCAAAGGTCTTGTTCAGGGGTCCACGTTCAAGGTGATGGATCTGTCAGAGGATTTGGTGGTGGCAAGAGGTGCCAGGCTGTGATGAGTCGGGAGGGACACCACTGTGATTTGGGTCACCCTACCCATTTGAAGCAGGACCCCAGTTGGTGGCTTGGGGCACGGGGAACAGGGCCTGACTCCAAGAGGAAGAGGTTGGCAGGTCTGTGCCTGACTACGTACCAGCGGGCTGAGAAACCAGGAAGGTAGTCGAAGAGCAATCAGGAAATTGAAGACCAGGCCCAAGGGGAGGGTGAAGTGACAGCACCACTAGGCTCATCAGAACATGGTGTGAAAGACTAGTTCTAGAAACCATGGCGATGTGGACACAGGGATTCTGAGCTGAACGGGAATCGGGCACCTGTACCTGAGGGCCTGGGCAAAGCAGAGGTCAACAACTGTTGCTCACTTTCCTCAAGAACAGCTGCTGGCCGTCTGTTGACCCGCAGTGGTTTTCACCCCTCCCTGTGATTCAGGAAAACATACTAGCGCCTGAGCTCACCCCGAGGTCAGAATTTGATTGGTCCTCGTTGGTAGGATATAACATTATCAATAATGTGCAGCCTGAGTTGAGAACCATTTAAACAGTCTGCCTGTACCCCCTGCAGGCCCCTGCCCCAGTACAGGACTGCTCTGACTTTTTTTCTTTTTCTTTTTTTTTTTTTAAGATTTATAGGTTGATTTGATGAGGGGGCAGGAGCAGAGGAAGAGGGAGAAAGAAACTCAAGCCGACTCTGTGCTGAATGCAGAGTGTGATGTGGGGCTCAACCTCACGATCCTGACATCATGGCTTGAGCCTTGAAACCAAGAGTCAGACACTTAACTGACTGAGCCACCCTGGTGCCCTTGCCCTGATCTAACCACACTTGACTGAAGCACTTCTGCCTCCAAGTTTTTTTTTTTTTTTTTAAGGTTTTATTGATTCATGAAAGATGAGAGAGAGAGAGAGAGAGAGAGAGAGAGAGGGAGGCAGAGGAAGAGAGAAAGAGAGGCAGAGGGAGAAGCAGGCTCCATGCCAGGAGCCTGATGTGGGACTTGATCCTGAGACTCCCGGATCACGCCCTGAGCCTAAGGCAGGCACTAAACCGCTGAGCCACCCAGGGATCCCCTGCCTCCAAGTTTTAAAGAAAAAAATTAATATTTGCACACATGTATACAGGGATGAGACAATCTTTTTTTTTTTTGAGAATAACTTTTAATCTGCTGATTACACATACAAGTTATTTAAAACCTGTAAGTTGACCACATATAGGCATTTGACCCAGCCTCATATTTGTATGTCATCCTCAGTAATGACCTGGGTCCTTAAAAAGACAGGGAATGTATCGTAAGCCCTCAGAATACTTTATGCTACGGAGATTCCTTAAAGATTCATCTTAAAGCAGATGGTGGCAATTTAAAAATGACACAATATTGGCCTATCGACATATTTTTAAAATCTATTCTCACCAAACCCTGGAACTCTAGGGTTCTTAACACAAAGTACTATGTGCTAAAGAGAAAATAAAAGAGATGCCAGAATACACCTCAGATAAGGGGTTCTTTGGGATCTGGGGTTGGGGCAGGCCTCTTGGAGAAGGTGCCTCTTGATTTCAGGCCAGAAGAAACTGAACACAGCAGTTATGTGACCATCTGGGAAAAGATTTCCAGGCGGAGGGAACTGTCAGGAAGAAAGTTCCTGCTGAGGATTCTTGCTTGATGATCAATGAAAGAAGGCCATAGCATGGCTACTTGAGATGATGCTCACCAAAGTTATTTCCTCATCCAAACTGGTGAGATCCTCA
This sequence comes from Canis lupus familiaris, assembly GCF_011100685.1. Taxonomy (NCBI): domain Eukaryota; kingdom Metazoa; phylum Chordata; class Mammalia; order Carnivora; family Canidae; genus Canis; species Canis lupus. The sequence continues at coordinate 60,309,647 of NC_049223.1, read as the reverse complement.
ACCACCTGAAGGGCAGAAAGTGAATACCACAGAATAAATGAGGAATAGGAGCTTAATATATTTTTAAAGCACCATGAATAAGCACAGCTGGTCTTATAGACAGTATTCTGGGGATGGCATTATACTCTTTTGCATACCATTTATAAAGAACGGAGACAGGCATGGCCCTAGTCAGTTTTCCCTATGAGTGATACAAAATAATCTTTTATTAATCTTATTTAAAATTTGTTACCATTGTACATGATCTCAGAAGACCAAGTGGAGAACATATTATACAAATCAAAGGAATAAATGAATATGAAAGAAAAGACAATTATATGCCCAAACAAAAATTTCTGCCCATTCTGTTACACTATAAAGCATTTTGTAGATGTAAAGATTGCACATAAATATTAAGTAAATATATTAATGTAATCTTCCTCTGGGTTTTTAAAAGTAAGAATCTCAGTGGGCAAAGAGTTATAATTTCACATTTAAAAGTTCTCTCAGGCCCATGTTTTCCAGCATCTAGCAGTTACCACAGGAAAGTCGCTATCTTGGTGGAGATGATGAGGGTGATGGTTGAAAGCATTGAGTTGGGAGTAGATAGAACTAGGTTCAGGTCCCTACTTTGCCATTTAATAGCTGTGTGACCTTGGACAAAGCAGATCAGCTATCTGAGCCCTCATTTTGAAATGTGCAAAGTGTTAACATTTCTTCCTAATTCAAATTATTGTTGTTGGAATAAAATGAGATTATTTAGAGAATGAATGTAGAACAGTGCATGTGACATCCTCACGCTCATGATCACCATGTCATCTCATCAGAGGACATGGGTATGTAAGGATCACATACTTAAGTAATTGGAAATACACAAGACAGGCTCAGGATAGACTGTGGCACGGCAGTTGCCCTCACACCAGCAGACTTGGCATGGTCAACAGCTCTTCATAGCTTTATCAGTCAGTCCTCTCTGAAGAATCCAGAAAGGAGAGGATCAGCTTGTTGCCAACCGGTTGTACATACAGCGTAGCCACTTTGGCTTCTAATTCTTCATTAAGGAGTTTGACAATAGTCTTAAGAATGACTTCTGGAGAGAATTCCTGTCACCTGGAAACTCAAAGGATGCTGCCAATCTATATAAATAGGAAGCCAACTATACGATAATAATTTACTCTGGAGAACTGTAAAGACTAATGTTATTCATGATGGTGAAAGATATTCCGTTTTAGGCATATTTCCTGTGCTGCTACAGGGGGATCAACATATTTTCCCTTTTCCATTCAAAACAAAGACAGTGCATTAATTAGAAACATTGGGATTTATTCTAGGGAACAACTTGGAATATAAATTGAGGATGAAAAGGACCCCATAATCAGGAAGCATCCACCAAGACCTCAACTGCTGGTAAGGTTATATACACCTTCTTGAGCTCTACTGCTCTCTGTCGTAAGATTCATTCTGCTTAGCAGCTTTCAACCTTCCATGGAATAACTGATTAAAATAACCACAGCCTCATGCTTCATCTTTTAACCAAAGGGTGTGAATGTTTCTTTACTGGCATCATCAAAGATCTGGTGTATCCAGAAGAAAAACTTCATTTCCTGTTAGATCAAAAAGAAAATAAGATTTTAAAAACAGGCTGATACTACCAATTACTAAGTGATTTTATAAACACAAATTCTTAAGGGCTTGGTACATTTGCAAGCACACTTCATAATCAAAATAGATGGATCCTGTAAGGCAAACAGCTTACTAAAGTTTCATGGAAAAAAAGTAATGAACCCACAGTGAGGACTTGGGTTCAAGTCTTAGGTCAATTATTGAGCAGCTGAGTAGCCTGAGGCTTGGTCACTTCACTTCTTAGAATGTATTTACTCATCCATAAAATGGGAGTGGTGGTATTTATTTCAGGTTCCTTGTAGCATTGTGGTGGAAATTAAAACAGATAGTGTGTGTGGAAGTGCTTTCAAACTGCAAGAAGAACTGCTGTGTAAATGGTATTGTTATTACCAATTTCTAAGAATTATTGAACACCATATCCTTAGACCATATCAGCAAGCTGACACCTGACAAATGAGAACTCATTACTGTGTCATATCCCATTGTCTGTAGCTGTTTTCATTCTCAGCTGATAGGGTGGGCCTCTGTTGCCCTGTCAGCATAAATCCTTGGTAGAGGGCATTTCTCTAGAAGTGGAAAGGATTTCTAACTCCTGTCCCATCCTGTACCTTTCCACATACCCATACAGCCAAATGAAGGTCACTCAAAATTCCTCAAGCAAGAAAAGAGGAACATAGGAAGGATGTAGACACCTCCGTTTTAGGTTTTTCCATTTTTGTCAAGATTCTCTAGAGATCTGAATGGCCATAGTCTCCACTTCTGAAATTGCTGTGTAACAATAACTAGTTATTTACCATTTGTTGAGCACTTAAGGCAGTTGGTCATAACATAAGCTCCTGATGTAGAATATTTGACTTAATCATTACAACAAATATGAAATACTGGTATGGCCCTCCATGGACAAATTGGGAGATGAAGACTTGCAGAGGCTGGGCAACTTTCCTGAGGTCACATAGCTAGCTCATAAGTGGCAGAGTCAGTCCTACATCCCAGATCTGCATGGTCCCAAAGTGGATGGTCTGACCACTACCTTGTCAGATTTTTTCCTAAAAATTTATTCTGTTGTTACTCTTAGTTTTGTCTGAAATTTTCCCTTGGATAGGTTGTTATGTGGCACATCGGCTTCTTCCAGCATCCAAGTAGGTACTGTCAAATGATTCATTTTTGCATCCAACAAGTATTTATTGAGTATCTGCTATCTGCCAGCTACTGCACTGCAGTGGAAGGGTGTGGGGCATGACTATGAATGAATACAGTCCCTTGATCCTACAGAGCATCCTTTCTCCCTGAGACATGCTGATGCATGAGGCTTGAGGAAAATCTCTTCAAATCAAAATACAGACTCATGATCACTATTGTTTATGAGAAGGTTCACCTTTGGCTTCCTTTCATTTCATTCCTTCAATCAGTGAAACCATGAATATTAGTCAGGTGCCTCTGAAGACTCAGATACTGTACTAGCCAATCTAAAGATAATATTGTATCAGCTACACCCTTTATTTACTCACAGTTACTAAAGAAATACTAGGGAATACCATTAAGATATGGTAATTCTCCGTTAACCATCCTGATGGGGGAAGGAAAATAGTTGGGATAAAGTGTGTGTACATGTGTGTATGTGTGTGTATCTCTTCCAGGTGATACATGTGTAGACCAAGAATTTGAGTGTGACCAAGAATTTGAGACTCTTTCCATTTTCAGCTTTTATAAAGAACTTTTGAGTTTGTAAACAATCCTCTTATTTTGTTCTGTAGAAGAAGTACTTATACATAGTACAACAGCAAAGAATTTAGGGAAAATAGGGACACTTGGATGGGTCAGTGATTGAGCATCTGCCTTCAGCTCAGGATGTGATCCCAGGGTCCTGGGAACAAGTCCCACATCAGGCTCCCCCCAGGGAGTCTGCTTCTCCATTCTGCCTATGTCTCTGCCTTTCTTTCTCTGTGTCTTTCATAAATAAATAAATTAAATTAAAAAAAAAAAGAATTTGGGGGCAAAAAGAGGTAAAAGGAAAGGTGAAAACCTCCCTGGATAATCTAGGGGCTGAGCAAACTTTTGAATGATTGTCATTGTTTTTAATGTGTTCCCATAGTTTCTGAGCACCCAGATCAAATCGAGGTTTCTTTTTTCCCTGAATGGTGATACCCCTCTGGACTATAAAACTTATTTTCATATTTTGGGGACCCTTTTCTTTGGAGAAATGTAAACTCCCTGAAGGAAATAGCCCTGCTATGTTCTTTACACCCCCAGTGGACAAGTTGGGTCACATAATAGGCACTGCATATGTACTTGCTGATTAATAGATTATGACTCTTAGAGAGGTAACAGTAGTACATGAAGAATTCCAGAGACCAAAAGCAAAGATATATTACCTAAAAGCCTTAATCTTCCCATCTGCTAAAGGCACTCAGTGTAGAGTGGTTAAGAAACCAAATTCTATCATTTTCTATTTCTGAATGTTTAGACAAATTACTTAATCTAATTGCCCCTCAGTTTATTCTCAACTATAAAACTGAGTATAATAAGATTGTCTAGACTGGAATGTCACTGTGAGGATTAAGTTAGTACAAGAATGGCATTTACAACACTGGCATGTAGAATGTATGATAAATGTTAGCTATTATTATTTGTGATTTTTTCTCTTATTTCTGAGGATGCAAAAGTCTTTCAAAATGAGAAAATAAAACATAATATATTATTTCATTCCAAAGATGATAGAAAATTTCATCCTTATCACTGCTTAAGTTTAATTTAAATAATGAAATTCAAAGCTGACCTCCTGGTAAAGATGGCAGACTGCACACATGCATCTACTTTCACTCAGCTTCCTAAAATGGCAGAAAACGATCTTTTAAAAGGATGAATCTTCAGGGATTTGGAGAAGAAGAGAGGAGATGACAGCAACAAAATTTTCTCTTTTTTAAAAGATTTTATTTGTTTATTCACACAGAGAGAGGTAGAGACACAGGCAGAGGGAGAAGCAGGCTCTCCAGGGGAAGCCCCATGTTGGACTCAATCCTGAGCCTCTGGGATCATGCCCTGAGCCAAAGGCAGACTCTCAGCAACAGGTGTCCCAGCAACAAAATTTTTTTTAGTCAGCCTCACACATATGGAAAGTAAATTCATAACAGCCCCAGCATTGATTTGAAGAACAGTGGGGAAGGATGGAGTTTGAAGGGCAAAACACAGCAGAGCATCCAAGAGATACGTATACATAAAAGATCTAAGTGTAATTAGCATGCCAGGAAGAAATGATAAGAATTAATATGTAAGAATCTTCAAAAATGAATGACAGATATCAAACAACTATTCCAAGACACTGAAAGAATACCAAGGAGAATAAATGCAACCCTTCCATAAGAATCTCCACACCAAAGGCATATTATATTCAAACTGCTGAAAACTAGGGACAAAGGGAAAATTATGAAGGCAGGCAGGACAGAAAGAACATTCGATATAGCAGAATAAAAATGAAAGATAAGAATACCACAGATCTCTCATCAGAAACTATGCAACCCAGAAGATAATGGATTATGTCTCTGTAATTGAATAAAAATCTGTCAAATCTGAATCCTATACCCAGCAAAAATGTCTTTCAAAGAAAAAACAAAGGAGAAATAAAGACTGCTGAACACAAACTCAAACCACACCTGAGTGAATTCATTGCCTGCAGACCCATGCTGTAAATAAGGTTAGAGGAAGTGCTTCAGGCAGAAGGACTCTAATAGCAGACAGAAACTGGAATCTACAACCCAAAGAAACTGAGCACCCTGGAAATGAAATAACTAAAGATAAAGTTCAACATCCAGTTTTTATTGTTTTCAACTGTTCTGGAAGATAACTCTCTATAGCAAACATAGTAGTCTTGTGTTTTTATGGCATATGTAAGAGTAAGTATGTGGCAGCAATAAAACAGGAATGTGAGCAAGACATTCAGGACTGTATTGGGGTCCTTACACTCATCATGAAACAGAATATTATTTGAATGTAGATTTTAATTATATAAGACATATACGGTAACCTCAAAGGTAGCTACCAAATTTTTTTTCAGAGGTGTCCATGAGAATCCAAAGGTGGAAATAACATTGAATCATAAACAGGGCTCAATTAATCAAAAAGGAGGCAAGCAGGATGGAGAAAAGACACAAAGAACAAAAGGAGCAAATAGAAAACAGTTGGTTAGATGATAGGTTTTAATTCAATAGTCACATGTGATGTAAACTACACTAATCAAAATTTAGATCGTTAGATTAGATAAAGAAATAAGAGCCTACTATCTGCTGCCTCTAGAACCACCAACTTAAATATAAAGACCCAGGTTGGGAGAAAAAAAAGAGATGTCTTGTAGACACTACGCAAGAGAAAGCTGAAGTAGCTTTATTAATATCAAAGCTGGCTTCAGGGGTGCCTGGGTGGCTCAGTCAGTTAAGCATCTGCCTTTGGCTTGGGTCATGATCCCAGGGTCTTGGGATCGAGCCTCATGCTGGGATCCCTGCTTCCTCCTCTCCCTCTCTCCCTCTCCTTGTTCATGCTCTTTCTCTTTCTCTTTCTCTCAAATTAATAAATAAAATCTTGAAAAAAAAGTTGGATTCAGACAAGAAATTTCACCAGTAATAAAGGGGCTTATTACATAATGAAAAGAGTTTCAATTCTCAAAAAAAGGACAAAAGCATTGATAATTGGATGCCTATAAATTCAAAGCTTAGGGGTACCTGGGTGACTCGGTCAGTTAGGCATCTGCCTTCTGCTCGGGTTATGGTCTTAGGGTGCTGGGATCAAGCCCCACATCGGGCTCCCTGCTCAGCAGGGAGCCTGCTTCTCCCTCTGCTCCTGCCTACCACTCCCTCTGTTTGTGCTCTTCCCTGTCAAATAAATAGATGAAATCTTTTAAAATATTCAAAGCTTAGGACAAGTGGTTAAATGCCTTGCAAAGCACATCTTACCAACATCAGCACAAAAGAAACAGAAAAATGCAAACAGAATTCATTTTGTATTTTCAAATTGAATTCATAATTAAAAACCTTTTGACAAGGCAAAGCCGGGCCCAGATGGCTTTTACTCACAAATTCTATCAAAATTGTAAGAGAAACACAAATATCAGCTTTACCCCAAACTCTGAGAATATAGAAGGAGATGCTATTTGAGTTGGTTTAGGAGGCCAGCATGACCCTGTTCCCGAAACCTGACAAAAACATTACAAGAAAAGAAAATCAGAGATCAAGATGGTGCATGAGTAAATATATACAAAATCCTTAATAAAATATTTTAAAAATCAAATTCAGCATCTTATGATGGGGATAAATATTACTAAGAAGTGGAATTTAGGCCAGGATTGCAAGGTTGGTTTTGCATTTTAAAATCAATAGTTGTAATTCACCACATTAATAGAATCAAGAGAAAAAATTTGTCGATGCAAAAATTTTGACAAAATTCCACACCGATTCATGAAAAAAACCCTCAAAAAACTAGGAAATGAAAGGAATGTCATCAGCCTGATAATGAGCATATACAAAAGGAGGATAGTTAATGTCATACTCAGTGGGGAAATATTGAATGCTTCTTACTTCAGGAGGTATGATAGTGACAGTAATAGTCACTGTCTCCACTTCTGTTTAGTAATACACTGAAGGTACTAGCTAGTAAAAAAAAAAAAAAATGTGAGAAAAATTGAAAAAGTTTACAAATTAAAAAAAAAGCAAAACTGGAAAAGATATACATGATCATATATATAGAAAACATTCTAAGAAATCTACCAAATTTCAATGTCCAAAGTTCCAGAACTGAAAGCAAATTTGGTGAAGTCTTAGGAATCAAGGTCAATATGTAAAATGTTAATTATATTTCAATTTTCTTTACCAGTGAACAATTAGAAGATAAAATCAGAAAGCAGTTTATTTACAATCACAGGAAAAACATAAACTACCCAAAAATAAATTTAAGGAAGTATATGCAAGACTCATATCCCAAAACCTACTCCATAAGCCATGTGACATGTGACATGCTTAGGGATTGGAAAAGTTAATATTGCTGAAGTGTCAGTTCTGCCCATATCGATCAATAGAGTCAGTGTGATCCCAATGAAAATTTCATGAATCTTTTAGTAGAAATTAACAAACTGATTGCAAATGTCTATGAAAATGCAAAAAAGGAGGAATAGGAAAAAGAACCTTACATAAAGCACACATTTAGAAGACTTACACTGTGAGCTTTCCAGACTTACTATGAAACCACAATAATTAAGACACTATACTGTTTACATAAAGACAGATAAACAAGTCAATGAAGCAGAATAAATTCCTGAATGAGATCGACACATATGGTCAGTTGATTTTCATAAAAGGCACATGTACAAACACACACACACACGTGCACACATCCACTGGGGAAAGGAAAGTTTTTGCCACAGATCACGTTAGAATAATTGTATATCCATTAAAAAATTACAAAAAAAAAAGAAAGAAAGAAAGAAAAAGATCCTACTTTCTACCTCACACCATACACAAAACTTAGGTTGTGTCAGGCCTTAATGTAAAATCTGAAACCATAAAGTTCAATGTTTTCTCAAAGAAAACATAGGAAAATATCCGTATGATCTAATGGTTGGCAAAGATTTCTTTGACAGGACACAAAAAGCCCTTCTTGTAAAAAAATCATGAATAGGACATAATCAAAATTTTAAATTTGTGCTCATTGAGCAACACCACAGGAGAAAAGACGAAATACAGGTGGGGAGAAATTTTTGCAAAGCCCATTTCTGACAAAGGACAGGTTGTCTAGAAATACAAGAACTTCTCCGATTGGGTAATAAAAGAGAAGCCGATAGCAAAAGACTGGAAACAATGGGAATGGTCATCAGCAAGTACATCTGTAAACCAATGATAGTATACTCTGCAGTGGAAACGTCATTCGGTCATTAAAAGGAATAGATTTCTGCATGAGTCTTAAAAACATCATTTTGAGCAAAAGCAGCCAGATGCAAAAAAGTACCTACTGTATGATGCCATCAAAGATGTTCTAGAGAAGGGAAATGGAGTCTGTGATGGTAGAAAAAAAGCGATTGCTTCATGGAGGGGGATCAACTGCAAAGGTGTACCAGGGAAGTTTCTGGGGTAATGGAAATACCCCACAGTTGGATGGGTGTACAGTGAGGTGGGTGCATTCATTTAAAACTCATTGAACTGTACATTTCAAATCTGTGCATTGCATTGTACATAATTACACTTCGACTTAAAAAAAGGAGTAATTTAAAAAGAATACCTTAATGGTAAGTGAAAGGAGCAAGTTACAACAATATGATTCCATTCATAGAACATTCAAAAATAGGCAAAGCGAAACAGGCTATTTCTCACTGTGAAATTAATTTCTAAACAATCTGCCACAAGAGCTGAAAGTGGTTGCCTCTGGGGAAGAGGAACTGGGGAGACTGCTATTTTTCTTCCCAAAATTTAGACTATGTGATACTTTGAGAATCTGTGCATATCTAACCTCAGTACAAATAAAGACCAAAAAGAAAAAAAAAATCATACCCATTTGCAGGCTGGTGATCTTAGCTTCCATGGAGAATTGTTGACATTCTCTTCAGCTAGGGAATTATTTCTGGTGGGTGAATCATGCAGAAACTTTGGGCCGCTACGTCTGGGGGACGGCGTCCATTTGCTGTTGGTTGTATATTCTGGGCCACCTTGTTACTAGTCAAGCATGAAAGACAGTGCGGGGGGCGGGGGGAACCCAGCACATCAAGTGTGACAATACACTGCAAAAGTGTGCCTTAATTTAGAATACGGGTGCAGAACGGTGACAGGAAGCCGCTCTGCACTCCCTAATTACAAAGTCTCACTTCCACCAAGCTGACACAAATGTTAAGTCAAATTAAATATTGTCTAATTAACTAGCATACACGGGACTTCAAGACTGGTGACTAGGTATTATTGGGCTGAGTAAGTGAAACGCAGGGACTTGCAGCGTCTCGGCCAACCCAGATCTGCTAGCTCAGCCAGCTGCGACAAGGGTAGGCCATTTTGTTTTCACACGTCTCTCCTTCAGGGCCCTGCTTGTAATATTTACAGAAAAAGGCAATGCTAGTAAACAGTTTCACACAATGAGGTGTGAGAGTGGATAGGGGCCTATTCAAGCTCTGAACTCCCCTGATGAGCTGCCAAAAGTTGTTATGAATGGCCCGGCTGACAGGGTGATGACGGATAAAGCAAAAACAAACAGCTCGGGTAATTCATGAAAACACACAGCACCAAGACAACTCAAAGTGGCGAGTGACAGTTAAGATAATGGAATTTTGGAAGCTTTTCTTCAGGGGTCCTTGCCATACAATTATTCTGTTAATAGATTCTCCCTTAATGTGGCTGGATCTTCAACTTTTATTCCCACTGAATAATATTTATTATAACCGGTGCCACAGAAGCACGGGCCCTGGCCTTTCAAATGATGGTCAGTTTCTCATACAGAAACCGGAGCGGGATGAAATTTTTTTTCTTTTTTTTTTTTTTTTAGTTGAGGCCCCGTGTCTGCCATTTAAAGAAATAAAATATCCCCTTTCCGTTCCTATTACGAGAAACATCTCGAAGCATTCTTCCCTCATTTCTCTCATTTATAAACCATCCGCCGCAGACCTTTGATTAGAAAATAAATATTGGTTTGCACACTCAACTGCTAATATTTTCAAGGAGAATGATTTAAATGTGGTTGAAGTCGGTTTCCAATTCACATTGCCTATTTGGGGTTCATTCCCTTAAATCAGGCGTGACCAAGCAAGAAAGTATCAATTTGTCAGTGTTTTGCCTTGTACCCAATGGTTTGTCATGAAGTACATTCTGGTTTCTGTAACAATGGCCTATTGCTCAATTAATGTTTTAGAAAACAGAAACACGAATACATATATGAAGCATGTGTTTGCATGTACAGAAATACTATCTGATCACGTGCCCAGAGAAAGAAAGAAGGAAGGAAGCAGAAGCCAGCAAACATAGGAGGAAAATTCAGATTCTGTTTATTTTATTTTTTTTGGTATGTCTTTGAGGGGCCCCTGGGTGGCTCAGTCAGTTAAGCGTCTGCCTTCGGCTCAGGTCATGATCCTGGGGTACTGGGATTGAGTCCCGCACTCTTCCTCTCCCTCTGCCCCCTGCGCGTGCTCTCTCTGGAGACCACCCTAATCAGAACTTGCATTCTAACAAGATCCTCAGGTGATTCATCTGCATATCAAGGTGTTGAGAAGCTCTATAATTTAGATGACTGAGTTTTCCTTAATAGTGTAAGTTCTATAGCTATAAAAACTTATAAGGATAAAGATCCATGTTTCACCAAAAGTTGAAAACTAGATTATAAATTATTTAAAGCGACCTGAAAGTAACTTAATATCTTCTTTCCAATTTCTTATTTTCTTCTCCCCACTCCCCCATGAAGTCTCAGAGTATCCTTGAGTTCACCAAGCCTTCTAGGGAGGTGCAACCCTCTGCGAATCACTTTCCTTCCGCCCCAGACATTCAAGGACTCACCCAGCACATTTTTGAGTGATAGGCATGATTTAACAGACTGGATTTAAAAATCCAATCACTGCAGTGAACTATATGACTTCTCTGGCAACAATAAAGTCATTTTTAAAAATCATATCTTGACTGCAGTAGCAACTGTTTAGCGGCTGGAATTCAGAGTAACGTTTTTTTACAGGAGAGACGTATCAATTGTTAGTCCTATACAACAGAGCTGCCCTACACCTGCCAAAGTCAGCAAAGACCCACCTCTGGGCACGCATTCCTTTAGGCTGTGTGGTCCTTAGTATAACTAGCTAATTACGGTTTTCTTTAGACTTGAAGGGACCGTGAGACCTGGTTCAACTCTCAACAGCTTTTTTGGGTGTTGATAAATTTAAATACATATAAATTTAAAAACTTAACATGGCCCCAGGTACTCTAAATAAAGGCAGAAGACAAAAGATAAGTTGGGGAAGCTATTAGGGACATGTGAAGCTGTTGGCTCGTTTCCTTAATTGACAAAGGGTTTTAATAATTCAGTTTGAAAAATACACACCCAGTGGGAAAGTGGACGAAGGATATGCATAGGCAATTCACGCGGAGTTGTAAAAAATACAAACTGAATAAATGTATAAAATGGTGCTCAATCTTCTTCATAATTAAAGGCATACAAATCAAAGCGAGTGTGAAAGAATGGTTCTTACCAATCTAGTTGGCAAAATTTAAAATGTTCGGTAATATCAGTAGTGTGCAGACACAGGTGTACTCGTCCAGCAGGGGTGATAATGTCACTTCAGCTGTTTTGAGGGGCAGTTTGGTAATATTTACCAATATTGTGAAGGCACTTACATTCTAAAGCAACAACTCTCCTGCGAGGAATTTAATCTAGGAAAATATTGGCAAAAGTGCCTTAAACTAGATGGATGAGGATAATACACAGTGCGACAGTATTGGCGTTATTGGATGTCTGGAAGCAACCTCAAGGAGCATCACGCCAGAGGGCTGGGCAGCTGGGACAGTGCAACCCAACAAGAAGGGTTGCGAGAAGACCGTCGCAGCCATCCAGAGAATCATCCAGACCAGCACATGCTGCTACAGAATGATTTCTGAGATGTACCAGTCATGGAGAGACAAAGAACAGAAAAGCAGGAGATGGAGCAGTATGTACAATTTGATGTTTTTAGGTTAAACAAAAATATGTATATATTGGTCTATGATTGACTTTTTTCCCCCCGAAAATATAAGCAGCAGCTAAGATTGTTTAACTTTGTGATAAGGTTGAGGAATGGGAGAAAACCTTTTCATATAATTATATGTTTATCTTTTGAATTTTCTAAAAGAGGTGTGTGTGTGTGTGTGTGTGTGTGTGTGTGTTTGTGTGTGCGTGTGTCTGTGAGAGAGAGAGAGAGAGAGAAAGCAAAACCTTGGCATTGACATTACAAGCCATTTTGTTTTATTAGGTCCCAGATGTAAGAATGTTGTGGAAAATTCTTTGGAGTGACATTATTCTCCATAAGCTTATCTTCACCACTGGATTTCCACAGGCAAGCAGATTTCTCAACCACAAAGCAGCTAGATTTCCCAAAGAACTGCTGTGTCCTCTGGGCAATGGTGAGCAATTTTGGAGGGTATAGAAAACTTCAGGAATTTGGGGAAAGCATAGTCAGAAAAATTTAGCTGCACACAAAATTCTGGGTTCATTTTGGGGTTTTATAAGACACCTGAGACCTATTCATGGACTGCGTGGGCTCAAGACCAGGAAGTTAAGGATCAGCCACCCTAGAGAATCTTGAGGTCGGAATGCCACCGGCTTTATAATTTTATACATAGCTCTTTGGCTGGACCATTTGGCCTTCAAGGCCTTGCTGGGCTGCTCCTGTGGGAAGACCTTCCTGCCTCTTCCAGGCCAGTCCAGCTGAATCAGGGGGCCTGCTTTGGCAATTACATGGCACTCCATGCTTGTCTCTATAGAGTGTAATATCTATCACGCTGTGTTATAATTGTTCGCTTGTCAGAATCCACATCAAGATGGTTGGCTCCTGCTGGGCAAGGGCACTGGTTTTATTGATCTTTCTTTTTTTAATACTTGGAGACATTAAAAATGCCCAGTAAATGAACACATGAATGAAGGTCCAGTATAAATCATCAGCTCTTTGTGAATAACTATCTACAAATCTGGTTTACTCCATCCTGGGCAACACAGCCATCTTTCCAATCCCATCATAGAACTAGTGTGATGCCCTTCGGAATCATTTAGAAGCTCTAGAGGAATTAAAATTTTATAAGCCCAGACCCACATGGACCTTACATGTGATTTCTCTAATCCAAGGCTCTGACTCCGTCCTTTAACCCACTCAAGCCCTCTGGTCATAAGATGAATCCAGCTGATGAATAGAGATGGGCAATTTAAATTAAACCATCTGGGGTTAGTAGAATGAATACTATTCAGACATCCATCAACCCGGCTACCAATTGGGTTTCCTCTGATCATCACTCACAGACTGGTGAGAAGGAAGAAGACAGAATCAGAGTATAATGTCCTATACCAGCATACTCTAGGGGCATGCAATGTCACATTTCCCTGTTCTAACCAAGAGATAATATTAGAATGGATAAAGAGTGCTTTTAGACCTAAGCAGGAGTTCTAGATCAGCATCCACGAAATCATGACCAGGTAAGTTATTTCCTATGAGACTCAGTGCACTAGTCAGGATAGGCTGGGCTATGCATAAAAAAGTCCAGTGGTTATATACAATACAGGTCTATTGAACTCACATTAAGTCCTCTGTGAGTTCGGTGAGTTCACTAGGGTGGTGGTCCTCCACGTAAGACTCCACAATCCAGCTTCTATTATTGAATTGACATTGCCAGCTCAACACAGGTTGCCATGATGGGAAGACAGAGTGCTGAGTGCCCATGCTTATGCTTGTAGTCACCTATGCTTTCTCTGGAAGGGACACATGCCATCTCCATTTACCAGTGGCTGGAACTAGTCATGTAGTCCCAGACTAATTGCAAGGGAGTTGAGGAGTACAGTCTTTAAAAAATACGACTTGCTCAACACATAGAATTGTGCAATTAAAGCCAATAACTCCCTATCTGTTCAACCATTAGGCTTGTTACGTTGTGGGGTCACCACGTCTTCAGGGAGTGAAGCACTGTGATGGTGTGAGCTAGTGTGCCTGTCAGTGTGACTATCTACCAAAGGAAGAAACCAGGTCCTGGGATTTGACAGGCAGCATCATGGGGCAGTGGGAACCTGCCCAGAAAGGCCTGGTCAACACTCCCATGTGGTCACATTCCAGTGAGACACCTGGACAGAAACACATCACAGTACTTTCCTGGACTTGTACCAGCAGCGAACAACAATAGCAAATTGCAACAATACTTCACAGTGATGGTGTCTATCTTTCTCTTTTAATAGGATATCCCTCTAATTTGTTTTGCTGCCATATGTGTAACTACTGCTTGATTAGGTTGACTTTAGTTTGGTTAAATATATCCAAGGTACATATAATTTCAGGAATAGACAATATATTTTTAAATATGATGTGATTAATATTTAACTGCTGGGTGAAAGAAGGAAAGATAAAAAATTGGGAACATTACTTGCAACCTTAGAACCAGGTAATATGCTATTGCATTCTGTTTTCTAGTTTCCTGACTGTACTCTCCATGTCATTGTAAGCACGAAGCCTGTAAATACAGGGCTCACTCACTCCACCACTCAATCACACTGGTAAGTTGGGTCATTTATTTCAAGTATTTTATCTAAATAAAAAAGCAATATTCATAAAATAATAACCAAATATACAGATTCTTGCATAGCCTAACCTAAGGATAGATAAAGCATTTCTTGTATTCCTTAGTTCATCGATTTGATTTCAGTTTGTTCTTAAACATGGAAGACCAAGAGCACAAAAGGCTTTGTTTAAAAAGATAAGCCACCTTGTACCACTCAGCATGGGCTCCAGTGGGCCTCATTCTACAACATTCTACTGTTTAGACCTCAGCGTAACAGAGTGACTGCAGAGCCATTTTGTGTCAGGCCATTTAAAAACTGTTTTTTTTTTTTTTTTTTTTTTTTTTTAGGGAATAATTATCATATCTTATGGTCTTTCAGGATTCCCCAGAAAAAGCATTCAGCTGCTACACCAGCCTGGCATGTCACCTACTTCCAAGGAAAACCCACTGGTACACCCAGCACGTGTTACAAGCAGGTACTGTCCGTCTGATTCTCAGTGCTGTGTCACATTTATGACACACAGCCAATGAACTAAATCACTTTTGACATCTTACACCAGTCTCTGACATGCTGCCAATGTAAATGACATGACATACTAAAAAATGATAATATTTAAAACTGTGATACTATGTGACTCCAAATAATTGGGATGTAATAACACTTTCAAACGTTAGAATGGAGTGATAATAACCACTTTGTCCCATTGTGAAAATACATCTTTCTCAGAATAACAACACATAAATAATAGCTACCAACATATTTAATGCCTGCTATGTACTGACATTGTTATAAGGACATCCTCCTCGTGGCAGCCCTCTAAGGCAGGTACTATTATTTACCCTTCCTTTTGTAGACAAGAAAATCAAGGGCCAGAGAGGTGAAGTGACCTGCCAGAGGTCACACAAATGGTAAAGGGAAGAAGCTCCATTAATAACCTTGCTACATACACCTCCTTTGGAAGAAATCTAGAAGTCTCAATAGGCCTTTTAAGATTCACTCCATTAGGGCGTCTGGGTGGCACAATGGGTAAAGTGTCTGACTCTTGGTTTTGGCTCAGGTCATGATTTCAGCATTGTGAGATCAAGCCCCATGTCAGGCTCTGGGCATGGAGCCTGCTTAAGATTCTCTGTTTCCTCTCTCTCTGCCCCTTCCTTTGCTTGTGTGAGTACTCTCAAAGAAATAAAAATAAATCTTTTTAAAAATTAAAAATTAACAAAAACATAAAATTTATTATATCAACAAAATTATAGCCCTTATGGCATACACCAGAGTAAGAAATATGGAGGGGCACCTGGGTGGCTCAGTGGTTGAGCATCTGCCTTTGACTCTGGTCATGATCCCAGGGTTCTGGAATCGAGTCCTGCATCAGGCTCCCCACAGGGAGCCTGTGCATCCCTCTGCCTATGTCTCTGCCTCTCTCTGTGTGTCTCTCATAAATAAATAATAAATAAATAAAATCTAAAAAAAAATTAGAAATACAGAATACGCAAATATTATGCCAGTCTTGCTACATGAAAGTCATCAGGCAAATGACTCAGCTTCTATGAACCTCCATTTCTTTATCTCTAAAATGGAGATGATGTTTGTTAGCATTAGCACCCTTAGTACAAACATTTTGAGGCTTCAACACTGTTAGATTGAAGCTAACAATGAACAATAAACCCCCAAGACCTCAGAATGTAACTATATTTAGAGACGGGGGCTTTTAAGGGTTGATTAAGAAAAAAGGAGGCTGTTAGGGTGGGCCTTAATCCAGTTATGACTGGTGTCCTAACAAGGATGGAGATCTGGGCACACAGAGACACCAAGGATGTACACGCACAGAAGAAAGACCACATGAGGACATGAGGATAAGATGGCCATCTATAAGCCAAGAAGAAAGGCCCTAGCAGACATCAAACCAGCCGACACCTTGATCTTAGACTTCTAGCTTCCATAAGTATGAGCAAATACATTTCCACTGTGGAAGCTACCCAGTTGGTGGCATTTTATTATGGCAGCCCTAGAAAGCGAATCCAAATACGTGTAAAATGATTAGCGTAGTACCTGGCAAATAATAAGTGCTCAAAAGGGTTTTACTATTCGTTCAATTGTGACTACGCACAAATACATACACATAGAGCCTTTATTTGGGTTTGAAGAACATGTACCCTGAGGTATTCAAACCTAATTTCAAAAACGCTTCTTTCCCAATCAATAGACTTCATGAAACTTTAATTAAAAGATTGAACATGGTTCACTTTTCAAACTCAGAAGGTCTAGCTAACATGGCTAAAAGTCAGTGACTATTACCTTGCATCTATTGTGATGTGAAATTGCACAGGACTTGGAAAAGCTCCTTTCCTTCTAGGTAGTTATCAGAGCCTGTGTAGTAAGTGTAGGGTGGAAATCGACACCATGGATGGTAAATACACAAAAGTCATGAGGCAAAGCAGGTGTGAATATCCAAACACAAACCAGTGTGGATCAAAACAAGTGGCACACTGAAATCTCCTTGATTGAAGCTACCTTGATCAGAGCTGGCATATAAATGTCATTCTTGAGGGCCAGTTCCAATCACCTGTTTTGAGCTCTTGTGTTAAGAAAGGTTCTGATGTGGGGTGCCTGGGTGGCTCATTTGGTTAAGCTGCCAACTCTTGATTTCAGCTCAGGTCATGATCATGGGATCTTGAGATCAAGACCTGAGTCTGGCCCTGTGCTCAGTGGGGAGTCTGCTTCAGGAATCTCTCTCTCTCCCTCTGCCTCTCCTCCCTCCCTTCAAATAAATAAAGAAGAAGAAGGAGGAGGAGAAGAAAAAAGATTCTGATGACACATTTGCGCTCAGAGAGGAGTGCCAGAGTGAATGAGGGACACTGTTTGAATATGTGGGGAGAAGGGTCGGGGTAAGTGTGCTGTGAGGTTACTAATTAGATCTGGAAATTGGTTAATGGGCCCTTCTGACTCTCCTCTTATAGGTTTAAGGCCTCTCAAAGATTCAGCTTCCTGTGCATACGGCATGTATTTTAGTATCATAACTCAGCAACTCTGAACTCACTAAAAAGTAAATGTTTTTCTTTAAACATACATGTCTTGTGACATTCAAGCTTTGTTATTCAAGAACATAAGGAAAACATTCTGTCTTGAGCTAACAAAGTCTATCAGCTGAATCCCTTCTCAGGTTGCTCTAATTCGAGTTGACTAACCCATAGGATCACACATTTACAGAGAAGACAAGTTTTTCCTCAAAAGTTACCATGGCAGCCTTTGGGTCACCACCAAAAAATTGGGTTGTACCTCACACATTTGCATCCATGGCTTTGCAATCTCTAAGTACTATTTAGCCACTGATAAGTGCATACTATCTGGGAGTATGCTAGGTCAAGGGGTGCACTGTCCACTGAGCTGTACCCTGGAATGCAAGAGGGGACCTATCGGCCCTATAACACTCCAACTCTGCTTGCTTCTATACCAAAGATCAAGCTCATGCTCTAAGGGTGAGCCCCTTCCCTAGGTAACTCCATTAGAGAAAGCCATTGCTAATGATTAACAATTAGCATTTACATCCAAAGTGCCAAGTTGTCTAAAGAAAGGTGCTAAGAAGTCTAAGAACCTGAGTTTAAGCCCCAAATGGGCCAGTTGGCTTCATGCAGAGAAACATCAGTCACAGTCCCCCACCCCCACCCTGGCATAGTCAGAAGGGGGAGGGGCAAAGGGACCGACTCAAGTCAGGCTCAGACCACTGTGTGACAGTTCGAGGAGCAGGGGCTGCTCAGAGGGTCCCACTCTTCTACTCCCCAGGAGAATCATAATCCAGTCTGATCCAAGACTCAATATATATCACTGCAGTAGGAAAACAGAAGAGAGGCTCATTTCCTCCTACATACGTGATGCCCACAGCATCTAACACGGTTCCTTATGCACCGTGAAGTGCACAAACGGCTGTTGCCTGACTACATTCTAAAGTAAAAATCAGTCAACCACTGTTCACTCAATCTAACAGAGTATGCTAAGATCCAATTCGTTGGGGTTAAGTTGGCTCATGCAGTAACCTATTGTACTGTGCTAAAAGTTCTGCCCAAAGTTTGCAGATTTAAAAAAGAAAATCCATTCCTATATTACTTTAAATTTTCATGCAAAATAGAAAATGGAACAAAATATGGATTGTGTTGGTTTATGTTGAATATGAAAAACTATGGAGAAGACTGGAACGATCCCTTTGAGCTCTGAGAAACTCACAGGCAAAAGGTAAAACAAAAATTAAAAATTTGACAGGCCAGCCAGCATTAAGACTTCTGAGATCAGGGGGTGTCTGGCTAATTTATATTTATTCTAGTCTCATTCATGCTTTCCAGCTATGCACAGTGAGGGTTTGTAAATGGCACATTTTATGCCTTTCCATAAGCAGTGCCTTGTCAGGCCGGCTTTGCGTGCCACTGGTGGAATTGTCATACTGTGGCAAACACTCCAAGTGGCTGTTCTTTTCCTGAGAGAGGAAAAGAGATAAGCTTTTATGTGTAACAAGGATTTCTTTTAACTGATTCAGCATACCTTGTGCTTCTGGTACATGGACCTTCCCTATTGAAATTGCATTGGGTGATGCTTTTAAAAATGTTGCTTCTAAGAGAATCCAATCTCTCACTCACATATCAGGGCTTCTAGCATGTTATCGAAAGAAAAACCCTCAAGTTCCTCTGCCCTTCTGTCTCCTGCATGGCTCTAAGGAGCAGCGAGCACAAGGATAGAAAATGAATTCAGGCAGCATAAGTGGTAACCCTGTCCTCCGTTTCCTCTTCTCTGCAACCCCATGGAATGCTTTTTGAAGTCAGGAGGAGCTCCATGGGAGGTGAGGGCTGACTTTGGCTGCCAGCAAGCAGAAATGTTCACCTACTTAACACGGGGCCACATGTGGCAGCTACAAAAACATCACCAGGATGTGAAACCTACTTACTTCGATGGTATTCCCCTGGCCCTCAAATCTTTTCAAGCTTAAGGAACTGGAGGAGTAGATGAACTTGAGCAGTGGGGGGGAGGGGGATGTCTTGTGATTTCAGCCCAGAATTTGTTCTGTACAGCAAATCTTGGAACTGGGTCCTGCTGTTTTTATCCTACACTGTCTTGTAGTCTTGGGCTGCTTTGGAGGGCTGCATTTAACACCAAGCCCAGGGACCCCGGGGGCTCTGGGGCCACTAGCATCTTAGGTGTTTTGCATTAATGGTATGTCAGAAGGAAATACTTGTCAGGGTAGGTCCCTCCAGGATCTTTCTCAGGCTGCACACTATACTTAATTAGGTTACTCCAGACTACAGGTTCTTTTATCCGATGGACCAAGGAGTGTGTGCATTTGCCAAAAATGCTTTGTGGCTGGCTTTCATGCCCCTCTTTGCCTGGGGAAGCTGCAGATACGAGTCCCACAGCCCTGTGAGGAGTGAGCTGCTCAGTGCGGTGTTCACGCTACAAAAGATCGGGGGCTGGAAATGTCATTTCTCCTCTGTGCCAACGAGAGTTGGATGGGAGAGATGACCCCCATGCTTTTTCCTTCCTCTGAGATGTCATGACTCCAGCCAGCCATTCTGTGATGCAGAAATGGGAGGGAGAACAGGACCATGGAAAAAGTAGAGCATGACTTTACCAGGGGAAGCGCTGGCACTGGACAGACGTGGGCCCAAGTCCTAGTTCATGAATCGCGTTTGTGAATCAATGAACTTGCCTTCTGAGCTTCCGTTTTCTTACTCATGAAACAGGAATAATGGAGGTACTCTACCCTCATGTGGGAATTAAATAAGATCGTGCATGTTGCACATGTAAGCATGGTGCCTGGCACACAGCAAATACACCATAAACATGAGCTCTCATTATTTGACACCATGGGTCAACTTCTAACCCCAGAGCACTGAGCTACACACTTTCCTCCAAAAGGAACACTCATCACAGCTGGACCACAGATGTGGAGTGAGGAGAGGAGGAATGGGAGGAAAATAGAAACACAGAATCTTCCTCTCTAGAAGGATCCCAATGTCACTCCTTCCTCAAGCAGTATGTGGTTCCGGATCTGAAGCCATTACAAGGTGCCACAGGTACTTCTGATGGCAGCTGCCTCCAGGTGAGATGCAAGGAAAAGTGCACACTTCTTCCCATCTAGAACAATCTAGGCCTGCTTTGGTTAGTCTCACTTATTCACTCAACCGAGATGGATGAAGCTGAGTAGAGCGATAGCAAGACAAAGCTTGCAGCCTAGAGAGGAGGAGAGATAATCCATGGGAAAGAAAATGGAGACCCAGGAGAGGCTTTCTGAGGAGGTGATAGTTGAACTAAGGCCCTGAGGAAGAGGACAAGCAAATCCCAAACCAAGAGGTTGGAAGCCCCAGGAGAAGTAGGAAAAGTCCGTTAGCAATAGCAAAACCTCTGGGGGTGGCTTGCCAGGCATCCATGGTCAAGGACACCTCCATCCAGAATCTTCCACATGGAGATCATTACCTTGCCCTTCCACAGACCTCTGAGAGCACAAGCAGCCAGCAACTTTCAGAAGCTTCTCGGCTCTTTACTGGTTTAATTAAGATACTCTGTAATTACCCTGAGGTGGATCAGACCCAATTTCGAAGAGGTCACAGAAGTTTGCACAACTGGAAAATGACCACAAGGGTGACCTTCCTGTGCATCAGTTCAGGAAATGAGAAGTTGGTGGGGGGCTCAGGGGTGGGGTTTCACACACCTTTTTACTTGCCTTCTCCACAACCATTCCCTATGTGAGTTCTTCCCTTCAAATTCAATTAATAGATGCAGAAATTCTAAGTTGTACACTAATCACAGTTATATTTTATACAACTATAATATTGTATTAAGCAATATAAGCAATTAAGACAGTTAGTCCTAGCAGTCAGTTAGACTTGGCAGCCAATGATATCATTACTAGGCTACTGTTCATTTTGCTTACTGAGCCAGCCAGCGCATGTCTGAGTCTCTGTTCATGAGCCTGCTCTTTGGTCTGTGCTATCGTCTCCATGAGTGAGCATATATGGAGCACCTGCTTACTGCATGTATGGCACCATGAGAATAGCACTATTTAAAAGGGTAGCATCTGCTCCTGCAGTATTTACCAACTAGTAGGACGGGACATGCACATAAATCATTTATGCAACTGGTAATAGCCATCAAGCCAGTCATGGACCATGAAGACCAGGATCTCGCCAAAGGGGGGGTTTAGGACTGATCTCTCTCTGAAACCATCCCCTTCCTCTATGACCCTTGGTGCATCTGTTCTCTCTTCCCTGAGGATATAAGGTGCAGGAGAGCACAGAGCTGGTGGAGGAGGCTTAGAAGAAAGATGATGTGTTTGATTATGGGTGTTTTTTCCACCATCCTGGAGGCAATGCTCAGTGGCAACAAAGAAGGATGTAGATTCACCATAAAGCTGTGTGTTCTCAACACTAGGGAGCACTCCAAAAACAAGGCATTTAATCAGGGCTGTCCTTGCTTCTTGAGCTCTCATGTTCATCTTAAAGTCCAACCAAGACTTCACCAGGATTTCACTCCAGTCAGATTTTCTGTGAACTAAGTCCTCTTTCTCAGGGACACATTCATTCTTCTCCCACTTCTCACCCCAAACTGCTTCCTTTCAGATGCTTCAACTATAAGAATTACAGGAGCTGGATTCTAATCTCCTTTCATTTCCTTCGGCTTAATTTTTTTTTCTAGAAACTTTTTACATCTGTAACCGTTAGACTGACCCAGGATCTTCCAAATCCCTCTAAAGTCAATTTCTTTGCTTATGGACATGTCTGCTCTTTTTCTTCTCTAACAAGTGCTAGACTGCTTGGTCTAAACCCTTGACTGAGATTCTTCTAACTTCCCATCTCTCAAGAGAGCACATACCCACCAGAAGTCCTGCATGTTTACTGGCCTCAGTCTAACATTACTGACATTCTTCAATGATTGTCCTAAGCACTGTCACTTACTTTATTGGTAGAAAGAAATGATTATAATCCATTCCCCATATATAAAGTCAATGGGTACATTGTGGAAATTAGAAGAAGACGTCCCTGGGGTGCCTGGGTGGCTCAGTCAGTTAAGTGTCTGACTCTTGATCTCACTTGATCATCGCAAAGTGAAACTCATCTATCAACAAGTTCCATAAACATACACAGAGCTTCCAATCAGCTTTTTTAGGAACTTCATCTTACATATTATATAGCCAATGACCACAAAACATTTTTGTGGGGCCCACCCTCCCACAGCTCTCTAAAGAAATATGCATGGAAGTAATACATTTGGAGGAGATCCTCCAACATGAAAGAAAAACACCTGCAAGCAGGAAAATGGGATCTGGAGGAAACCAAGACCAGGCAGAGAACGAAAGAGAGTATTGTTTAAAATCAAATTATTAACACTAGCCAAGGAGCAAAAGCAGCCACCAGAATCTGGAAGAGCAAGAAACAGATTGTCCCCTGGAGCCTTTAAAAGAAACCAGCTCTGCCAATGCCTAGATTTTTAGCCTTGTAAGACTCATTTTGAACTTCTGGCCTTGAGAATTATAAGTGAATAAATATCTACTGTTTGAAGCCATTAAGTTTGTGGTGATTTGTTATACTACCAATAAGAAACTAACTATAGGCCTAGGTTTTGAATATAATTGTAACTTATAAAAGTGAAGTCTAGGAAATCTCTTTTAAAAAAACAAACCCTAATGTCATTCATGAGGTTAATTTTGCAAACTTCCCCCACTGGCTAGCAAAAGAGAAAAACCCTCATAATGGCTCCCCAAATCTATTGGAAGGCAGATAAAACAAGGTGGTGACTTTGCCATCTTGTTTTATCTGCCAAACAAACTTCGGTAACAGGCCTATGTTCAAATTCTGGCTTTCCCAGAATTTACTCAAATTTAAAGTGTGGTTAATAATACTTACATATATTTGTTGTCTGGATTTCTCCCAGATGCTACCAAATTAAAAATAAAGCAAATAAAAAAAGAGATCCATCAAATTATTAATAACCTCAGAGAAATAAGATTTGATGCTACATCTATGAAACAAGAACAGGCTGTCATAAAACAGGAACCATCAGAGTATAAAATAGAGCTTTTGGAAAAGTGTGACACCTATCATAAAAACATTTTCAGAGGAAAGTATTTTACTTCCATGAATAGTTCTTTAGAAAGCTGTGGGAAGATGTGATCCGCGCAAATGAGAAGCAAGAAAGAAGAGAACATAAAACTGAGAAAAGAGTCCAACTCAGAAAAAACAAAGATCATTATCCTTGGCTTATGGCCTTGTTGCCTGCAAAGCCTGCAATCAGCAATGCTCAGTTGATCTGTCTCACATTGCATCACTCTGATCCTGACCTTGCTGCCCCTCTGTTGCACATCTGAAGCCCCTTGTGATTACACTGGTGCACCTGGATAATACAGGATAATATCCCTAATTAAGCTCATTTGATTAGTGACTTTAATTTCATCTGCAACCTTAATTCCCCTTGCCATGTAATGGAACATATTCACAGCTTCTGGAAACTAGGACATAGACATCTCTCTTTACCACAACTTTATACCTTTCTAAATGATTTGCATTTGTTAATATAAGTCCATGTTGCTTTTATAATTTAAGATTAAGAGTATTTGATAGAGATTATTTTTCAAAATTTAAAAGATTTAAGCTTTCTTTTACATACTAATGATTAAAACTGTAATGTTGGAGGATTAGACAAATGGCATATTCCAAAGAACCAGCAATTTAGAGACATGTGTAGGCGGAAATAGCATTAGGCAAAGGTCATATCAAACCATATATCAAATCATATATCATGGTTATATCAAACCATGGAGAAAAAAGAATGGATGGTTTACAGAAGGAACCTGTGGTTGTTACCAGAAATAAAAAGTTTGATTTTTATTTCACACACAAACCCAAGTAAATCCCACATAGGTTAAAGATCAAAACTTCAAAAAAATTAAAAGTAGTAGGAGAAAATATGAGAAACCATACTTGTAAACTTGACGTAGTGAAAGGCTTTCTCATACCTCAGTCCATAAAGCAAAACTTGGTAATATTAAAATAAAACAAGGTAAAAATACAAGCAACAGGCTTAGAAAAAAATTTAATAAAGTAAAACAAGGAGTAGGGGCACCTGGGTGGCTCAGTCAGTTAAGTGTCTGATTCTCGATTTCTGATTAGGTCATACATAATTTCAGGGCTGTGAGATTAAGCCCTGCACCAGGCTCCATGCTCCCTAGGCAGTCTGCTTGAGATTCTCTCCTTCTCCCTCTGCCTCTCCCCTGACTCACTCACTCTCACTCTCTAAAATAAATACATAAATAAATCTTTTTTAAAATGTATAACAGAGAGATATTTTCTGTAATTTGATAGTAAGACAATACTATAGGAAATGAGCAAAGGACACGAACAGGTCACCTCCCTAGAGAAGGAACATAAAGTTAATAAAAATATGAAACTACATTCAAAGTTGCTAATAAGGAAAGGCATATTACAAGGAAAAAACACAAAGTATTTCTGCAAGCACATCGTATTGGTTAAGAACTTAGACTTTGGAGTGCCAAACCTCCAGGGTTTGAAGCCTGGCTCTGCTAATTTTTCACTATGGCCTTCGGCGAGCTCCTTAACCTCTTCATGCCTCAGCTTCCCTCTATGTAAAATAGGAATGGGGATAATAATATATCTTAATGCTTTATTGTAAAGATGAAATGAGTTCATATATGTAAAGTGCTTCAAATACTGCCTGGCACAGAGTATTCACTTACTAAATACTAGTTCAATATTGTATTATGACACATGAACAAATGTACACACATACATGCCGCAAAATGCACATACCTAGGCACACTGAGAATTTCACTACAACATTATTTGCTCTAACAAAAACTGGAGACGACTTTAAGTGACATGAATAGGCAATAGATAAGTGAATTTTACATTTCCAAAAGTTGGAATGGCAATTTGCTGTTAAAAAGGAGGAAGATCTAGGCACCAGTATGGGAAGATGTCTATGATAAATTAGGTGGGAAGAAAAATGTCACAGACATCCACAGAATGACCCAAATTATGTTCTTTAAAAGCATTATATGTAATATATACACATGAATATATACCTGTATGTGCAGATGTATAATATGCACAGAAAGTGTTCTGAATGTTTAATATGTTATCAGACTGTTTGCAAACTGTTACGACCAAGAAGGTAAGTAGGATCGGGGGTGAAAGCAAAAGGGAAAAGCTTATCAGATAAACCCTCGCATTTTTCTTTCTTTTTTTTTTTTTTTTCATTTTTCTTTTCTCTCTTTTGTTTTATTTATTTTTTAAAGATTTATCTGAGAGGAGGGAGGAGAGAGAGAGAGAGAGAGAGAGAGAGAAAACAAGTGGGGGAGGGGCAGAGGGGGAGGGAGGGAGAGAGAGAGGCAGACTCTCTGCTGAGTATGGAGCCCAACATGGGGCTCGATCCTACCACCCTGGCATCATGATCTGAGCTGAAATCAAGAGTAGGATACTTAACTGACTGAGCCACCCAGGCGCCACCCACCTTTTGTTTTACAACAAGCACATGGGGATCCCTGGGTGGCGCAGCTGTTTAGCGCCTGCCTTTGGCCCAGGGCGCGATCCTGGAGACCCGGAATCGAGTCCCACATCGGGCTCCCGGTGCATGGAGCCTGCTTCTCCCTCTGCCTATGTCTCTCTGCCTCTCTCTCTCTCTCTCTCTCTCTCTGTGACTATCATAAATAAATAAAAAAAATAATTAAAAAAAATAAAAATAAAACAAGCACATGCCTTTCTAAAAATTACAAGAAATAAAATAGAAAATCATGATCAGTTTGGTTACATTCTCAAAACACTGACATAGAGACAATGGCAAGTGAGAGGAAATTAGGAAATCAAATCATCCTGCAACTATTTTTTTTTCCCAGGAAAAGATGGAATGAGTGGCGAAGGAATTAGTCTAGTTGTGCTTCAAAGAGCGTCAGTTTAGTTATGGTTTTGAAAATACTTTGTGTGCTAAAAATGTCCAAGTCCTCCATCTTCCAGGGACAAAGACTCTATAACAAATTGCCTCCATTAATTGTTTCCAATGTCTGTACTATTTTGTGAGTTTCACGTCCCCTGGAAAATGTTTGCAAAATTCAAACCACGGGCCTTCAATATTACTTAGATGACATAAACAAATTAAAATAAGGCCAGCCTAAGCCAGTTGTGTTTATCGGCCTGATCCCCTCTGAAAATGAGAAATGAAGTCAAATACCCTTTAATGCTATTTATTAGTGGAGTAATATAATACATTTTGACAAGTTGAACAGTTGTAACAGGCAGCTGTTAAAGTCTCTACAGGGCCTGTTTAGAATGAAAACAGGAGGGAGAGACAGCTCTATAACTGGGTTTTAAGAACAGCTCAGCCATCAACTATATCCTAACCAAGTACTTTTATCCAGTTAATTTACGGAAGGAATCCCTTAGGGTCTCCAGCCGTCTACCAGCGCAGCTCATTAGAGCCCAGTATCCAACTTTTCTCATTGTAACACTGAAAGCATTTATGCTTAAAATGTAATTAAACTTAAAACAAACAAGATCTTTATTCCCTGACAGTCCTGCTATTTTTAAATTGACAAAGGCATGAACTTATATAGGATTATTTAGAAAGCACTATACATTTCAGCCACTTATGGCAAGACATTTGCCCAACTGTTCATCCTGCATGCAATTAGAAATCTAAATACTTGGGTAACGGGTTTCTACTGGGAATTAAACTTGCAGATCTCTTACAAACGAGTAATGTGGTAAGACTTGCTGTCCAATGAGGTGTCTTATTGAAATATCCCAGGCCAGTTCACTTGTCACGGCTGTCGTCTTAGCCGCTCGTACTCACAGTGTATAGCTTTCATTACGAAAATAGAAATTTGTGTCCTAAGTGCTGTTACATTACTAATGCTAAATATTTAATTCCCTGGGGTTCCAATTATGGTTGAGCACTGGCAACACTGATTCTACTTTTTAATAACAACTGTAAAAGCAATTTGAGCATTTTTCAATTAATTAAATACATAGCGAACGAGTAACCTCTTGTCATTTTGCCCTCCAGGACCTGAGCTAATTGGTGTAGAATAAAATGTTTTGAAAATTAACTGATATTCCGGTCTGCACAGTTATACCATTAAACTCCGGTTTGCAGAATGAAGTTTGTCTTCTAATAGTTACACTCAATAGAGTCTGCAGATGTGAGAAAGTACCTACATTTTATGTACTTAACGGTGCCTCTAATTAGAGCAGAGTTGAAAGTCAAGCGTAGCTCCTCTAAACACCAGTCAGTATCAATAACGCTTTGCATTGTTCAGAGATAAATGCAACAGATTTCAACAGAAGAAGGTTTCCCGGATTTCATTCCATGTATTCACAATTTAGCTTAGCCATTTAAAAAGTTTGCCCCTAAGAATTCCTATCATTAATTATAGTCACACACACAAAGAGCCCCCAAAATAAATTCTGACATTTCTGTCACAAGAGAAAAGTTCCAAACCAAAAGTCTGGGAAAGTTCTTCCTTTTCAACACTCCGTTGCAGTTTCTCCTTCCACCAGAGAACAATGTCATAAATAAGTTCTAAATTGGTTTCTCAGCTTTAAAAGTTATGGTGAGGATGAATCATAAAAGCAGATGCTGTTTTACCCACATTTTTAAATGAACCTTTTTCTGAAGTGCAATGAAATCTGATTAAAGAGACCATCTCCTTGTAGAAAAACGTCTCTGACAGGTGTTCTTCCAGCTTCGAGTCTTGATTGGCCATAATCTAAAATCCATGCTCAGAAAGCGAATGCCTTTTCGGCAGCTGTCTTTCTTACAGAGATGATCCCCTAAACAGGTTTCACTGAGTTAGGAATCTCAGCAAAAGCATTATGGCTCATGGAATAAGACACGGAAAGTGAAATTAATCACTCTGGGAGAGAGAAGAAAAATAATAGGGAACATGGAATCATTTCCATACCAATTTTTAGGGTTTAAGTCTTTAATATTTTGAAGATTTTAGTAACATCTTTGAGAAATGGGCTTTAATTACAGGATTAACTTGATAGTATCCGCCTGTTAATATAAATAGATCAGCCTAAATTTCTGATTTTTAAGAACTAAAGTAGATAATGAGAGTATTTTAGAATTTGGCGGGTCGGGGTGACTCCTCAGGAAGCGTTTCCACTCCATCAGAAAATACACGTCCATAAAAATGAAAAGAAAAATATACATCTGCTTAAGGTTTCTTTCAATATTATTCTATATGGAAGGCAGCATCTCATCAGACTTCAAAAACATTGGCCATTGGCTTACTATGGCCTATCCTTAACAATTCTTTTTTATTACCATTAACAATTCTTAAAACAAAAAGCCACAGAATTTGTAAATGACATGTTAAATCTAGTATTGCAAATTATCTTATTTCCAGCCCAAAAAACAGCTTAAATTTTAAGATCTAAAGATAAAGACACAAGTGGTAAAGATACTGTTTGTATTAAAGAATGGATAGGAAACTATTCCAAAATAATTTAGCATTTAGTTCTGAAAAATAAGGATTTTGTTAACAGACTACTAATCTGTATCCAAAACACAATTAAATAAAACAATACATGGCTCCCTAAAACATTGGACAATTATCCACATAATTACTAAAGCCACTATATTTTGTCCCAGGGCCCTTAAACTATGGCACCCAACTAACCAGCTGGCTCTCAGATGCCAAAAAAGCAGAGCAGGAGCAGGGCTAGCTGAAGACAACAGTCTGCTTCCCCTCAGGATCACATGCCCATCAAATTCCCCTCTTCTTGCTTTGGATGATTTTGATGCTTCATCCAAATCAAAGTGGTTGGCAGCTCCAATCTGCACGTTAAGAACTAAGTCCCACCAATCACTCACCAATACAATTATTTAGGAGCTGGGGGTCAGTGAGCTGGTCTGGGAAGCTGAGGATCTGGGCTCAGTTCTGAAGGCACTAACTGGTATGACCTTGGGCAGGGCACTAGGTGCCCCCATATCTCTGGTCTCCTGTTCTGACATGTGGAACAATATAATCACTGTGTTGTTAGGAAGACTCAATAAGAAAACATGATGAAAACATTGGAGAAGCTGCAGTGCCATGGAAATGTTAAGGTAACCAAGACTTCTAGTCCAACATTCACCTACTGGGACCTATAATAATGCTTTTTTCATTCCGTTATTGTGCAAAGAACCTAGTTAAAACTATATGTAATGCATCCATAATAATGTGCATTAAAAATTAGAATAATTTGGGCACTTTGGTGGCTCAGTTGGTTAAGGTTCTGCCTTCGGCTCAGTCATGATCTCAGAGTCCTGGGATGGAGCCCCCACATCAGGCTCCCCGTTAGGCAGAGAGTCCGCTACTCCCTCTGCTTCTCTCCCACCCCCCCCATGCTCTATCTCTCTCAAGTAAATAAATAAAATCTTAAGAAATAAAAAAAAATAAATTAGAATAATTAAGGACTTCACAGTTTGACTACAGATTCTTTTAGAATTAAGGCTTTTAGCTTTAGTCCCAATAAATTACAAGCCTAAAGAGCATACGTTGAGCATTTTATAAAAGGAAATAGAAGCAATAGGATAAAGAAGAAAAGGAGAGTTAGCAGGATATTATCACAATATGGTCATCATTTAATAGACTATGAATTAAAATGAAGTCTGTTTTAAACCTGATTTTCTTTTCTAAGGAGTGTTCAGCTAGCTGCCTTAGGTCGCAGACAGGAGGCACAGAGCTCCCCCGTCTTGTAGGTGCCTCTCAACCTCTGCAGAGCTCTGCTTAGCAGAGAGGCATGTCGAGGGAAGGGGTTAGAGCAGATGTTCCCCAACTAAACACCCAGTTGGCTAAAACACATGGAGAATGGACATGTTAGGGAACAAGTGTTTTCGGAGGGACACCGCTTGCAAGTTAATACACCAATGAGGCCTGTGAGCCACTAGTGGGCCCCCAGAAGCCCTTTCTTGGGTCTGTCTATATTCTAACGAGTGCCACGGCTGGTCCCCAAGTACACAGAGGCATAAAGGTGGCAATCTGAAGGGCAGAGGAAGGACTACAGGTAGAGTCGGTGAGAAATACAGCTGACAGCAATGGAAGAAACAAGAGCCTTTCAACAAACGACAAGGAGAACTGAAACAAAACAAAATAAAACAAAACCAAACTCCCACATCCTTTAATGAGAGCTGAGTTATACAGCATGATTCTTACTGATGACCGTGAGTCACTATCAAGTCCAATGAGACTGTTTCCAAGAGAAGAGGGAAAGGCATGATCCATTTTTAAAAGATTTCCATTACAAATAGTTAATGTTGATTCTTAAAACTTGGCCATCTTGTATAACACACTCCCTGTGGATTCCAGATTATTGTGGTTTTACTGTAGTTAGATAGTTTTATGGTTAATGTACTGTGGTATAAATAAATATAGCTTAGCCTAAGTGTCTCCACTGAAAATATGTATGTCATAAAATGACGAATAAAATAGGTCAATAACCAAACCCGTAGTAAATAATTCAAGCATAAAAGTACATAACATTAAAATAAGCTAAAACTGATCCTCTTCATTTGATACATTTATTCTAAATAGACTTCAAAACGAAATGTTCAAAAATAAATGGTGAGAAAAGAGTCTATGGGAAAACAGACCCAGCCTATGTATCTGTGTGACAACAAAGTAATATTCTACACCATTCTTATTGGTTTTACATCATAAAGAAGTGGTAGGTGCTCACTAAATTGATGTTGCACTGAAATATAATTTATCAGTGGTTCAATCTATAAATAAAAGGTAGGAAATATCAGGAATATCATCAATGCTTCCTGGGAGTATGTAGACATCTAATATGTGAGGAAAGAGAGTTTGAGATCTTAAAGGACTCTGCTCCACTGATAGCTACAAAGGCCACACTGACTAGGACTGCCTCTAGGAGCGGAAGCTTCTCAGTGAACAAGGTCCTGGTTAGCTTTCAGAGTAGGGGACTGTGGCCAATCCAAGGACACTCAAAATAGCATCAAGAGATGATGAGGACAAAGTCAGGGTTCCAGCCTCACAGCTCTCCTGGCATTAGCATCGTTACTAGGTGGTCCTGTTCAGTCAGGATGACAAAATGTGTCCTGATGTGTGACTTAGAGGAGTTAGGGAGGCAGGGTGACCTCCATGGAGCCTCTTGGGGACCAAGGGAGGTGACAAAGGCTATCCCTTCCTTCACTACCTTGTGTGGTGCTGGTTATGTCAGGGTTTTAGTAACCCCAATGTTTTAGATTTTATTATTTTATTTTTAAAAAGATTTTACTCATGAGAGACACAGAGAGAGAGAGGCAGAGACATAGGCAGAGGGAGAAGCAGGCTCCCTGCAGGGAGCCCGACGTGGAACTCGATCCCAGGACCCTGGGATCATGCCCTGAGCCGAAGGCAGACAGTTAACCACTGAGCCACCCAGGCGTCCCTGTTTTAGATTTTAATTGATGTGGCAATTGGTTTGGGCATTTTATAGAGCATATAACCATGGAAACAAGTGTGCTTGCCTTTAATGTCTACTGGCTAATGTATGCGTCACTGTACTGTCTACCTCTCTATTAACTCAAACACATTAGTAAGCTTTGCAGTTTTTCATACAGGCTGAAAATTCTAGACAGTCTATCTAGACCATGGACCTGCACATTCTTGAAGTCCCAACTGTACCCCACTTTATGAAAAGTTTAATTCGACTCTCCAGGTCCCAAGTTTACATAGCCCACCAAAACCCAGGCAGTGCAAGCTGCTGTTTCTGAATCACTTCATGGCAACACTTCAGTCCCAAACAGTTCCATAGCAGGAATCTTACCCATCTATCTCATGCAGATCTGGGTTAAGGACTAATTTCACATTTACAGTGTTCGGTGTGGGCCATGCATCTTTCATTTTACTGGTAAAGGACATTTCAGGCCTCTGCTGCTGATAGGCAAGTAGAAGCAGATGACTCGTTGTTTGTGCTATTTGGAAAGAAAAAAACCCAACAACCCAGGATTTAGAAACTCTACAGGTAAATTTATCAAGGCCTTTGAAAGGCTGTTTAGAGACAGGGCAGAGGGGGATACTCTCTCTCCTTTGAGTTGGGGTTGACAAACTGTAACCCATGAGCTAAATCCAGCCTGCAGCCTGTTTTTGTAACTGTTATTGGAACACTTCTGTAAAAGTGTCATTGGAACACAGCCATACCCACTTGCCCATAGCTGTCTTTGCACTGCAGTGACAAAACCATTGCGATGAACGCTGTCCGGCCCACAAAGCCTAAAATATTCACTATGTGGCTCTTTAGAGATAAAGTTTGCTAAACCCTGCTTTCTTGGGGGCTGTCTCCAAGCAGGATGGGAATCCCAGAACAGCTGCCTCTATTGTGGAAAGCTACCTCCCCTACCACCAACCTCAAGGAGTCTCTTCCCTGCTCTCCCCTATCCCTGAGATATCCAGATGCTGGTTTCAGAGTTATTTAGTCATTATTCTGACCTAACGGCCTAAAATGCATTTCCCTTTCCAGTGTGATATGCCCAGTGAAGACACAAGGCCATGGAATTATCAGAGGTGTGGCTGGATTTGTAAGTTCCCTTTCCAGCTCCAGGCTCTCTCAATACTGAGCACCTGGGCCTGGCCTATGCATTTGACATCAAGTACAGGAGAGCCACAAGGAAGAAATATGGAAGATGAAATATGAATGGGTGGGTGGCAGTCACTAGAAAAGGTGAGAGGAGGAGGGGCCTTCCAAACAGAAGAGGCAGCAGGTATGCAGGCAAGGAGGTGGCAGTGCCTGCTGGGTCCATTCCGGGAAAACCAGCTACTGTGGGATGAGGATGCATGGCTGGAATGGTAGGAAACAATGCTAAAGGAGTCCCTTGGTCAGGTGGTGAGCAGCCTTGTTAGATGCTGCTGAGGGGCAGAGGAGTGTTAGGCAGAAGGGTGTCTGTATGAAGGATTTAAGCAAGGTGCGACACGATCAGATCTCCATTCTAGGAAGATCACTCTGACAGCAGCAGGGCTGAGATAGAAGGGAGGGGGGCATCTCTGCTCTCCCCTATGACGCTGTACCCTCTACCCCATGTCCATTCTGAAATTCCCTAATCATCCTTTTCTAGGTACTTGAGGTAGTTCGACCTGTTCCCTAGGCACTCAAGTCACTTTTTGGACAACTACAAAAGTATATAGTTTCTACCCCAAATCATCACTTTTCTCAACTGCCTCTTTGTCCCATGCTTTCTCATCCATCTGTAGCAATATACCAATGGTTTGTTGTTGTTTGATTTTGTTTCTAATTCCAGTCTTCTGCAGGTCAGTATTTTTGTAAAATACAAAATCGTGCACTTGGATATCATGGCACTGTCAAATTGCTATACAGATTTCTCCAATCTTTTTCCTATCTTTGGTATTTATCTTGTCACAGGTTGTTAATAGATGTCTGTGTCAATGAATTCAGTAAAGTTGCAGGAAACAAAACGAATATACAAAAATCAGTAGCATTTCTATACACAAACAACAGGTTTTCTGAAAAGGAAATCTAAAAAAAATCAATCCCACTTATAATAGAACCAAATACAATAAAATACTGATGAATACATTTGACCAAGGAGCTGAAAGAGCTTTACTTTTAAATACAAGACATTGATGAAAGAAATTGAAAAAGACCCAAATAAATGGAAAGGAATCCTGTGTTTACGGATTAGAAAAATTACTATCATTAAAATTTCAATGTACCAAAAGATTCAATGCAATCCCTATGAAGACTCTAATGGCATTTATGAATACAAAAAATAATAATAATCCAAAATTTATATGAAACCACCAAAGGTCTCCTGAGTAGCAAAATTAATCCTGAAAAAGAACAAAGCAGGAGGCATTACACTTCCTGATTTCAATCTATATGATAAAGCAGGAGGCATTACACTTCCTGATTTCAATCTATATGATAAAGTCATAGTAATTAAACAATATGGTACCTACATTTAAAAAAAATAAAAACAGCAAAACAAAACAAATAGACCAGTGGCACAGAAATAAATAAATCCAAACATATACGGTCGATAATATTTAATAAGGGAGGGAAGAATAATTACTGGAAAAAAGACAAGTCTTTTCAATAAATGGTGCTGAGAAAATTGGAAATTCAAATGTAAAAGAATGAAACTTGACCCCTATCTTTCACCACTCACAAATATTAACTCAAAAATGGATTAAAGACTTAAATATAAACCCTGAAATTCCTAGAAGAAAGCACATGATAAAAGCTCTTTGATTTGGGTCTTGGTAATGAATTTTTAAAAATCACACCTAAGCACAAGCAACAAAATAAAAAACAAGTGGACTATATATCATCCTTTTCTAGGTACTTGAGGTAGTTCGAGTAAACTAAAAACCTGCACAACAAAATAAACCATTAACAAAATAAAAAAAAACAACCTATAGAATGGGGACTATCTGAAATTTCTATATATATAAGGAATTAATATCCAATATATATAAAAATATATAAAACTCGTATAACTCAATAACAAAACAAGACAAACAAAACCCAAAATAAATAATCCAATTATAAAATGGGCAAACATTTGAATAGAATTTTTTCTAAAGAAGATATAGGAATGTCCAACAGGTACATGAAAAGATGCTCACCATCACTAATCATTAGGAAATGCAAATGAAAACCACAATAAGATATCACCTCATACTTGTTAGAAAGACTATCATCAAAAAGACAAGACATAAGAAATGTTGGCATGGATGTGAAGAAAAAAGAACCCTTGTGCACTGTTGGTGGGATTACAAATTAGCACAGCCACTATGGAAAACAGTGTAGAGTTTCCTCAAAAAATTAAAAATAAAACTACCAATAATCTATCAATTCACTTGCTGGGAATCTATCCAAAGGAAATGAAGACACTATCTGCACCCCCATGTTCATACCAGCATTATTTATAAGTCAAGACTTCGAGAGAATCTAAGAATCCTTTGATGGATGAATGGATATTCATAATATTAGCATATCATTCAGGCATAAAATATGAGAAAATCCTACCATATGTACAAAAACATGGATGGATCTTGAAGGCATTATGCTATGTGAAATAAGTCAGATAAGATAAATGTAAATGGTTTCACTCACAAGTAGAATAATGCTAACACCCCGCTCCAAACACCAAGAACCCAGATTCCCAGGAAAAGAGATCAGATTTGTGGTTACCAAAGGCAGAGGGTAGGGAAAGGGGAATTGGAAGAAAGTATCGAAGATCAAAAGGTACAAACTTCTAGTTATAAGAAAAATAAGTATTAAAAATGTAATGTACAACACGAGGATTACAGCTAACACTGCTGCTGTATGATATACAGGAAAGTTGTTAAGAGAGTAGATCCTAAGAGTTTCCATCACATGAAGATATTTTTTTTCTTTTAATTGTATCTGCAGAAGATGATGGATGTTAACTAAATAATCATTTCACACTATGTGAAATGTGTGTGTTGATGTATCAAACCATCAAGCTATACATCTACTTGCAGTGATTTATGTCAATTACTTCTCAATTAAACTGGATCTCCCCCTACCCAAAATGCTTGTGGATTGTGTATTTTATCAGAGCCTAACAGACCTACAGTAAAGGAAATGCACACTCACAGCTGGCTATAGCCTTCCACAATGAAGAAGGGAAATGTATAAGTCCAGCCCAGTCTAGTCATCCTGTCCCACCTCAGCAAGGTAGGTGATGGTGGTGGGATGACTCAACAAGTGTGAAGTTTAGGCAAGAGGCATATGCTCACTGAAAGACTGAGACCTAGTCATAAGGCTGTAGAATGGTTTCCCTCCCTCTGTGCCTTATCACCACATTGATAACAGCCTATTTACAATAGTTCATTTACCCAGTACATCATGTTTGACTATCATGAATAAATTACAAGGCATACAAAAGGCAAAAAACACAATTTAGAGAGATGGAGCAAGCATCAGAACCAGACATGGCAAATATATTGAAATTATCAGAATGGGAATTTAAAACAACTATGATCAATATGCTAAGAATGTAATGGATAAAATAGATAGTATGCAAGAACAGATGGGCAAGATATGCAGAAAGATGGAAATTCTAAGAAAGAATCAAAAAGAAATGCTGGAAATAAAAAAATACTATAACAGAAATGAAAAATCCCTTTGATGGGCTTATAAGTAGACTGGGCATGGTTGAGGAAAGGATCCCTGATCTTGAGGATATCTCAATAGAAACCTCCAAAATCAAAAAGAGAAAAATGACTGAAAAATACTGGAACAGCATAGCCAAGAACTGTGGGACAACTATGACAGGGGTACATATGCATAATGGGAATACCAGAAGGAAAAGAAAGAAATAGGAGAAATATTTTAAGTAATAATAATGGAAAAATTCCCAATATTGAGGTCAGACACCAAATCACAGTTCCAGGAAACTGAGAGAACAATAAGTAGAATAAAGTGCCAAGAAATACTATACCTAGCATTTAAATTGCAGACAATCAAAGGTAAAGAGAAAATTCTGACAAGAAGGGTGCCTGGGTGGT
The DNA here is from genome assembly GCF_011100685.1 of Canis lupus familiaris. Lineage (NCBI taxonomy): Eukaryota > Metazoa > Chordata > Mammalia > Carnivora > Canidae > Canis > Canis lupus. Next base: position 60,272,287 of record NC_049223.1, on the reverse strand, counting down.
TAAGTGTGTCTGACTTCAGCTCAGGTCATGATCTTGGGGTCCTGGGATTGAGTCTCACATCGTTGGACTCCCTACTCAGTGGGGAATCTGCTTCTCCATCTCTCTCTCCCTCTCCCTTCCCCTGTTGTGTTCTCTTTCTCTCTCAAATAAATAAATAAAATCTTAAAAAAAAATCCTGAAAGGAGCCAGAGGGGAGGAAAATGATATTGGTCAGAAACTCAGATCTACATAAAGAAGGGAAGAGCACTGGAAAAGAAATAAGTGAAAGTTAAAACAAAACAAAAACCTCTCTTTTTTCTATTTTCTATTCTTAATTGATCTATTTGTTCAAAATCATAATAAAAGTAATGTATTTGATTATGTATGCTTATATATGCTTATGTATGTATATGGACAAGTGAAATGAATAACAGCAGTGATACAGGGACAAGATGGGGGAATTAGGATTATTTTGTTATTATAAGTTACTTACACTACCTCTGAAGTGGTATACTGTTATTTTAAAGTTGTATTAGTTGTAAATGTATATTGTAAAGTCTAAAGCAACCACTACAAAAGTAAAAAAAAAAAAAAAGTATAACTGATATATTAAGAAAGGAGAGAAAATGAAATACTATAAAATGGACAATTAAAACCACCAAGGGTGGGATGCCTGGATAGCTCAGTAGGTTAAGCATCTGCCTTTGGCTCAAGTTATGATCTCAGGGTCCTGAGATTGAGCCCTACATTGAGCTCCCTTCTCAGCAGGGATTCTGCATCTCCCTTTCCTTCTGCTCCTGTCCCCCACTCATTTTTTCTCTCTCTCTCTTTCAAATAAATAAATAAAATCTTAAAAAAAAATCACAAAAGGCAGAAAGAAAGAAAACAAAAACAGGAATAAAGAACAAAAGCAACAGATAGAAAACAGAGACAAACATGGTAGGTACTAATTCAACTATATCAAGAATCAGTCTAAACATCAAGGTCTAAATATACCAATTAAAAGGCAAACATAGTAGCAGTAGATAAAAAATAAAAATAGTAAATTAAAAAAAAACAAGACCTAAGCATATATTGTCTATGAGAAACTCACTTTAAATATAAAGATACATATAGATTAAAAGTTAATAGATGGAGGAAGATAAACCATGCTAACACTAATAAAAAATAAAGCAGGAGTAGCTAACTTTAGACACAATACATTTCAAAGCAAGTAATGTTATAAGGCATAAAAAGGGACATTACATAAAGATAAGGGGGTTAATGTTCAAGAATACATAGTAATCCTTAATGTGTATGCATCTAACAACAGAGTCAAATATGCAAAGCAAAAACTAATAGAACTGAAGGAAAAATAAATGAATCCATTATTATAGTTGAAGACTTTAACACCCTTCTATCATAAATGAACAGACCCAACAGGTAGAAAATCAGTAAGAACATAGTTGAATTCAACACCACCATCAAGAAACTAAATATAATGGATATCTGTTGATTATTTCATCCAATGACAGCAGTATACACAGTCTTTTCAAGCTCACAGGGAACATTTGCTAAGGTAGATGACATTCTGGGCCATAAAACACACCTTACAAGTTTAAAAGAATAGGACTCAAACAATATATACTCCCAAACTACACTGGAATTAAACTTAATAAAACCAATAACAGATAGCTGAAAGACTCAAGATACTTGAATATTAAATAACATACGGGTCAAAGAAGAAATCTCAAGAGAAATTTCAAAACATTTTCAACTAAATCAAAATGAAAACACAACTTAGCAAAATTTGTGTGATGGAGGAAAAGCAGTTTTTAGAGGAAAATTCATAGCTTTTGAATGCATATATTAGAAAAAAAGAAAGTTCAAAAATCAATAATCTAAGTTTCCACCTTAGGAAATTAGAGAGAAAAAGCAAGTTAAATCTAAAGTAAGCAGAAGAAAGGAATAATAAAAATTAGAGCAAAAATTAATTTAAAAAGCCAAGACATCAATAGAGAAAATCAATGAAACCAAAAGCTAGTTCTTTGAAAGAAATTAATGAAACTGGTAATCCTCTAGCCAAGCTAATTAAGATAAAAGGAAAGAGGATACAAATTACTAATATCATAACTGAACGTGGGATAAAATGGATAATATAGGAATACTACGAATGTCGTGCTCACAAATTCAACAATCTAGATGAAATAGATCAATCCCTTAAAAGACACAATCTGCCAAAACTTACCCAAGAATAAACAATCTGTGTATGCAGATGATATGATTGTCTATGTAGAAAATTAGAATCAATAATAAAAAAAAACCTGTAATTAACAAACAATTACAAGCAAGATAGCAGGATATAGTTCAATATAGAAAAGTCAAATGTTTTATTATATACCAGCAATGAATAAGTGAAATTTGAAATTATAATTATAATGAAATACTTAAGTATAAATCTAACAAAATATGTACAAGATCGATATGAGGAAAACTATAAAACTCTGATGAGAGAAATAAAAGAAAAACTAAATAAATGAAGAGGTAGCTCATGTTCATGGATAGGATGACTCAGTATTATCAAGATGTCAGTTTTTCTCAACCTGCTCTATAGATTCCATGCAATTCCAATCAAAATCCCAGCAGTTATTTGTGGATATAGACAAACCAATCCTAAAATTTATATGGAGGAGCAAAAGATCCACGATAGCCAGCAAAGGACTGAGAGAGAAGAACAAAATTGGAGGACTGACACTACCCAACTTTAAGACAGTGTAGCATTAGTGAATGAATAAATGAATAGGTCAATGGAATAGAATAGAGACTAGAAACAGACCCATATACATCTAGTCAACACATCTTTGATAAAGAAGAGGCAAAACATGGAGCAAAGAGACCCTTTTCAACCAATGGTACTATGAAAAGTGAATCTAGACACAGGGCTTAAGCCCCTCACAGAAATTCATTCAAAATAGGTCACAGACCTAAATGTATGGCATAACATTATAAAACTCCTAGAATATAACATAGAAGAAGCTCTCGATAATACTGTATTTGATAATAACTTTTTATGCACCACCAAAGGCATGATCCATGAAAGAAAGAATTGGCAAGTAGGATTTCATTAAAATATTTTTTTTTTTTTTGCTCTGTGAAAGATACCATTAAGAGAATGAAAAGAGGAAAACATTTGCAAAATACACATCTGATAAAGAACTGTTATCCAAAATAGACAAAGAAACCTTAAAATTCAGCAATAAGAAAATGAGCAACTCAATTTAAAAATGGGCCGAAGTTCTTAACAGGCATTTCCACAAAGAAGCTGGCAAATAAGCATATGAAAAGATTTTGTAGGTCATCAGTGAAGTGTAAATCAAAAGAATTATGAGATACCACTATACACCTATTAGAATGGTCAAAATTCAAGGCACAGACACCACCAAGTGCTGGTGATGATATGGAGCACCAGGAACTCTTATTCATTGTTGTTGAGAATGGGAAATGGTGCAGCTACCTTTGCAAGACAGTCTGGCAAATAAATATAAAACTAAATACTCTTACCATACATCGCAGCAATGGCCGTCCTTGGTACTTACCCAAAGGAGTTGAAAATTTATATCCACACAAAAACCTACAGCAGCTTTACTCATAATTGCCAAAACTCGGTAACAACCAAGATGTCCTCCATTAGTTGAGCAGATAAACTGTGGTACATCCACAGACCGGAATATTATTCAGCCCTAAAAAAGAAATGAGCTATCAAACTATGAAAACACATGGAGGAACCTTAAATGCATATTACTAAGTGAAAGAAGTCCATCTGAAAAGGCTACATACGTGTGATTCCAGCTATATGACATCTGAAAAGACAAAACTACAGAGATAGAAAAGGTCAGTGGTTGGCAAGAGTTAGTGGGGAGGAGGGAGGGATGAATAGGTGGAACACAGTTTTTTTTTTAGGGCAGTGAAATTATTCTGTATGATGCTATAATGGTGGATACATATCATTATATATTTGTCCAAACCCACAGAATGTACAACACCAAGAGTGAAGCCTAATGTCAACTATGGCCTTTGCTGATTATGATGTGTAAATGCTGGCTCATCAATCCTAACAAATGTCCCACAATGGTAGGGAATGTTGGTAGTGGGGAGGCTGTGCATGATAGTAGGAATAGACTAAGATGTGGGATTTAAGAGATTTTAGAAGGTGAAATTGACCCAGCCTGATAGAAGGTATGAGATTAACACTGATCTGATTTGGTAACTAGAGCAAGAGCTCTATGAAGACATTGAGCTCTTCGATGTCATGAACCAATATAACATGTTCAGGAGGGCATAGAAAGAAGTAGACTCAGAGCAGAGAGGACAGAGGGCCAATCGGGAGCTGTCCCAGCAGACAGCTGAAAATCTGAGACCAGGGTTCAAGCAAGGAAACAGTTCTGAAGGGAAGGCTACATCCCAGTAGAGCAGTCACATTTGAGGGATACATCAAGGGAAGTGGTCTACAAAAGCAACAGGGTTAGAGGCCAAAGAATTCAGGACAGCAGCATTTCAGAAGCCAAAGACACTGCTATATGCACAGCATGGCTAAGTCCAGTGAGATTGAAAAACACCAGATATAGGCCTTTGTGTAACTAGAAAACCAGATCACATGTGCTAAACGGAAAGCCAGAGTGCAGAAAGCTAACATAAAGCCACATTTCTGTTTTGTTTGTTTGTTTGTTTTTGTTTTGTGTTTTGTGTTTCTAGACACATCTTTCTATAAGCTTGGCAGTTAAGGAGGGGAATATTCCGTGTGGAGCTTAGAGGGAGAGTCCAAGTCTAGAGGGAACATTTTAGAATGGGAGCTATTGAGGAAGATAAATTAAGTGAAGGAGATTTTTAAGATATAGAAGACAGCTAAGAAATCAGGAGAAAACAGAAAAGAGAAAAGAAGCGGTTAGCTAGACAAGAGACAAGCTACCCATTCTGAAAAATGAGGGACAGTAGTAAGGTTGGCCATTGGAAAGGTACAGAAATAATGTATAATGGTTTGCTCAAAAAATGATCTGATTTGGTTTTACAATCAAAACATGCACTAAGTCAGCTTCTAGGTTTCAAAGTAAAAAATTCAAGTAAGTACCAAGTTCCAACTCCCTTCTAACTCGAAAATCTGCATATTCAAACTCAACAATTTTGGTCCTCACTCTTATGAGCAAACAAGTTAGAACTCTCTATTTCATAACTACTCTGGAATAGTCAGGAACTACTGTCCATCTCTGCTCCAGTCTCTGCTTCCCACCAGCCATCAGGTAGAAAGTCAAGGTAGCATTGAACTCCCCACCCCCCCCCCCCCGCCACCCCCATGAACACGGCAGTGCCCTCTGGAAGTATAAATGTTCATTTTCATAGATTTGAGAGTCCTAAGTTTTCCTCATGATATATGCCAATTATATTAAGCATATACAGGCAGAAATATCATAAAAAGCTACCTTCATGATTAACAATCCACTGGCTAGACTATAAGCTCTGTGAGGGAAGGATCGTGCCCACTGTGGTCTCTACTCTATGACAAATGCTATCCAGTATCCAATACCTAGCAGGTGCTCGTTAAGTACTTGTGGGATGAATGTCTACGGTAGTAAAATCCAGATAAAATCACATAGTAATCGGGGCTCCTGGGCAGCTCAGTCGGTTAGCATCTGCCTTTGGCTCAAGTCATGATCCCGGGATCCTGGGATAGAGCCCTGCATTGGGCTCCCTGCTCAGCAGGGAGTATGCTTCTCCCTCGCCATCTGCCTGCCACTACCCCTGCTTGCGCACTCAATGCTGTGTCAAATAAATACATAAAACCTTTTTTTAAAAATTACATACTAATCACTTAAGCATATGTTGTAATCCAAACCCATTAAGTTTCTCAAAACAAAAACAGTCTCCAGTGTTTTTTCCTTGGAAATGTTTTATCCCTATCTTAAAATTTCTATGCACAGGGGAACCTCGGTGGCTCAGTGGTTGAGCATCTGCCTCCGGCTCAGGTCGTGATCCCAGGGTCCTGGGATTGACTCCCGCATCAGGGTCCCCACGGGAGCCTGCTTTTTTTTCCCTCTGCCTATGTCTCTGCCTCTGTCTGTCTCTCAAGAGTAAATAAATCTTTAAAAAAATTTCTGTGCACAATTGAAATTTATTACACCTCATGTTTTGGAGACAACTATGGCTGGGAACACTTACTTTACTTCCTTTACACACTTTTGAACCCCATCTTTTTCAAAACAAACATAGCCTGGTAATAGTGAACCCTTCATCTCAGACTTGCTTCTCATAGCTGTATCACATGATAAAGAAACAGGGAATAATGACAGAAAACAAACACACTTTTTGAGAAATTTTCCCATTAAGGGGAAAAAAAAATCTGCACCACCGTGGAAGAAGAGATTTGTTTCTTGCCTGCTTACTCGTTGGTGAGTTCCAAACTCCTTGGCTATTCTACTGGCACCTCAAAACCATTTGGGTGCCATTTCTTCCCATCAGACCTACTCGCTGGGATCTTGGTCCCAGAACACCGACACCATGACCTGATTGTGTAAGCCCTGTGGACACCCTCATTGTCATACTTCTTCTTTACCCTCATATGAAATGGGTCATCAAGCCCTTTTATTTCCAGCATCTCAGTGTTTTCCATCAATCCTTTAATACCTCTCCTTCCCTGGCCACTCTCCTAGCTCACGCGACTATTCTGTGCTGGGCTGAAATGGTGAAATGGTCTATTTATGCCCCATCTCCACGGTATGCTAAGCCCTATGCTCCTAAACAAACACTGCATACTGTTCACCATTTTCATCTCCAGGCCTGAGCCCTGTGCTCACTTTACTGATTTTAGGGAACATGTCGGATTCATATTTGGTTCCCTGGATTTATTACAATGTTTAGGGACAGCAGGTATGCACAAAGAGAAGTGAATGAATGCAATATTCTATTGACTAAAATTCAGTTCTGAGATTAATACGCTTGAACTTGCTACTTATACCCGTATTTGGTGACCAAATGTCAATATGACGTGCAGACGGCAAAGTAGACATTTATTTCTGACATATATAGAATAAGAACACATCAAGAATCTGGTTGTGAAAGAAGCCTCCCTAAATTGAATTTCCAGAACTGGGGAAAGCAGCAAGTCACCTGAGTTTACTTTTTGTTTTCCATTCAAAAGGTCCTCATCATTACTTACTAGTTAGTCATTTCATCCTGCTGGGATGCTGCTGGGACTCAGTTTCTTCATATGTAAAATGAGTCTTTTCCAGCTTCAAAAGCATGCAAAAGGAAGTGGCCTGCTATTTTTATGCATTGAGTTTGAAAGGTATTTTGAATAAGGCGCCTAGAAAAATAAAATACTCCACCAATGTGTCTTGCAACTCACACTTTAGTGTATGTATACATAAAAGTTTAAAGATGGCGAGTGGGTTAAGGTAATTTAGCAATAAGTTGTTCTAAAAAGATTTTGTGGAGAATATATATATAAACAATTATAGACAAAATTATAAAGTGCCTGGTATTTTAAAAGAATAGACCTAGAATACAGCAATCATGGCAGAGTCAGGAAGTCTAGTGGTAACCAACCTATGATTTGCAGTATTTGTAAAAAAATTTTAAAAACCTGACTAAAATTGCAGTTTTATTTTATTTTTCAAACTGCTAAACACTATTACACGATGATCCCTTAATGCTTCCTCTTCATATATACTCAAGACTTTTAAGTTGCCAACCTAGCATAGCTCTTGCACTAAACACGATTTGTGTTGGCAATGTCATGTAGTTGGGTATACTGGGATCAATATTATTACATATAAAACCCTGACTACCTTAATTTTTATGTCTTTTATAACCACTTTGATCAAATCATCTTTCTAAGTCCCCAACTTCTTTTGTTATTTAAGGCCCCAAATAAACTAGAATTCTAAGAAGCATGATTGTCTTACAGATTATGCATTTAAGACACTGAAGAAGTATAAAACCTCTTATTCCTTATAAAATGTAAAGAGAATAAAATAGAATCTTTTGTTCTACATACATACATACACACACACACACACCAACAGATGGAGGCTTAAAAGCTAAGACATACTTCCAAGCCTTAGTTTAAGGAGGAAGAGTACCCACTTGTTTTTTTTTTTTTTTTTTCACTCAAACCCACATATTTAAATTTAAATATTACTCTTTCAAACAGCATGCCACATTTCTGGTGAGTTCCTAAAACATAGGAAGCTGTTAAATAGACTTTTGGGCAGTGACTACCCCTGCAATGTCCCAGGAAATTCTAGCCAGACCAGATTCCTCTCTACTTTCAACTAAACCACACAGGAGCTCATTTCTGTCTCTGCGGATATCCTTCCCCGTATCACATATATGCTCCTTCAAACTTCAAGCCTGCCATCTTCTGTGAGGCCTGCTTCAGCAGTTCCAGCTGGCCTAGACTTTCTTCCGAGTTCTGAAGATTCTGGAGTTCTAGTAGCACGCAGTCATGTCGGTCTGTCGGTTTCTTTTTACTTTCTCCCCTGTCCCCACCCCCTATTCTATGCCCTACTGAGAACCAGGCTGAGAGAAGAGGGGGGCTCTTAGGTTCCCAGTGCCTAGAAGTGCCAGAACATGGGGTGTTTCGGCAGCTCCTCAACGATGAGTGACCTACTGGTATTTAAAGATCACACGCGCACATGCTATCTTTTATAACCAGGTCATTTTTAAGGGCAAGGATGATTCTATTGTCTTAGGCCATTTCTATCACTGTGGTCATAAACATAACATGCTGAGATAAAAACTATATTTAGAAGCCCTGAAAGATTGGGGTCCTCTGAGCCTAGTGCCTCACTGGAAAAAATTAAAGATTTATAATATTGACTTTTGTTAGCAGGATCATTGTAACCAGTAAGTGACATCCAATGCTTCTAAAAATGAAATGGAGCTCAGTCTTTGCTGAGAGTTCTAAAGTCAGTATATATAATGGAAGAAAATAAGAGTCAAAATTGTCCTCGAAAAATCTTTTCAGTGGGTCACCCCCAAAATATAGCATCCATGGTTTTGTACATGTCTCATTATGTCAAGGCACATACAATAAAGCAGTATAATTTCCACCAGGGTTGGGAACAGAGCTGTTCCTTCCAGTAAGCATTGTAAGCATCCATATAAAGTAGTTAACATTTCTGGGGGTCGTGTACTAGGGAAAGACACTTTTTGGCTTTTATTTCCTTCTTTTCCTTACAAACACAAGTCTTATAGTTGAATCAAATGAGCATGAAATGCAACACTACAGAGAACGAACTGTTAAGATAATGATTTAATTCTACAAGTAATTCTACAAGTAGGCAAGATGAGAGTGACAAAAGCATGAGTCTATCAGTTTGGAAGCTACCATGGTATGTCCTTGAACGCCAAGTCTGTATTAACACTTGGAAAACTCCCCCTACATTTCTCTAAGTAACCCGTCAGCTCTGCAGCACCTTCTCTACAATATATATCTACCTTTATCCCTCTACATACAAATTGTTTACAAAAAAAAAAAGCAGCAATTTTTTCCAGAAGTATTTCTCTAAAAATAAGAACAAAATCTAGGTTGTGGAGAACTGTTTTTGATATCTGGCTACAAGTTATTCAAGATAGTCTGCATATTTTAAAATCAGAAACAAATCCAGTTAAAGCAAAGACACCGCAAAAATGTCGATGTCCGCCTTGTCTCCCCTTCCACACACACAAAATCAAGTCTAGTCATAAAAAGAAATACTCTGTGTAATTATCATATGACCCACAATTGCACTCCTGGGCATTTTTCCCAGGAAAAATGAAAACTTATGTTCACACAAAAACCTGTACACGAATGTTTATAGCCCTTTTATTCGTAACAGTCAGAAACCGGAAACAACCCTGAAGTCCCGACTGGTGAATGGTTAGTTAGTTAAACAATCTGCAGGACCACCATACCATGGAATACTACCCAACAATAAAAAAGAACAAAGTCCTGAATAAGTACAAGTTGAATTTCCAGTAAAATATGCTGAGCAAGAAAAGCCAATTCCAAAAGGTAACACACTATGGAATTCCACTTCTGTGACATTCTGGCAAAGACAAAATGATAGAAATGGAGAACAGACGAGTGGTTGCTGGGGTTAAGGAGAAGGGGCAAGAGAGATGGGAGTATGGATATGAAAGGATAATATGAGGAATCCCTGTGGTGATGGGAATGTTCTGTACCTTCTGTAGCAACGTTAACGGCCAGGCTGTGATATTACACTACATGTTATTAGCGTCACTATTGGCAAAACCGAGTAAAAAGTATATGGGAGCCCTCCATTAGTTAGCTGCGGGTGAAATCTGGAATTATTTTGAAATACAAAGTTTAATTAAAAATTTAAAAAGAAATAGTCTAGCCTAATAAATTTACTTGGCGATACTGAGATCCAAACTTAAGAATAATCACCGCACCTTTGATTCTTTGTAGAAACTACAGAAGTGGATGGAGTACAAACTGGGTCAAGCACAAAACAGTGACCCACAGTAGTTTCTATGGGTGTCACCGGCATCTGTGAATCTCCCCAGTTTCCGCACTGAGGACTGTCTCTGATCAGACACCGCAGAGGCCAGAGGAATCCTTCTGTTTTCCTACAGATGCCACACACCACAACAAGGCATTTCCCAATGGCAAGGCAACCCATTATTAGTCGGTCTACACAAATATAAGAACTCTGTGAAAGAACTGGATATCATCTTCTTTACATAAATCAAATATTCAAACACATATCAAATGATCTGCCCGTTAAGGCAACATTTTCATGTATCTGAGTTGCGCTAATAGATTTTGTGAGGAGAAATGTTCTATTCCAAGGGGATTAATATAGAGAAGTAAAAAAAAAAAAAAATGCATGGATACTTTTCAAGTCTTTTTTCTCCCATAACTGTAATAGTTATATTACATATATAACGATGCTGAACTGCTGGAAGAATCGCTATGACAGAGACAGGGATTTTTTTTTTTCCGGAACCCTCTTTTTTCAAGTATAAACATTCATTCGATCCAATAAAGACATTTTAGAAAAAAGTCAACATACAGAATTGATTTTATTTTTTCTATGCTTTGATTCAAACAGAAAATGTTTGGTGATACTCTACAATACTAGTCATTTCAAACAAAATGGATGATCAAGAAGAACATGACCTTCTGTGTAACAAGTGAGGATCTGAATTGGAAAAATATTTTTGTCTATAAATAGGAACATCCAAAACAATTTAAACCTCTTGAGCACTTGATTGTCCCAGGTCCTTTGTGTCTAGATTGAACAGACCACAGGAAGTTTCAAAGCCTGATATCCAAATCTAAAAGAGAAAAAAAAGAAAAAAAGATCTATTTAGTTGTCATGATCACTGTCACGTTCAATCCCTAATATCTCAGACTTCACCAACTGCACTTTCTGCTTAGGGGAAAGACAAATCACCAATCAATTATGTACATTAATTAAAAATGGTACCTTTAGGAGGTGTTTTCATACGTTAGTAATTGGGGTATTTCCTCTCACTGATGATTTTGAAATCTTTTCGATATCACATTAGCCAGGATGCCCTAAACATTTGCAAACACTTAATGCTACAGTCTACATACACTATCGAATTGCCCTCCAAAAGTGGTGGTATGATTCTGCAACTGGTTGAGGTCACATGGAAAATAGAATTATATGCTAATTTGTTCCTATATTAAGTTATCATAGAAGGTCAGACCAAATACAGCAAAATGAATTCTGGAAAAAAAATTAACTAAGTAGATTGGTATGTACCGTATCAAAGTAAACTGTTTATCTTAATAGATACAAATAACAAGAAAGATTTTTTAAAAGGGGGCATTTTCTCCTTTTCCAAAAAAAAAAAAAAAAAAAAATGTCTTAACTAACCCCAGGCAATAAGTTGCATGATTTAAAAACACTCTATATAAATAATTTTTCCTTAAAGAACAAGGGCAGAGTATTTTTTTTTCCCAAGGGGGGGAAATGGAGAAGGACGTAGTATCCAAAAGAGAATCATTTCCCCAGAAAAAGCCTTACTTTAACTACATATTTATTAAAACCTACTTCACATAAGTAGTTCTATACATGCACTGTAAAATGAACCCACAAGTTTAAACCATATGATGTGGTCAAGAAGTGCTGAGAATAATACATTTATTTTTTATCTCCAAAATAAATGACAATATAGATGTTCTCATTAGCCTAGATTTGTCTGGAAAAAAAAATGTTTTATTTAAAAAAACTACGGAGAAAAAAACCTATATTCATTTCTTTTTCTGGAAGGCATATCTATAGATATCACCTTATCCATGGATAAGTTGTACAGTTAGTACATCAACTTAAAAAAAAGAACTGTAAAGCCAATTAATAATTGAAGAATTTGTGGGCAACCAGTTTTATATGTAATAATGATGTACTTCTCACAGTTCTAGTTTCAAAGGTCTGTTTATAGAAAAAGCACAAGAATTTGGGGGAGGGGGTGATAGAGAAATAGAATCTTACAGTATCTGAAACCATGGGACCAGTGATTTTATAAAGCGTCGGATCTACTGCAGAATACAACTAAGACCAGTGACAGAGTGTCACACCCTTAGGCAAATTCCTGAGGATGGGGGAAATGATAATTTTTGTTCTAGAGTCTATCCTTTTTTCCATTAAGAAATAGGTTTCTATTTTTCATTTTATTGCAACATTTCCAGGGCCATCCTACAAGATAACTAGCACTCACAAAGAGCCATCTGAATTTTATTTCAATCGGAACTCATTATTAATTTTTAAAGGGCCTTTACCTACTGCTTTTAATAAGATGCCGTTACTATTAGTTATCATAAAGTACGTTGGAGTTCCACGAATTATCAGTTTGATATCTTGTTCAAATACTTCCTTTTTTCTGCTATATATTACTAGCAATTTTTACCCTATTTTCTCCTAACCAAGTTAGATACGAAGATACTTATTCAGGCACAAAGTCTTCAGGCTCCTTGATGGATTCTAAAATACAGCTATATACTTCTCTACTATTATTCTTGCCTGGAGGACCTTATGCATTAGGATCTTAATCTATGAAAAGTTGGGAATTACATTCAAAAAATGGGAGGGAAGTTGGACAAAAATGAAAACATGCACCGATGCCTAAGTAAATTAATCTTCGTTCACTGAAAGCAATCTGATGTCCAGGGACTGGGAATTATTCTCCCATAAAATACGGTGCATTAAATTCTACAATAACCCGTTTGAAATGTCCTAAGATAATGATTATGTCATCTACAAATGATCATACATATAGTTATATTTTAATATTCATGACTGGAGGTTCTAATGCAAAATATGCTGCAACTGTGAATATACTAAGTCGGTTAAAGATAAGATCAAGGAAATCAAATTCTATGACTGAAAGTTAAGACTCAAAATCAGATTTGCAAAAAAGAATCGATAAAAGTAAAGGCAAAAATATTTGGCCCCAGGTTGTTATCACAAACAACACTATCATTCCTGATGGTTTGCATATAAAACTCCTTATCTCCAGGAGCTGGTTGAAAAGAATGAAAAGCTTCTTACAACCAGCTAAAAAGAAAGTCTTTACCAGGCTCCTTGAAAAAGCTCATTTTCACATTACTCAGGCTTCATTATGCTAAATCAATATTCGTTTAGTCACTGGGGTTATTGACATATTTTAAAATAAAAGTATACCCTTCAGCTACTGCACTCATTACAGGTAATTTGTCTTGTCAGAGAGCAGGGAATATTATCCTAGTCTTTCAGGGGCTGACAGCCCATGGAAATACCTCCCCATGGTTACAACTGTAAATAATTTTAAGGTAAAATATTGAAAAATCAATGACTGTTTCCTGCAATCTGTCACAAACAAATCAATCATAATCTGTACTGCCAGAGAGTATGATTTGAAGGAGATGGGAGCAGATGTAATTCTTGGCTGAAATCTCTCATTTCAAAATCACTTCACATAATGGTGTCATCATTTAAACACTCAACAGTCAGTACAACTGCCACTGTAACATCTAGTTGGACAAAACCACAAGGAGGAGGAGGAGAAAACGCCATCGCTATTATGTTAACAAACATTTAATTTTAATGACTGCTGCATTAGTAAATTTCAGCTGAAAAACAGTTTCACCTGTCCGCTTTCATGGTCCCACATTAATCAAGGCTGCTGGTCTACGTCCGAATGCTTAATAAATTAGCCTCTGACTCAAAACTTGACTCTCCCACATACACCTTTTATTTTCAATGTCCACTACAGAGAATGGGATTTGGGATTAATAAATGAGACATCTGGATTGTAGAATATCCATAATTCTGCTCATATAACAAAGACAAAAAAATCGTATCATAGATGTCAAGATTATACTTTTAAAGTAGGTATAAAGGTCTCTGAGTGACCCGGATATTAAATTTTATATTTTCCTTCTATTAATACATATTGCATTTCAACTTTGTAATACTGTAGCCTATTTTAAGATGACCAGCAAGACCCAGTCACTTCAAAAATACCCTTGCATTCTATACCCGAGCTATCGAGTGATATTTTAAAAACTGGAGTAATAACCCAAGCATCTGAAGTGTAAAAGTTGGTCAAGGTCATAATATTGAATTGTTTTGTGAATGTAAACTGCTTTCCAAGTAATCACTTTGATATCACCATTTTTCCTAGGCTACATCTTAATGGCTTCCTCGGCTTACAACTTCTACCTTGGCATCAATACAAGAACCTGAGATTGGTATATTTCCCCTTCTTGTTCTGTTAACCGAAAACGTCATTTGATTTAAAGTTCAAAGAGTCTGTTTTCTGCAGGTTTTTGTTTTTAAATGTACACTAGCTCTTTTAATGGAAGAATTTGGTTTTAGCTACCACACTGCTTACCAATTTCCTAATTATATAATTGGATACCATGAAACCCTTTATTGTCCTATTAATATCCCTCCACAGGTATAGTTCAAGAAGTAGATGTTTTTGGTGACTAGAAAAGTATATCATTTTTCTTAAAAAGGAAAAAAAATAGATATAAATATCATTCCCCAACTAAAGCCTACATAAACATTCTTAGACACAGTCAGTGGTCTTTCATAAAAGAGTTTTACTCTGTTTTTAATTTCACCTGCATATTCAATGTGGCAACACAGCATGATACAAATTTCTTCTGGCTACAAATTGTGCATGAATATTGTTCCTCAATAATCTTAGAGTCATTCTTTAACACTAACATTAGATGTTTGAAAATGGAAAAAAAAAAAAAAACCCACAAGGGTAAATGATCAACGATATCATCCAGAGTAAAACAGAGTCTTCCATTCCATGTGAATCCCTGCAACAGCTGCAGAGGAAGCAGCAAGCCAACCTAATGAGAGGAAAAGGAAAGTATATTATCCGTAACCTAGGATTGCAAGGAAAATGGAAAGGGACCTAAAGGGGTGAACAACAAGGCAAAGGACCCATGTGTGTGCGACCCCTTGCACCAGAGCAGCCCAGGCTGGGCCCAGGCTCACTCCTTGGCAGAGCTCTGGAGCCAGTTGTCAACCACCAAGTCTCCCACTCAGAGTCTGGGTGAGGCTGGCAGTAGATCGCCCTGCAGAGAGTGCATTCCCAGAGAAGGCAACAAAGACTGGGAGGTAAATGAGGACAGCCAAGCAACATGCTGAATGCACGCACATCAGCCACAAACTAAAATGACGTCTACTAGAACTGGGGAGGCCACCATCACAGATCTAATTCTCAGAAAGAAGCTATTTTAAGGGTGCTGAGTATGCCTAGATGAGATTTCTCAGCTCTCCGGGCACAGCCCACAGTCCTCGGAGAAGCAGCTCAAAACTCAGCACAGGAAAATCAGATCGTTTCATACCCCACATTTAAAGAAATTGCTGTCTGGTAGATAAAGTTCTTATATGTAATAAAGGCTCAGGATTACAGAGGAAAGTATTCTTTTAAAAGAGATAATATTACCTCCCTATCTTCCGAATCTCCTCCTTCCGATAGCCAGTACAGAAGCTCCATTATGAACTGTAGATTCTTAAAAAGAAAAACAGCAACAGTTAGCTTCATCTTTCCTTCACTTCCTTCCTTCATGGAATTACAATTTAATTACCAATACTTCAATTGATTTTATTCCTGAATGACACATTTCTCAAAAAGCATACTCTAGCTATTTCCACTAGAGAACATTTAGTACAACCGTCTCAATTAATCAACCATAACCCATTACTGTTGAAATGACATGTTTTCTTCATATTTTTTTTAAATAGGGGACACTCCCACCTATTTTATATAAAAAGAGTATCAGTTTTAATACATATGAATATCATGAATACAGATGAAACATAAATCTTAATAGCAAATTTTGGGTGACAACAGATATAAAACAAAACCCATCTGCATATAGGTTTAGATTTTTCTTAGGGTGGGGGCGGGGGGGGGAATCGCCAACCAATACTCAGTAAAAATTCAACATGGTTGAAAACAACAACAAAACAAAGGTTAAGCTTAAAGTCAAATGGAGAGAAATCAGCTGCTCACTACTTCACATTTTCCTTAGATTCCTGTTGTGTATTTTCTAACTTGCTGTAAGGCATCAGCTCCTGGTCATACATGAAACCCCATCTCCATAAGACCCAATCAGAGACTGGGCAACACAAGTGTATTATTTGAAAACAATTATGTATCACTTCATTTTTATGTTAAAAATCACTTTAAGCCCTTTGAAAGTTTATACAGAAGCATTTGTTCTACGCAGGCTGTACTAACTAGAGTTGCTTTCTGTTTAAATTAGCCTTTTTTCCTTTGGTCATACGATCATCTTTTTTACTTAACAAAATATTCTCTACCACTAAATCCAGTTCCTTGCTCTCCCCAATAGACAACGTGAATATTCTGCAAAAGAATTTTTTCTCATCTTTATATTCAGCGGCCCCTATTTTGATGAGAAATGACAAGCTTTACACATACCTGTACACCCTCTGTCATTAAAAGAGTTTAGTACCCTTGCCTGGAGTTGATCCTCCTATTAAAGTTATTCTTAAAAGAGCTGGGTAATGAAAATAATGAAAGACTATAATTTGGTATAAACAGATTATTTCCTTTAAATAATAATTCCATTCCTATAAAATGTAACCTCAGTCTTGACTTTTATGGAAAGCACTGAGTTTATAAATTTCACCATCCAATGATATCATAAAAAATTAATTATTCAGTGTATTTCCACGAATCAGAAATTTTTCTAATTTACTGAACCTCTGGCGAATGCATTTAGTAAAATTTTAATAATCAAAGGCCTCAAGTGACATTCTTTACATTCTGTACTTAGTTCCTATTACCAATATAAATACTTTGGTAAAACCAACACTGATGCTATTTTGGGTTTACTCCATACATAAACATACTGTGTTACAGACACTCACTTGCAGATGAGCTTGGGGATATACAAGGACAAATTTCAGCCAACATTTGGAGGAACCCCATAATTCAGAAGTGAACTAAAACATCCAAATGCATTATGGAAGCGTCATACTTATAAACTGCACACACACACACACACACACGCAAAAATGAAAATGATTCTGCTTAAAGAAACACAGAAGACTAGTTAAATACTTTGGGGATATTAGATAGGAATATCTAATCTAATTTTCTCCAAGGTATCACTCCATATTACTCCAAATAAACAAATAAAGGCTGTATCAAGGTGTGGAATATCATTAGCCTGAGAAAAGGCTAGAAAAATGAATTACATAAATGACAACTGCAGGAGAAAATTGTATTTCCTTCTCCTGAACAAATGTTAAGTGCATCCTTACTAATAAAGATTTAAACTTGAACTACATTAGAATATACTAGTTTTCAATTTTGAAGCATCTAAGTTAATTTGCCAAGCTAAATTGGTGCTTAGGTATACTCTAGCTATGAAAACACCGTGAATTTATGCAGAAATAAGTTATAAGTATCATACTTCAGAGTAGTGCTGTGACAGCAAACCATAGTCATTACTGCACAAGAGAAAAACAAGTCCAGGATTTTACATCTTCTTAGAGTTGCATCAACTGCATCTTTCAAGCAGAATTATTCTCTATAAAACAGCTAACAATATACCAAAAAGATGTTAAAATTAAAAGAGCCAATAAAATGTAGAAATTGAAGAGAAATACACTTATATACATATTGAGCTATTACTACACAAAAAAGGCTGTGCTACCTCAGAGCTAAAACAGTATTCCAAATATGATACTCTCTTGATATTCTATTTTAAAGAACACATTTAACTCGCTTATGACTACATGACTTCATTTACTTGCACATTATCAACTGAAGAATGTTTAATTTTTTCCTAAGCTTTCTATAATGTAAAAATATATTAACAATTATTTAGTGTTATTCATTAAAACAGACAATAGGTAATTAGTTCACATTCTTATGTCATTTCTTTTAACACTGCATATAAAATTTGAAAATAACACATGGATAAACAGCATAGGGATGCTGATCTTAGCTGCCAGAACAAAAATTTTGATGGGGGGCGTGGGGGATAAGTAAAGTAATTATCTCGAAATTAATGCTCTTGTTTTAGTTTCAGCAAACAAATCTAAATAAGTCTTTCTTTGATTTTAGTTTACCATGTAATTCTAGCCAGCTAATTATCCTTGGAGTCACGAATGAGCTGTGACTCTACACCTGGCTTCTCCGATCATATGCCTATGGCCTCCTCCACTTTCATTTCCTCTTTCTACAATGAGTTTTAATATTAAAGAAAAACACTCACACATCTTATATACACACTGATGGACAGCCAGCTTCCAGGAAATCATGAGCTACAAAGAGAGGGGGGAAAATCTTAATGCAATACTTATGTTAAAGGGTATTAGGTGCTGGGTGAGCCAAGGGTAATATAATCAGCAGCATCCGTCTCGCTATTGTTTTGCATTCAGAAATCTGAAGTAAAGGACAGTAATATTATTTTAGTGGTCGCCCAGGTTATGATTCAGATCCTTAAACTAATAAGAGGCTAAATGCACTTATGCCCACTTGCCCATAATTTGAATTTATAGACAGTATTTTGGAAGAAATAAAACAGTTTTCTTCTCTTTCTGTTAATAAAAACAAGGCATTCCATAAAGAACTAAGCTAAGTACTTGATGATGTGAAAAGAGAAACTACTTTAGATCATTAAAACATTCTAGGAGACAGTTTCCCAAAATATAAAGTAGCATAAATTTCTCCTATATTTGCCTTCTTATTATATTCCTGTTTCTGCGCATTAAGCGAGCCTTCCTCTACAGATTTATTCTCAACGCTAATAAATGTTTGCTTAATAACAGACTGTCTCATTTATGCTTTTTTTCCCCCTAAGTTAGTAACCATGACTCCACAAAGAGCACAAAGAAAGCTGACAAAGGCATGGCCCAAAAGCCACAAGTAGTATTACTACATGCCAGAGCACTTAACATTAAACTACCATTTCTCTCTAAAACTTCTGTTGCCAAAGTGCTCACAAAATCTGGAAGCTCAAAGACAGGTTTCAAGTGCAATTAAATTCTCCAAAAGCAAAACTGTACAAAAATATGCCGCC